>NC_056751.1:632203881-632557540 GCF_019279795.1 Protopterus annectens
GTGTAGTTTGAGATACAGGAAGGAAAAGTAGAGCAAGACAGAGTTAAGGTTTATGTCAAAAGGATAACCAGATAACATTTTTATAAAGATCAAAACAGTGAATATCTGAGGGAGTAATGCACATTCTTTATAATGCACTTTACTTTTGAGCTGTTTCTAAAATTAAAAGTACAGTTTTGTACCTACCATAAATGTAGATGTTAGAGTGCTAATACAGCTGCAGTCATAACAGATGGGTTTTCCTGCCGTCAGGCGGGTCCTCGGTCGGCCGAATTCCAAAGTCTAGGTCCAGCGTCGGATGTTGTCGCTTCTTCCCTGATGTCAGTGCGACAGGGGTATATAAAAGAACCAGCCGACGCCATTTTCTTCAGTTTTTCTTGCCCCAGATGTAATAATGCAATGCAATAAAATCAAAAAACAGTAGTTGCAAGCAAATACACCATAAAAGAATACCCCAATCATGTTGTATGAGGAGGTGTTAGCCATTAGGCCTGTCCCAAGAGGGGAAGGAGGGAGGGAAACCTGGACTGTAGCTGTATTAGCACTCGAACATCTACATTTATGGTAGGTACAAAACTGTACTATGTTCATCGTGCATACAGCTGCAGTCATAACAGATGGGTAGAATCCCAAAGCTAAAAAGGGGTGGTAGGCACTAAGTGGAACTAGGAGGAGCCAGGATGCCCTGCAAGACTGCAGTGGCAAAGCCCGCTCTAGATTTGGAGTATAGTGGTAGGTGATAGTGCTTGGAGAAAGTATGTACAGAACTCCAAGTGGCTGCTTCCAGAATATCTTTGGTAGGAACCCCCCTGAGGAAAGCTGCAGAGGTAGCTGTGGCCCTTATGGAGTGAGATCTGATGCCTGTAGGTACAGTTTTACCATGAAAAGAGTAACAAAAGCGAATGCAGTGGGCTATCCATTTTCAGATTGTCTGTTTGGAAATAGGCTTCCCTTGAGCACCTGTAGCATAGGACACAAAGAGTTGCTCTGATTTTCTGAAAGGCTTTGTTCTGTCCAAATAATAACGGAGCTGTCTGTGAATGTCCAAAGAATGTAGTACTCTCTCCCCTTTGTTTTGTGGATTAGGGTAAAAGGTAGTTAAGTGGATAGCCTGATTCAAGGCTACCCTGGATACTACCTTTGGCATAAAAGAAGGGTTGGTTCGTAAGGAAACTGTCTTGATGGAAAATGATGAAAGGCTGCACAGCCATGAGGGCTTGTAGTTCCGAAACCCTGCGTGCTGAGGTGATAGCCAGAAGGAAGGCTGTTTTCCATGACAAATATTGCAGTTCTGTTGAAGCAGCTGGCTCAAAAGGAGGCAGGGTCAGTTTTTCTAGAATGAAATTGAGGTCCCAAGCAGGTACTGGTTGCTTCCTTGGGGGTTTTATATTCTTAGCCACTCTGAGGAACTGTCTTAAAAGAGGGTGAGAGAATAAAGGAGGATCAGTGTTGTATTCTGCAGAAATGGCTGAGGCATGGATTTTGATGGAGGAGAATGAAAGTCCACTGTTTAGCATCTCAGCTAGGTACTGTAATATTTGAGGTAAATTCAGTATTTCAGGATTCTGACCCTTTTTCTGATTCCAGGCACAAAACCGTTTCCATTTTGCGGAGTAGGCTTTTCTAGTAGAAGGCCTTCTGGCCTCCAAAATGACATCCTGCACCTCCTTGGAGAGTAGGGTCTGTTGTGAATTTAAGGAATCCTCCATGCGGCTAGATTGAGTGTTTTCAGCTGACTGTGAAGAGTTTTGAAGTTGTGCTGAGTCAGTAGAAGAGGCATTAGAGGCAGGATCCATGGTGGGGAATGCGTCAGGCTCCTCAGGAGTGGGTACCAGTGTTGTCTTGGCCAGTCTGGAGCAATGAGAATCATCTTTGGTCTGTCTGCTCTGGCTTTTAATAGAACTTTGGGCAGCAGAGGAAGAGGTGGAAAGGCATAAACTGTCATAGTTGTCCAACTGAAAGAGAGTGCGTCCACTTTCCAGGCCTGTGGATGAAAGGTCCTTGAGCAGAATTTTGTCAATTGGTAATTTCTGTGGGTGGCAAAGAGATCTATGTCTGGCCTTCCCCATGCTTGAATTATCTTTGTAAAAACTTGAGGATGCAACTTCCATGCGTGTGGATCTGTCATATTTCTGCTTAGGTTGTCTGCCAGCGTGTTTTCCTTGCCTGGCAGGAACTGTGCTTGAAGTTGGATTTGTAATTCCAGAGCCATGTTCCAAAGAGACATGGCTAGCCTGCATAGGGGTATGAATGGGTTCCTCCCTGTTTGTTTATGTACCACATCACTGTGGTGTTGTCTGTCCTTATCAATAGCTGGCCTGGATGTAGTAGGTCTTTGAAAGCCATAATAGCATTTATTACTGCTAGCATTTCCTTTTGATTGATGTGTAGGTGCTTCTCTTTTGTGACCATTTGCCCTGAATGCACCGATCTGTCATGTGCGCCCCCCAGGCGTAGTCCGAGGCGTCTGTTGTGATGACTTGATTTGCTTGAGGCTTGCAGAATGGGAGACCTATGTTTCTTTGGCATGCTTGAGCCCACCACAGAAATTCCTTTTGAAGACATGGAATCAGTGGTATAATTGTTTCCAAACTGTGGCTGTGTTGAGACCATAAGTTTTTTTAGGTACCATTGAAGTTTCCTCATATGAAACTTTGCACATGGGATTAGTAGGATGCAAGATGCCATGAATCCCAGAGCCTGCAGGATTTTCCTTGCAGTCAGCCTGGTGAAGGTTGCCAGTTTTCTGAAGTAATGAGTTAGTTGCCCTTGTTTCTCTGGCGTGAGGTAGGCCATCTGGGTGTTTGTATTCAAGCTGGCACCCAGGAAAATTATTGTTTGAGAGGGTATTAGTCTTGATTTCTTTTTGTTGACTGTGTATCCCAGAGAATTCAACAACATTATTACAAACGCCAGGTGTTTCAGAAGTATGTGTTTGCTGTCCGCTTGGATCAGACAGTCGTCCAAATATGGGTATATTTGTATCCCTTGAAGTCTGCAGAATGCAATTACTGATGCCAGGCATTTCGTGAACACTCTGGGCGCAGTAAATAAGCCAAAGGGCAATGCAGAGAATTGATAATGGGTTGAACCTGCAAGAAATCTGAGGTATCTTCTGCAATCTTGTCTGATTGGGACATGCAGATATGCCTCCTTGAGGTCCAATGTTACCAGCCAAGACCCCTTGCCCAGCATGGGAAGAAGCTGCTGTAATGTGAGCATCTTGAATTTTGGTACAAGTAAATGTGTTTAGGATGGATAGGTCCAAAATAGGTCTCCAATCTTTGCCCTTCCTTGGTACCAGGAATAGTCTGGAATAAAAACCTTGACCCTGTTCTTGTGCAGGTACCTCTTGAATAGCTTTCATGTCCATGAGATCTGAAATTTGTTTTTGTGCCTCTGCCCTTTGATTGTGTGGCAGGTTTGGCATGCCTCTCATTTTTGGAAGGGTGTGAAAGTGGAATCTGTAGCCTCTGTCTATAATATCCAGGATCCATTTGTCTTTTGTGACAATATGCCAATTTTTCGAAAATAACGCCTGTTTTCCGCCTAAAGGTGCTGCCAATTGAGCCTTGCTTGGCATGCAAAGGGGAAAGTCATTGGTTCTGCTTTCTGAATGGCTGTGAACTATCCTCACCACCTGTTGGTGTAGGTGCTTGCCATTGTCTGCCTCTAAATGATCCTTGAGATTGCCCTCTACCCCTCGGGCGCCTGTATCTACCTCTTTGAGGTCTGTCCGTGGCTGGAAAGGACCAATTTTTTGAAGGCCAATTTCTACTGAAACGTGGAGGTTGTACCTGCAGGAAATCTTTCACTGTTTGCATTGATTTTGCCTTTTCCTCCATTTTCTTTAATACCTCCTCAGCTTTAACACCAAACAATACATCTTTTTGAAGAGGTGCATCTAGTAGTTTAGCTTTGACATGATCTGGTAAGGTTTGCTCTTTGAGCCAAGCATGTCTACGTATGACTGATCCTGTAACAGCAGCTCTACATGAGGCCTCTAAAGCATCAAAACCACATTGCAAGGTATGTTTACCCACTTGCTCTGCACTATGCAGCAAATCCTGCAACTCCTTCAAGTCTGGTTTTTCAGGTTGTGGCATTTTGCTTTTCAACTGAGATAACAAAAACTGTTGATACTTTAACATATGGAACTGACAGTTTAATGCCCTCATGGTTAAGGTGGCCGAGGTGTATACCTTTTTCCCCCACCTTTCTAAAGCTCTGGAATCTCTCTCTGAAGGTAATGGATTTTTGGCAGTGGAGGCCTTAATTCCCTTGGGATCCTGTGAAATGGTTTCTGGGTCAGCCGCATGGCTTTTGTATAAGAATTGGTGTGAATCAGGAACCCGGTAATACCTGTCAGGCTTGACTGGAGCTGGAGGTAAAGAATCTGGGTTAAGGCTGGCCTCTGAATACACATCATCTAGTATGTCTAAGACAGGAGGGATAGCCAGAGGCCTGTGCTGAGGGAGCAAGAGGAAATCCCTGAGCCTTTCTTGGAGTCTGAGTAATCTTGGCCTTCCCAGTGGAAGTGTTCCCTCAAGGTATGCAAGGTTTCCCCAAAAGAGTAGTCCTCAGGGGAGACAGAGGAATGGACTCCTCTGCATCAGAATCTTCAAAAGGGGAGTATGAATGTTCCTGGTCTTCAGAATGTTCTGAAGTAATGGAGGCCTGGTCTGAGGAAGGGTATTCTTCCTCCACTCTGGGCCTTTTGTCCGAGGGGGGTTGGAAACCCCTGATAAGAGTAATCAAATCCTCAGTCATTTTGAGCATCTGCTTTTTAGGCATGGGGCCTTGAGAGGGGCCCTGTGGAGCTTGTCTTTTAGAATGCATGGCTGCTTTAGATTTAGTGAAGGCCTTAATGGAAAAAGAAGAAGAAGGCCTGAAGACACCTTGAGAGGTGGCAGGCCTGTCTAAACTCTGAGTTTCCCCACCAAGAGTGGCTTCGGTATCTGTAGTCGGGGTGTGGGCCGAAGAGCCTGCGACCTCGGGCACAGAAGACACTGCTAATGAAGTGTCATCGGTAGTCAGGGGCTGCGTAGGCACCTCGCTGAGAACCGGAGCACCAGTAGTCGGCTTTAGCGTGGTGTCGGTAGAAGTCGCGGACCTCGTATGTCGGTCCTTATCTTTGCGTCTTTTACTCAAAACTGGAGTCGGATTATCCGACGACATAATGTAATTAAACTTTTTGCCAAAATAGTGTTGGGTGAACTCCGCCCGACGCTTAATAGTGCGTCTGTTGAATGTAGCACAAAAACGACAGGCCGAGACGTCGTGGTCTGGGCCTAAGCAATGAATGCAGAGGGAATGGAAATCCTTATGCGGTATTTGCTTCCCGCATGAAATGCAATTATTAACTTTGTCTGACATCGGTCTGAGGCAAGAAAAGTTTCCCCAACGGGGTACTTAGCTTTCAAGAAGACTTCGGTTGAAAAATATTCGTAATCTCAGGAGCTGGCCGACCGGCACTTGTGAACTGCTTCTGCTTCGAGCACCGCGCGGCAAGAAAGACTGAAGAAAATGGCGTTGGCTGGTTCTTTTATACCCCTGTCGCACTGATGTCAGGGAAGAAGTGACGACATCCGACGCCGGACCTAGACTTTGGAATTCGGCCGACCGAGGACCCGCCTGATGGCAGGAAAACCCATCTGTTATGACTGCAGCTGTATGCACAATGAACATCCCTGTGACGGGTATGTTACTGAAAAACAGTTTACAGAACAGTAGCATGGAAATAAGCTCAACTGTAGTATGAGAAAGGGTGATCTAGTCCTTAATTGTAGTAAAGGCAACTGATGCAGATGAATACACTTTCTTACAATTCTAATGTGAAAAACTGAGTGTAATCAAGAATAACTCAAAGGTGTTTCATAATAGTAACATTCTAAAATAGATGGTAATTGTTTCTATGAAAACCTCAGTGTGATTAGCAAGAAAGTGTCTACCATAAAATAGAACAAGTTTAGTTTTATTGGTCATGGTTACTTACAGCTTGCAGGTAAGGCTGTGTAGAAGTAGTGTAACAACAAGATATGCCAACAACGGCAACAGTTTGCTGCTTCTGAAATAAAATGGGAGGAGTATATGTTGTAGGAAGGTGATTCAATTTATTGTATTTTAAGAACATTTTGTGTGTTTGGTTTAGAATTTTAAGGTTAGGGTAGCAGTTTTAGCATTGGGAGGTTAGAATTAGAGACAGAGTTTTAGGGTTAGGGAGGAATTTTAAGTTTAGGATTGGACGTGCAAGTTTTAGATTTAGGCAGGAGGTAACCCGGTATGTATAAATCCACTATCAATCATTAGCGGACAGGAGTTCCGCTGTGGCGACCCCTAACCGGGAAAAGCCGAAAGACACAAACAAACTTTCGGATTAGGGATAGGGAGCTTAGGATTAGGGTTATGGGGTTAGGGAGGGAGTTTTAGAGTTAGCACACTGAAATGTCGTTTGTTACTTCACTGAGAAGTCATGACTTTCACTTGCATTCATGGAAGAAGAATGCGAAAGCATATTATATCTGCATGCTATAAGCAACTATCACTGTTTTACTGGCGTTTAGGAGCACTTGAGGTCTTCAGCAAGAGACTGAGCTTGAAGAATCTTTTCTGGAGTAAAGGTTGCATTATCTGTGTAATTAAAAAGTTATGTACTTACCATAACGTTCGATGTTTGAGTCCATCTCGCCCTTCATTCTTACACTTGGGATCAGAGCCGAACCCCGGCTCCGACTCGGCCATTCTCTAGCTCAAAAATTTCTGGTTGGCTCATGGCTAGGAGGTATCCCATCATGCAGCACTAACATAACCCAGATCTTGTTTGCTGCAAGGAAAAACATATAGAGACAAAGAACAAACCATGTTGAAATAATCCAACATAACAATAAGGCTGTAGTCACTCTACCCCCAGGTCCTCAAGGAGGGGGAAGGAGGGAGGGTTTATAAGAACGAAGGGCGAGATGGACTACAAACATCGAACGCTATGGTAAGTACATAACTTCGCTATGTTCTGTAGTCCTATCTCGCCTTCATTCTTACACTTGGGACAGCAACCCCAGCACCTTCATCTTGGGTGGCTCATTGGAAAATGCGAGTACTGTGGAACCAAAGGAAGACCTGTTCGTGGAAGCCATATCTAATTTGTAGTGAGTAATGAATGTATGAATGTATAAGTACAGACCCAGTGACAGCAGCCCTGCAAGATGCTTCTAGAGAGTCAAAACCACACTGTAAAGTATGTTTACCAACTTGTTCAGCAGAACGCATTAAGTCCTGTAATTCTTTATGTTCAGCACGGTCAGGAATCAACATAATTTTCTGTTTAAGAAGTCCCACAATATGCTGCTGATACTTTAACATAATGAAACTGGCAGTTTAAGGCCCTAATGGTCAAAGTAACAGAAGTGTGTACCTTCTTACCCCATCTGTCCAAGGCCCTGGAATCTCTATCAGAGGGGGTAGGATTTTTGGCAGTGGTAGCCTTAATTCCTTTACGTCCTTGGGAAATGGTCTCTGGGTCTGCAGTAGGATTCTTGAAGAGGAACTTGTGAGAGTCAGGTACTCTGTAATACCGGTCAGGTTTTCTGGGAGCTAGCGGTAAATTGTCTGGGGCCAGGCTGGATTCCAAGAAGGCATCATCTACAATGTCCAGAACAAGAGGGATAGCTAAAGGCCTGTGTTGATGGAGGAGTAAGAATTCCCTAAGCCTCTTTATGGAGTCAGAGTAATCCTGGCTTTCCCAGTGGAAATGCTCCCTAAGAGTGTGCAAGGTTTCACCAAAAGAAAAATCTTCTGGAGGGGAAGCAGAGGAAATGGAATCCTCTGCATCAGAATCCTCATAGGTAGATAAGGGCAAATCCTGGTAATCAGAAGAAACAGAAATTTCAGAATCCTGATCAGAAGAATCAGAAGGAAAATCAGTTCTAGGTCTCTTAGAGGGGGAAGGCTGGCTTCCCCTAATTAAAGTAATAAGGTCTTCAGCCATTCTTATTTGTTTTTTAGGCATATGGGCCTGACCATGCGGTTTGGACATCGGTTTTCTAGGCATGGGTCGAGTTTTAGGGTTTGAAGAAGAAGATGGCATTGGTTTGAAATGCAAGTCTGTACGCCTGAATACAACCTCAGAAGCCGGTGCCTGCACAGCTGCTCCAGACCCATCCAAGGTAGAGACATCCGCAGGTTCCATAGTCGAAGAAGCATCTCGCGGCATACCAGACTCCAAATGGCTCTCAGCAGAGGCCTGCGAGTCTGAAGTAGCGGGTATCAGGGGCTACAAAATCGCCTCACTGAGTACCGGTGAACTGGCGACAAGCTTAGCGGAAGCATCGTCAGCAGTTTTGAACCTATGCGGTATGTCTCTGTCTTTATCTTTACGTTTTTTTTCAGAATATCGGTAGTCGGATGGCTTACCGACGACATTTCTGGATAGTTAAACCGAGCACCAAAATAATTTGTTGCACAAATAGACCAACGACGAATAGTTCGGGGGTTGAATAAACACAAAACTGACAGCGAGGGACGTCGTGGTCTGGGCCTAAGTAAGGAATGCAGTACGAATGAAAATCTTTATGAGGTATTTGCTTTCCACAGGTAAGACAATTGTTAACTTTTACTGACATTGGTTTAAGAGACAGAAAAAGGATCCCCAACGGGGTACTTAGCTTTTTTGAAGACTTCGGTTCTGAAACTCGAAAACGAAAATTTCAGGAGTCGGCCAACTGGAACTTGCAAACTGCTTTTGCTTCGGGCACCGTGCGGCAAGAAAGACAGATTAAAATGTTATCGGCTGCATGTTTTAGCCCCCTGATGACCTGATGTCATGGAAGAAGGGACAGCATCCGACACAGGAATCCATGACTCTGGTATTCAGGCCAGCTGAGGGCTACCTGCAGGTAAATAACCCAAATGTAATAACTGCAACAGTGAAACATGAAGAACATCCTGGACAATGAAGGCTAAACAGCTGAAGAAGTATGAGGTGATGCAGTGCTTCAGCTGGGGGAATAAGATGCACATTGGACAGATGAAGAAATCAGTAAAGGATATTCATTTTAGCCTTTAAGGTCTATGGTTATCTATGCAACATATTATTACCCCTTTCCATCTTTTTATCTAATAGCATGTACTAATTGACCTTTTTAGTTGTTATGATATTGCACACTTGCTGTTTCAGTTGTTTGTTTTTATACAAAAACAAAAGCATACTATTTCAAGACAGCACTCAACCAAAACATCATCACCACTGGTGTGATGGTGTGTATTTGAGTTAAGTGCATGCATGTGTTCTCTGATGGAGTGGCATTATGTTTGGGGCTAGTTCTCTGATTAATGTATGCTGAGTGACAACACAAGCTTTTAGCTCTTCAATATAGTGAATGGGTTGAAATAGATAAAACAGTATAAATGAATTTAATCATGCTCTTATGGCTAGACCTGCTTCTAATATAGTCTACCCCTTTCCAGTTAGTTCCATCTATTTATCTGCTACAAGCAGCCTTACTTTGTTTTGAAGTCACTATCCACCCCTGCACAACAAGATTCAAACCACATACAAATCAAAATAAAACTATCACAAAGTCTTCTGACTATGTTACCACACTGATGTGTTGTACAGCAATGATAAGGTTATGCACTCCATTAGCAGCAGGAAAATGTTCTCAAATGTCACACTCCCTAATCAGCATTACAATGCGCGCGCACACACATACACACACCAAGACACAGCCAAACCAGGTGGTTTGGAGTTCCCCTGTATCACAGAACGGGGAAAATCTGCAGCCAATCATAGGAAGCTGAGATGCACAGCCCATTCAATAATTAAATACAAAAAAAAAAAATCACTGCAAAAAAATATAGCAATTGGCATAATGGTTAAGGTATTCCCCTCCCATGCACATAGTTCGATCATGACCTCTGACCAATGCCACTAGGCGTTTGCATGTCCTCCCTTTGTCTCTGTGGGGTTTCTCCCCCATCCTCTGAAAAATCATGTTGAGTGTTCCCATCTCAGAGTCACCTAAGATTGGAGCTATGTGCAGCAGCACAGACTCTAGATGGTGCTCTATAGGGGAAGAGTTGTACAGACCAACCATTTTGGGCATTTACTGTGGAACGTAGTGTCCTCAATATAGGAGAACATGGATCACAGACTGTGAGCTGTGGCAGGGCTTGCCATCCGATGGTGTAAATATTGCTCTAGGTGATCAGGTTGTATTGACTAATATCACCAAAATGCACAAGGGTATTTACCGGATATAAGTAGGTTGAGGACCCGACCTACGCCAGGGGCCCATGCTAACAGTTGGCCAGTGTGTGCTCACCATACAGCCCAGCAGCCTTGGGTCAGTGAGCTACTTGGCCAGCCGGTGTCCAGTTGCCCAGCTTGGGTTACCTGAGATAGCTCTGTTTAATGAAAGCTGGACATTGTTGTTGTGTCTTTCGGCTTTTCCCGGTTAGGGGTCGCCACAGCGGAACTCCGGTCCGCTAATGATTGGTAGTTGATTTTTATGTGCCGAGTTACCAGCCCTGATGCACAACCTTCAACGAAGGTACGCCCATTCACGCATGTCTCCACGCAGAAGACGCTCTAACTGAGAATCGAACCGGACAGCGTCTTGACTGTGAGAAAAAAAAACAGCTAACATGAACTAAGAATTGCTACACCAATGTAGTTTCACTGGCAGGATGCAGCTTGGAAGTGGATGACATGATGGTAAGGAAGAGGCTGTGTATCCAGGAGACAAGGGGGAAGGGAAGGGCAGTGCAGCAAAGCCACTTGGCTTGAGATCCACTGTCTACTTCTCAGGAGGAGGACAGGCTAGAAATGATGTGGGAACTGTGGAGTGGGAAAGGCTACAGAAGACAGTGAGAGATGTAATCAGAATTAGTGATAGACTCATGGCAATTACACTCCAATGCAATGACAGGGTAGTATTCATAACCTCAGCTTATGACTCTCAGCAGGGTTGTGACAGTGAGGAAGAGAGTACATTCAGGCAGCAGTTGCAAGACTAACCAGATAATGCAAGACAACATGAATCGGTGTTGATAATGGGTGAACTGAATGCACATATCGGGACAGACAAAACAGGATATGAGGACTGCCTGGGTCCCCATGGGTGAGGCAACAAGAATAAAGAGGAGGTTATTCTAGACTTCTTTCTAGCAAATGGCTTGATGGTAGCCAAAACATGGTTCAGCAAGACTGTCAGATCATCACATAAAAGAGTTGCCAACATGCAACTAGGCAGACTTCCTCCTAGCAAGCAAAGGACACTGGAGTAGAATCAGCAATAACAAAGTCATCCCCAGTGAAACAGCATAAATCACTGGTTGCCACAATCAGCTGCAAGCAGTGGTGAGAGAAGGTCAACAAAGACCAGGCTGAAGACCAGGAAGTTGACTGGAGAGAAAGCACAACAGTGCAAGGAATTCCTTAGGGCTCTAGCACCTCAGGAAGAAAAGGAAAAAGGTGGAATTGAAGAATGGCAGCTCCACAAAACAGAATATGCAAGGGCTAAAGAACAGATATGCGACCAAGCCAGGTATGGAAATAAGGTACATAAGGAAAGCTGGTGGTGGAATACAGAAGTCCTAGAAGTCAGCTAAAGAAAGAATAACAGGAAAAAGTGTGAGATAGAAAACACAAACCAGGGTAAGAAGGAGTACCGATTAGCTAACAAAGGCTAAGAGAGGAGATGCAATAGCAAATAAGTCATCAGAGGAAAGTGACTCAGTGGATGGCACAAATAAACTATCAGGATGCAAGACAAAGACAGAAAGATAAAGATGGTCAGACACCGTTCATAAGGGATGCCATCAACAACCTGCTCACTAGTCCAGATGGATGGAGTACTTCTAGCACCTGTTAAATAAAGAAAACCCAGAGAAGCTGTACTGCACCAGACATAGCCTACCCTGACAGAAGAAGAGGAGATCACCTTAGAAGAAATAATAACAGCACTAAGGAAAATGAAGTCAGGGAAAGCAGCAGGCTCAGATGAGGTCACAGCAGATATGATCAAGATGTTGGGCGAAGCAGGGGAAAAATGGTTCCTGAGGGTACTCACAGCAGTATGGTGAGAAAGACACCTCACAGATGATTGGAGAATAAGCATACTAGTGCCAGTGTTCAAGAACAAAGTGGGCATTCACAACTGTGGGCAGTACACAGGTATCAAACTCCTATCACACTGCATGAAAGTTCTGGAGAGAGTGATTGATATACAAATATGCAGAGTACTACAAATTAAGATGGGAAATGAACAATTCGGATTCAGATCAGGATGCAGCACAACCGACCAGATGTTTGCAGTGTGACACATAATTAAGAAGCTAGAAATGAAGAGAGAGTCCAACTGGGCATTCCTAGACTTGGGAGAAAGCATATGATAAGGTCCCAAGAAAGACAATTCGGGCAGTCCTGAGGTGGTTTGGAGTTCCTGAAAAATTGGTAGAATTAGTGAAAGCTATGTATAAGGACCCAGTGACACAAGTATGAATAGTTGTTTGGTCTTACAGAGGGTTCCCAGTGGGCATGGGTGTGAATCACAGTTCAGCTCTGATGAACTACATTGGCAGGGACAGTCCAACAAAGTTGCTGTATGCAGATGATGTGGCACTGCTGACGGACTCTGAGCAAAAACTTCAGTAAATAGTAGGAAAATTAAATGCAAAATTGAAGGCACATGGGATGAAACTGAGTACAGACAAGACAGTTGTAATGGCAGAAAACAGTGAGAATCTGAAGAAGCTGAAAACTGACATATAAGGGAAAACAGTGAGAATCCGAAGAGGCTGATAACTGACATATAAGGGAAAACAGTGGAATGAGTTAACAGCTTCAACTATCTAGGATGGGGGGTTTAGGAGAAGGAAAGTACGAATGAGGAGGTCAAAGCTAAAATCAGAAGGGCTGCAGCCAACTGGGACAGAGCGTCAGGGGTAGTGTATGACAGAAGAATGCTAAAGAAGCTGAAAAGTAAGGTGTACAAAACAGTGGTGTGAGCACTATTACAGTATGGTACAGAAACCTAGGCAGCAAAGCCAGAGCAGTAGAGGAAGCTAGAGGAAATGGAAATGAAGTGCCTCTGATGAGTGTAAGATGCACACTGTGGAACAGACAAAGAAATGAGGGGAACACACAGGAAGAAGATGAGGAAATGATGGCATTCAGCAAAGAGGTGGAGGTGTCAGTGATATCTTGCAACAGTCAGGCATGAGCGTCAGAGAATGTAAGAGAGTGGCAGTGAATAGGGAGAGATGGCGACAAATGACATGACACCCTGACCCCATGTAGAAAATGGGGGTTGATGATGATGATGATGAATCACTGCTAACTACACAACAAAAGTCTGCGAATCATGTCACTCATAAAGGTACATCAATAATCCTTTGAGCTGTAATCTCACTAGTGATCCAGATCCACATCTGCATATACTAAAAAATATATACGCTACTGAGAAACAGAATGCTGTGGGTGCTGTAGAACATGGTGTGCAGTAGAAGAAGCATGTCCATTGTGTGTGCACCATGTGGGGGATCTAAAAAAAGTCCAGCATATCCCTGACTGCGTAAGGCAAAATGTAATGTCTCCCCCTTCAGTCAAGAGCACACAGAGCTACTACCTATGTCTAAACAGCAAAGGCTACACAGATGTCAGCGCAGAAAGCATACCCTGATACTAGTTAAAGTGTACAGATTAACAGAGGTAGAACAAGTTATGCATGGGGGTGGGAGAACAAAGACCACAGACTGTGTGCTATGTTAGGGCTAGTCATTTGTGGTATAAAAATTGGCACTAGATGATTTGGATATGTCAACTAAAAAAAAAGGGCACGGGTATTTGTTGGTGCAATATGGGTTGAGGACACAACCTACTCCAACTTATGATACGGTCCTAATGGCAAGGTAAGTGCCCCTTCTAGGCACTGTGTGCTCAACAAAGTCCAGCCACTTTGGATCAATAAACTACCGGCCAGCTGATATTCATTTGCCCATATTGGGTTTTTACCTAGGATAGTTCTACTGAGCAAAAGCTGGACCTAAAACCAATCAACCTGCCAAGTGTTGCTACACTGAATATAGGCTAACTACCAAAATGCAGTCTGCAAGTACATGAGATGGAGAGGAAGATACAGGACATTTTGTGTATCCAGGAGACAAAGTGGAAGTGCAGCAGAAATCTCTTGGCTTGGGATCTTTGTAATCTCAGCCTATGCCCCACAGAAATGCTGTGATAATGAGGAAGAGAGATAGCATTCGAAAAAATGAGGCAGATATGACACTGGGGGACAGGAATGCTTAAAATGGGGCACAGAGAACATGAATATGAAAGAGAGGTCATTCTAGAGTCTGCCTGGCAACTGGTGGCCAACAAATGGTTTACTAAGAGAAACAGTCACAAAACATTACATATAAGAGTGGTTAGCATGCATTTCAGACTTTATTATACAAATGAAAGGGCATTAAGGTAAAACAAGAGATTGTAAAGTCATCCCAAGTGAAACAGTTGGCCCCAAACATGACCTACTGGTGGCCACAATCAGCTGCAATCACTGGTCAGAGAAGACTATAAGGTCTACAGAGAACAGCGGAAAAACTGAAAGTTGACTGAAGCAAAAGCACAACATTTCAAGGAAATACTCAGGGCTCTAGTTCTCTGAAATAAGAGGAAATAGGTGGAACAAAAGAAGAATGGCAGCATCTCAAAACAGAAGACAACAGACCAGATAAGCAAGTCAAGCCATGTATGGAATTAAGGTACATAAGGAGAGTTAGCATTGCAGTGCAGAAGTCCAGGAAGTTATCACGAGAAAGGAGTGTAGGAAGAAGTGGGAGATACAAAAGACCGACCAAGATGGACCGTGCTTATTAGGAATATTGGTTGGCTACCAAACAGGCTACGCGAGCAGTCACAATGACAAAGAACAAGGTATCAGAGAAACTATCATCTTCTGAAAAGTGACTTAGTAGATGGCAAAAAGAAGGCCTGTCAGGTTGCAAGGCAACCACAGAAGAATAACGAAGACAGTCATTGGACAATAATCAAAAGGGATGCAAAGAGCAATCTGTTCACCACTCCAGGGGACATCAAAGGCATCTATCAACTGGACAATATTAGCTATACCAATGCCTTCCATAAGCATGCTCAGACTTGTACGAATATGGACATTAAGTTCCTGGTTCTGGAACAAGTTTTGTTGGATCCTCGAGGTGGTAGTTGGGAATCTAGATTGGAGTACAAAGAATTGCTTTGGCAACTGAGATTAGATGCAGGGAGAGCTCCGTGACTCAATGACAACATTAATATCAGCAGCATTTTAAAATTAAGGGCTGCTAGATTATAATCACTTACACTTGCATTGGTTATGTATGTGTATATATATATATATATATATATATATATATATATATATATATATATATATATATTTTTTTTTTTTTTTCACAACTGTTGACAAATATATGTGTTAATAGGTTGGCATGTATAAGGTTGATAATGAACATTACGAATTTTTATGTGCACTATGTTTTTAAACAGGAAATGTTTATTTTATTGGTGGGAGGGGGTTGTCACATGATGCAACTTTGGCTATTTAAACGGTTCATTTACAATGTTGTGTGTTCTGATGAAGCCTGGTATTTGGACTGGGTGAAAGCGGTTAACTGAATTGTGTTCTGTGAAAGACTGGTTTTGGAAAATTTTTATTAAAGCAGCATTTTTACTACCTTGTGGCTTGGAGATAGTTTGTGGATCCATTGTCCTGTGCACCATGGTTCTTTGTTTTGGTTTGGTGCTTTGTGTGTACTTTTGGTATTACTAGCTTTGGAAATAATGTCACATCAAATGAATGAATGACATACTCTGGAATAGGCTGCCCATACATGTCAGGCAGAGCGCCTCAATGGCCCTCTTCAAGAGGAACCTTGACGACTGGATGGGAGGATAGGAAATTCACCACAGGGATCACATCAGTAGCCCTGCTAGACAGGGGTCCAGGAAAGTAAATATTTGTGGGAAGCAATAGCCAGGGAGAAAATGCAAACTCTGCACAGAAGGCACCACAGCTGAGAATCGAACCAGAGAACCTCTTGCTGTGAGGCGACAGCATTAACCGCTGCACCACTGCACCGCCCACCTACCTACCTATGAATCTATGTTTTATACAGAATACATGTATTTGGAGAACATGTTTAATTCACAGTTGTGGCAGGACTATATACTACTTATAGAACTGAGCTTTAGTCATTTATACTGCATTATCCCATAAACAGTGTTACCTGCAAATTTTTGCATAGTCTGGTGTCTCAGACTGTAGCAGAAGTTCAATAGTGAGAGAACGGTCTCTGCTCCAGTTTGTGCTTTCATAGTCGGCTTATCATTTACCTGTTTAAAGTTGCATTCTGTGTCTGCCCCATCCCACACTACCACATTAAGCTAAAGTTTCTGAAAGAACTCCAATATTGGCTTCATTTGATTGGACGTCTCTCTAGCTAGTCTGCTTGAATTTTTTTCCCAACCCTCACACCCTTTTGCTATTATGGTTTTATAAAACTGGCCTCCACCCTTATGGTAATCTGACTTCCAAAGTCCCTTCCTCCCCTCTTTCATTGGCTGGTCTGTTGTATAAGCTATTTATGTACTCTTCCCAACCACTGTTTATCAGAGATCCAGGATACTGAGTTCCCACCCAGCAAACCAGTATTGCTCGAGGAAACTTCCTTTACTACATATATTGTCTCCTGTTCATTTTCCTAGAGCTCAGCAAAGCCTGGAGTTCTTGCCTGCATTCCAGAAGTGTTTTACCTGGTACTATATCATGGACATCCAGAAGTGATTTACTTGTATCCAGTGCTGTCAAGGCTGACCAGTCATGAGTCGAGTCCCACCGGGTTTGGTCCTTGGTCCTCTCTTCTTTGGTATCTACTTGTCTGAAGTCCAGGCCAACACAAAGGGACTCTGGCTCACTAAGATTGCAGACAATTGCAAGTTGGGAGCTATTAACTCCCCAAGTGATGTTGACATCTTACAGAAAGGCCTCACTGAGACCAACGACTGGTGTCAGAACCATGGCCTTAAGCTCAATGCCAAAAAATATATCGTCATCCCCTTTGGGGAAAACCCGGTTCACATGAATTACCACATCGATGGTAGTCCACTGAACACAGAAGGCATTAGAAGAGATCTGGGAACACAGGTTGACAGCAACCTTTCTTTTGACCACCACATTGCCAGTGTGGTTAGAAAGTCCTTCTATGTGGCACATCTCATTACTAAGGTTTTTGCATCCAGGAAGAAAGAGATCATGGTCTCCCTCTACTCTTCCCTCATTAGGCCAATCACCGAGTACAATGCCCCACTTGGTATGTACCTCATTAAACACCTGCAACAACTGGAGAGTCCACAAAAGTACCTCACAAACAGGATCCTAGGCCTTAAACATTTGTCCTATATGGGTGGACTTAAAAAAACCCACTATTCTCTGTCTCATATCGCCTACTTAGAGGCGATTACTGCTTGACTTACAAAGCCATGTCTGACCCAGCTCTGTTAGAAATGCTATATCTAAAGAAATCCCAAACCCTCCACACCACATGCAACAGAGACCTCACCCTCATTAACACAATCAACAAAACATGCTAGAGGGACAGGTTCATAACCCAGGGACTGCCCATGCTATGGAACAGACTTCCCATACATGTCAAGCAGTGCACCTCACTGGCCCTCTTCAAAATAAATCTTGATGTGTGGATGGGGAAATAGAAAATTTACCCCAGGGATCACTCCAGTGGCTTTACTCAACAGAGGCACTGAGAACTACGGTCGGGTGGCATGATGTCAGGGTAATCATATGGGCTAGGCATGTAAAGGCTCCAGGGCCATCAGCCTAGTACACACCTATGAACCTATGATTGCTACATCATGCTTGCTTAAACTATTTTGAGTTATCACTACTGCTCCCTGCTTTTGTGTGTACATGTCACTGTATTTTTGTTTAAAAAATTGCTCTTCCTCTCACTGTTACTGCTGTAAGACTGTCCTGAAATTGCCTTCAGCAAGGGATTTCCAGCTGGCTGTTTAACTGGTTTGTGGTAGCATTGTACTTGTGGGTCTCTTCTACCGTGATTTTACATTAGGAGGACAGGGTTTCTTTGTCTTATGGCAGGAGGTGTTTACCTGCTCTATCTGAACTGGGAAATACATAACAGGACACGTATAGTCAATTTATTGCCCAGAGAGCTCATTAGTCAGTTTTTCCTGTGCTGCTATAAATTTTGCACATTTGCATGGGTTAGCAGTACCCTGTACAGCAGCAAACACCTAGAAAGCAAATTTTCCCTGTAGAATGCTCCATACAACTGTAACCTTTAAAGCAGCAATATAAAGCAAATACCATGCATGCTGACAAGTTTAGAGCAGCTAGTTGGGCATCGAGTGGCAATACCTACATATTTAGTAGGATCCAGTATTGTGTAAACATAAAAACTAGTTGAATTTAGTACTGATTAGCATAATCTACCCCAATAAAGCACCTTTATTAATCTGCATCAACAAAGCACCCTTAATTGCCTTCTAACTCCAATACACCACCCTTGTAGCTCACCAATCAAACAAATGGACAGTATAGAGATGGAACTTCCTAACTTCTCTGTAACCATCTTGGTGGATACAGGCATCTTGAGGCAATGTAGCAAATGCCTCATGTTTACCAACAACCATTTAATCCTTAAAGAAAGGCACAGTATACAAAAGGTGTACTTTAACAATAACACTGGAGGCAAATACTCTTTCATACAAGTGCACAACAAATTGTTGGAACTACACAACACCCACCTCACATAGCACCCACATAGACTAATGTTTGCTAAGGCACTTCAAAACAATCTTCCTAAACAACAAAGTTCACCTAAACTGCCCTCTGTCAAAGCTATGCCTCAGCAAGCTCAAAGGCACTCAGAAAAAAACAACTAACAACACACACATTGTCATTCTCAGTGGAACCTTAAAGGGAGAATGTCAAGATTTTCTGCTGGTCGTCTTCTTCTTTCGGCTTTTCCCGGTTAGGGGTCGCCACAGCAGATCACCTGTCCGTTCATAATTAGCAGTAGAGTTTTACTGTGTCGAGTTGCCAGCCCAGCGCCCAACCTTCCATGGAAGGCGCACACATGCATGCACTCACACCTAGGGCCAATTTAGAGTGTCCAATCCACCTACAGCATGTCTTTGGGATGTGGGAGAAAACCCACATGACCACAGGACATGCGGACTCTGCACAAAAAGCACCCTAGCCAAGGACTGAACTGGAGAACCTCTTGCTGTGAGGCGACAATGCTAACTGCTGCACCACCATGGCCACCCAAAATTCTCTGCTTGTCTGATTGTTTTGATTAGGAAAGTAGGTCATGTGATCTGTTTGTTTACATTCAGGCAGCTTTTGGTCTATGAGCTCAGGTTTCAGTACTTTGGGGGAAGGGAAACTAACACTTCAGGAAATGCTAACAGTTTCCTCTGTGTGCTCCTTTTATCTGCAGCCCCATGCTGATAGGAAAGCTTTAGCATTCTTTGAAATCTAGTGAAGTAGTGCGTATTTGAGCTACTTTTTTTCCAGGCAGAGACAGCAGTGTACTTTAAATATTTTCTGCAATATAGTTTCTTTTTGTTTTGATTTAATGATTATGGAAACAGATGCATTGGATGTGTTTTACTGTACTGTTTGGAGCAGTGCTTTGCTAATCTAACTGCTCACTGAGGTGCTTTTTACATACATATCTCTTTCAGTTTGTTGCAGTGATGGGTTCTACTGGTATATATGAAAAGGGCACAACAATTATGGGATTTGTCCAAAGGTGAATAGTGCAGGAATCATTACTGCTTATAGAGGGGGAATAATCAGAATATGTCAGGAAAAGGAACAAAAAGTACAGAGCTTTCAACTGGGATAATCTGTTGTAGATGTCACTGCAATAAGCAAAGCAGTCTGCAAGTAATGAACCAAAAACAACCAGAAGAGCTGGTTCAAATGTATACAGAATGAACTTTCCAGTACAAAGTAAAGATCCCAAAAGAGTGCCACCTGTTTACTAGTCAGTCTTATATGCAAATTACTTCTTTGTAGAGCAACTTGAGTAAGGTCTGCAGAAGAAACTTAGGAAAGAATCTCCTCAGAACCAGAGTCATGTGCTTGTGAGGAAGACATGGGAGAAGCCCTGTCCTTATCATTATCAGAATGCTCTGATAAAACATCTTCACGATTTCAAAGGCTGCAAGCTAAGTCATTCATTTTTATTAACATACCCACTGTCTTTAGATGAAATATGACAACCCTAGGAGAAGACCAACAGAATGGATGACATTTCAAACCAGAAAACAGATCTCTTACCCTGGCCACCTTGGGAAAAACCTCCAGGAGAAACTTCCATGCTCAAAGTTGATGGTTCTCCCATACCCAGTATGGACACTGGGACAGCCACAGAAGGTATGCCTTACCCTGGTCCATGGTGCCAAACAGACCTATACTAAAAGGTCCTTGGTGAAACTAGTCTATGGACACTGCAGAGTCACCCACCAATGCCTGAAGAGCAGACTGAGTCTACAGTACAGGCAAGGGCTCTTTATTTATTTTTTCTTTTAGATACATGAGGAGAAAGAATCATAGGACCAGTAAGTGTATCCATGTTCCTGCCAAAGGAGAAGCCTGTCGCAGCATGATGTAACAGCTTGGGAACAGACATGAATTTGTATACAGGGGTCGAGCCATTGTTTTGGCAACTGTATACCAGTTTTCAGGTTTCCACCCCATCAAAGTAAGTATAAACCTAGCAAAAAAAAAAGTAATTACATAGATAAGCAAGTAGATTAATAAGTAAATAAAAATATTTACACACCCAAGCATTCTCTGTTACTTTATCTGTATTTTTTTTTTTTTTGTAATGTATAATGTAATGTAGAATATTCCTGGAGCTTTTCTCCCCAGGCCTCCACTGAAAAAGGGCTATTTTGCAGCTCAGTCGGACTTCTTCTGGTCAGCAAATGTAAAATAAATAAATAAAAGATAAATCAAATGCAATGGAAATACACAATCATCATGTAGTGCAGTGACATACACTACCATCTTTCAAATGAGACCTAGGTAATTGGATGGGCACCAACAAATTCACCCTGGGCTTGACTGGTCTAGTCCTCCTACAGAAAGGGGGGTATGACTTAAGTGTAGGTATTGGCAAGGCATAAATGGTCAAGGGGCTCATTTTTTCAGGAAATTCTTATGAATCCTATGGAAACGGCTGAAATCAACTTCAGAATAAGAAATACATTAATTGAAATACCATAGGAAATAAATATAGAACTGATTTCTGCTTTGATTACTATCATTGCTTATTTCCAGTTTATTTTGTTTTTCAACTATTCTTGAGTGGGGGATTGTGTCAAAAGCTTTGGTCAGGTTGAGATACGAGTTTACAGTTTTATCATCATCCATTACTTTGGTGACCTTTTAAAAAAAATCCGCCAGGATAATTAAGCAAGACCTGCCCTTGACAAATCCAAACTATGAAGGGCCTGATGTTTGGAAGTTCCTATTTGATTAGTTCCATGATAAGTCTTTCCATGGCTTTGCATATGAAGCTGGTTGGACTTATTGGTCTATAATTGCTTGGGTCATGCAGCTTTTCTCCCTAGGTCTCCAATGATTTTTTAACCCAGATAGACTTTTTCAGTAAAGAAATGCAAGTAAATAATAAAAGCAGTACTGGTCAGCAATGTAAAACAAGTAAAACAGAAGCATTTTGCTTCCCTACTAGACAACAACGATAAAATGCATTTGACATTAATTTGTACAGTCACTAATCAAATGTAAAACCAAATCAAGTAAATAAATTAATAAATAAACCAAAAGTCCATGTCAAGTACCATGCTTATAACCAACAGTAATGAAAATATGTGCACATGCTACCACTGTCCAGAAAGTCAAAGATTCCCACTTCAAATTCATGATAATAGTAACATACCATTTAGCATTACTAAGTGAATATTTAAAAATATTTAAAAATGTTTAAAATATTTAAAAAATGCTTTACTAAGCAAATACTGAAATATTATCACCCCAATGACATTAACAGCATCTTACAAATAAGTGAGTTACAAAAGGCAATGGCACTGGAATTAAGTTCTTTGGGGATCAATGCTATTTCAATTAAATTAATTATGCTTAAGCGAAAATAAACCCACTGTAATTTAAACAGTCTTTTAGCTCTACAACAGAAAAAGCATATTTGCATTCACTAGTAACTTTAGAGGTAGTGCTCAATCAAGCTACATGGAATTCAGCAGAAGTAAACTACAGCACTGTCAGAATATACTATGGCAAAAGAAGCCCTTTCAACTCTATCTGATTTTGCCTATCAGCATCATTAGAGTAACATCAAAACACTGTTTGTGATTTGGGTCTTTCAACTATCACTTTGCCCAGATTCCTGAACAAAGAAGTTGAGAGCTATGATGGTGGTGACTGTCACAAAACAGTACAGTATCAATGTTACTGCTGATAGTGCCCATTGTTCGTGAAATCAGTAATCTTATTCTTTGGTGAGAATTACACAAAGTGGCTGATAATACTGTTCAAAAATACATGTTCATGCAAAATCTGTTTCATTAACTTTTCAAGTGACTTATATTTATTTTTTTCCTGATTTTTAGGGCTTTGCCTGCAATTTTAAGTACGTCATCATGTGCTCTGTGAAGAAAAATACATCCTCTCCACCAAGATAAAGATAAGAAGAAAAAAAGTATCTACAATTGTAGTAAGTTGTTTGCTACAATTAAATTACCAGACGCATTAGCGCTTCGGCGTTTTAACTGTGGCCGCAAATATAGACTGGTATTCATTTATGAAGCCGGTACCACACTGCCAGCTGTTGCAACTTGGCAGCTTGTATGGTAATAAGGAATCCAGAATAAAACACACAGAAAAGGTGGTGAATTGCACTTAAATGAGTCAAAGCACTTCTTTTACTTCATAAAATGCCTTTGAATTCACATGCTCTTATTTTTTCAATATCTCAGGTAATGGAACTAATATTTTAAAAGTGTACTTGATTACTCTTTATTTTTGGATGTGTGGCTGATTCTGAATAAGAGGTTAGGATCCATGGAGCTGACATTCTAGATAAACTAGCATTTGATAAGTTCCACTGACATGTCACCCACAGCTTCAGTGAGACTTTGGTGAATCTTGCTAACAGAGGAAGCGATTCATAGTTAAAAAAAAGCAGCGAGTGACACATGGACTTTGGACTTTTTAAAAATGTTCAGTACACTCCCTGCAGGTCCAAATGCACGAAATATGCCAAAAGTAACCAAGAGTAGAAGTTGCAAGCTGTCTGTGTGATATCTTGGATGTTGAAATATCAAGAATAGCCATACCTTTCCACTGTCTCTGATTTTGCCTCATATTTTGTCCTGCCCCTAGCAACATTTTTAATTTCCTGCTAAATTGCTGAGGACTCCAGTCAGTCAGTAATGGCATACATTAGAGTTTGTCCATCTTGCTCAGAAAATGCATTGAGATGCAAAGTCCATTATTCTATTAACTTTTCAGAATAATTAGAATCATAATGGATGCTGGGAGATTTCGGGTCTTGACATCATCTGCTCCCGATTCATCAACAAATAAATCGAGAACTGTAAAAGAAGTAATTGGTGCAGAACATTGCATAAAGTAGTGATATTCCTGTCACGTTGTTGTATTAAGTCTTTTTTTTACCGAACTTTTCGTTTTATACTGCAGCAAGAGAATCAAAGTACCGCAGTTTTACAAACAAGCCACCTATGACAAGCTTTGGAGATCTGCTAGATTGGAACCAAAGCTGATTTGTAATTGTTTTCCATTGGGAATGAAAACAATCCTGGTACAGGTTGAGCAGGGTAATAATTTAAGAAGTGAGGGTGGGAAAGGGGTGTGCCTAATGACATCATACCATGGGCAGTCTTACCTTGCAAAACGGTGAACAGATTTAAAAACAGCAAAATTCCACATAAAGCAAGCAGAAAATTGCAGATCTCAGGACAGGTGCTTTATCCTACTCAAAGTACTCATTGGTGACAAAAAAATAAAAATGTGTTCTCAAAGCTGCATCTTTGACATTCTCCTTTTAAACACTAAGTCCCTAAGGCAAGCAAACATACTTCCTAGGACTCTCATCACAGGTGATTCCATTGTAAGATATACTGATGTTCTTCTAACCAGGCTGAACAAGTAGAAGAGAACTGGTAGTTGCTTATCTGGAGTCAGGAACCACCAAACCATGCATACACTCAGTCATTACATCACAGGTACCAGTAAGATTCCAACATAGCCCATGTAGGTGTAAATGACCAGAGATGTACCTCCCTAGACTATGTAAAGAGATGTCATGGAGCTTTCAGACTCTCTCTCAGGCTAATATGCATACTACCATCACCAAGACTGATGTCACAATAGAGCAAAAAATGACAGAGTTCAACAACTGGCCGTCTTTCTGGTTTCATTTGTCAGCTTGGGAAGACATGGTTAACAGGCAACATTGCTTTACCAGGAATGGTTTTGCACCTTTCTCCTCTAGGGTTTCAAATACTGGATAAAACTTTATCCATATATCGGATGCGCAGAGTATATCCAATGTTGTTGCTGTTGTCTTTCGGCTTTTCCCGGTTAGGGGTCCCCACAGCAGAACTCCGGTCCGCTAATGATTGGCAGTAGATTTTGATGAACGCCGAGGTGCCAGCTCGACATTCAACCTTCAACTAAGGCACGCCCATTTACGCATGTCTTTCGAACGACCACCCAACCGCGGGGAGGACTTGCAGACTCCACAGAGAAGGTACTCCCTGCACTCCAGCTGAGAATCGAATGGGGGAACCTCTTGCTGTGAGGCAACGCTACCGCTGCACCACCTCGGATGTTTATCCAATAAAAAACAAATTTATTCCAAGTCCACAAAGCTTTCAGGCATAACCCTTCAATATGCAAATACAAAATTAGAAAATCACAGTAATATTTAAATAACTAAAATCAGAAGTCATGTGTCACAGCTCCAATCATAAGACACATTCAATTAAGCAGTAATTAACTAGGGTAATTTAAAGAAAGTTATAACATAATAATTTTACTAACATATAAATGATCAAATTCAAATAAAAAAACAATTCAAATATACATCTTAAAATTATTTCAATCAAAAACATTCATTTTAAAACCATCTGTTTCCTTCTTAATGTGTGTTTAATGCTAACAGCCATGTTAAGTCCAGGTGCATGGTCTGCCTCTGCATAAATAACTCCAAAGAATTTTTCCTCAGGTAGAATGCACATGTTGGAGGCATAATGGGAAGAAACAGGTTCTGGCAGCATATGTTATTGATGTGTAACGAGTTGGCAGACTTTAAAACTTCTCTGCATAGTTCTCTATCAGGAATATGAGTTGAGCATACAAATGTAACTAATGATTTTTTTTTCAGCTAAGATACAGGATCTGAATTGTCTAGACATAGTAAGGCCTTGTTACATTTAATTCTTGTGGCTGCCAAAAAAGCAATTACTAGAGAAAGGATATCAAAGCCGAACAAACTATACTTGGAGTAGTAAATATTGTAACATAGATAAAAGAACAGAAGTGTGATGTTTAGAAAAGAGTATAAGTAAATTACAATAAAAAAATGGAAATTGTGGAGAGATTAAGAGAAGGCAGGAAATGAACAATTTATGTAATGTTGCCTTTATCATATGGTATAATAGAACAATATATGCTTGTAAATGTGAACTTCTTAATATGGTGATTGCTTTATATAAATGCAAGTCTGCCTATGTCACACGTGATAATTCAATAAAAGTGTTTAAAAAGGGATGAAATGGATTATGTACCTATGCATCTGAATGGTGTTCTTAATGTGGTGATAGACATTTAGGTCTTTTAAATGTGTATTAGATGTTCTGATTTTCTAAAAGTATAGGAGATGATAAAGGGTCTTTGATGGCAAGAAAATCAAGACAGGTAACACCAATTCAACACCCTGCATGAAACAGTATTTGGTCTTTCAGGGTAGTTTACAGTCCTTAGACCCAAGATTTCCTTCAAGGGAGATCATGATGGTCTTTCATATTTTTAACAGAAGTACTTAGTATATGGGGTACAGCTTTCAATGACATCTATGATGAAGACTGTATATAAGGGAAGTATGACTTCTACTGACTTGGACAATTAGTTCCTAAAGAGTAAGTGTGCTAGGCAGAATGATTTTTTTTTTTATTTTATTTAGCTACAGTGAAAAGAAAGCTCACTTTCAACAGGTATACCCAAATCTCTAATGACTTGTCAATTTCAAGGGGAGTATTATTTATATGGCAAGAACTAATGGTGTATGCCTTTCCAAAAATTATTATACTACTTTTTTGGCACTGACAGTGAGACCATAGCCATTACATCAAGCATTAATCGGATTAACCCCTGAGGAAAATAGTGTTATAAGAAGGATAATTCACAACAATCCCCATTTTGTAGTTAACAGCAAATTTGGTTAAAAATCCCATGGTTTCTGCTTTCATATCACAGATCAAATGCCAAAGAAAGAGGAAGGAGCCCAGGGGAAAGCCCTATGGGACATGATTAGTGACATCTTTTTAACTGGAAAATGTTCCTCATACTTTTACTGTGCGAGTCCTAATAGAAAGCCAGTTAGCTACATACCAGATAACACAGTGGTTGGTATTTAGTTGGTTGAGTTTGTGAACAGTAAGTGCATGAGGAATGGCATCAAACTTCTATGCTAGATCCATGTATGCTTTGTAAAAGTCTGACCCTCATGAAGGGCATTCCAACACTCTGAAGATATTTACTAGGCTGAAAAGATATGAACTACCTTTTAAGAACTCAAACTGAGTTTAGTCAAGGGATAGAAGGCTTCCTCTGTCACCATTAATTAGTTCAATAAAGATGCATTCCATGACCTTGCAGGTGATACTCGAGGCTCATCTAAGCACTAACACTCTCAATCTCAGCACTAACCACTCCCCTAACTTCCCCCAATCAAGAATCACCTTCCATCCACAAGTTACACCTCAATTAACCAATACTCTATTTGAAACACTCCTCCCTCTCCTCACACAACTTAATTGCAACTGTCCTTAATCACTCTACTCCCATCACACTACACCAACATCCCTCTATCCCTAGATCTTCATCACACCATCCAGATAACCTAAGATTTAAAAAGAATACACACCATGCTTTCTCCTGCCCACACTCTATACCCTACTGCTATTAACATACTATCTAACATCCTACAATCACCTACAGATACAACATGTCCATAGCCCCACATTATATTATACTAATACCATGCACTCCTCACTCTCCTATCTTGCCATCTCCTCCCAACTCTACAATCACACACCTATAGGTTCATAGGTAGGTACTAGGCTATCGGCCTTAGGGCCTATACAAGCCTAGCCAAAAAGATACCCTGGCTTTCGCCACCCAAGAAAATTATTTTCCTGTGCCCCTGTCGAGCAGAGCCACAGAGGTGATCCTGGGGTGAATTTCCTATTTCCCATCCAGTCATCACGATTTTTCTTGAAGAGTGCTAAGAAGAGCTTTGTTTGATATAGATAATTAGTTTGTTCCAGAGTATGGTAAGTCTCTTGGACAGGAATTTATCCCTGCAGCATGTTCTGTTTATTGTGGTGACAAGGTTTAGGTCCCTAGAGTATGTAGCTCAGAGGGATTGGGATTTCTTCAAGTGGAGCATGTCCAACAGCTCTGTGTTTGACATAGCTTTGTATGTTAGGCAGAGATCGCATCTGAGTAGGTGATATAAAATGGAGTAAAGCTGGAGTTTTTTTAAGATGGTCTGCGTAGAGCATCTGTTTGAGCCTGGTAATCCTCTTTGTGAGGTATTTCTGCAGCCTTTCCAGTTGTTGTAGATGTCTTGTACACATACATACAAAGGGGAGTTGTACTCTATAATGGGTCTAATGAGTGACGAGTAGAGGGGAACAATGACCTCTTTTTTCCTGGATGAGAAACCTTTTGTGAGGAGGTGTGCCACGTAGAAGGATTTCCTGACTACTGTGGCAATGTGATTATCAAAGGAGAGACTACTGTTCACCTGTGTCCCAAGATCCATTATTACACTTTTGGTGTTAAGTAGACTACCACCTATGTGGTAGCTCATGGGTACAAAGTTTTTACCAAAGGGGATGACAATGCACTTTTTTGCACTGAGCTTGAGGCCATGGCTTTGACACTAGGCATCTGTCTCAGTGAGGCCCTTTTGCAGGATGTCCACATCGTTAGGAGTTTCAATTATGGCTCCTAGTTTGCAGTTATCTGTGAACTTCATTAGCCAAAGACCTTCTGTGTTAGCCTGTACTTCAGAAAAGTAGATACTAATCAGGAGAGGACCCAGGACTAAACCCTGTGGTACTCCACTTGTCTGAAGTCAGATTTGGAGTCTGCTACTTTCACAGGGTGGGTTCTGTCAGTGAGCCAGTTGACAACCCATATTGTGACATAGGGATTTATACCTAGTTTAGTGAGTATTATTCCAGAGTGGGGGGGTGGTGTCAAAAGCCTTGGCGAGATCTAGATAGGCAGTGTGAACCACCTTACCCTCGTCTATGGCTTTGGTGACTGCTTCAAAGAAGTCAATCAGGATTAGGAGACATGATCTGCCTTTTACAAACCCAAACTGGGTGGGGTCCAGAGTTTGGAGATTACCAATGTCTTTGTTTATAAGTTCCATGATGATACGTTCCATGGCCTTGTAGACCAGGCTCGTTAGGCTAATGGGGCGGTAGTTCCCGGGGTCCATGGTGGCTCACCCTTTTTGGAGTGGGATAACCGTCGCTGTGTGCCATTCAGTGAGCACAAAGCCTGAGGTGAGGCTATGATTGAACATGGTGCTTAGTTGGGGTGCCAGTTCATTCTGTAGTTCATGTAGAATGCAGCCTGGGATGTTGTCAGGTCCCATGGATGCTGTGTTCTTGGCTTTGCAGAGAGTGTTTTTTACCTGTGCAGCTGTGATTACAGGAACTTTGCATTCTTCCGGTATAAAGATGGGCCCTTTAGGGGTGGGGAGGGGGGTAAGGTTAGCACTGAACCTATCTGCCAAAATGTTGGCAATATCAGTTGGTTCTGTATATTTAGTGCCATTGTGCTGTAACTCAGAGCAGAGCTGAGTGTTGCCACTGAGATTCTTGACATAGCTATAGAATGCTTTGTGGTTGTCTTTAGAATCAGTGGCAATTTTGTTTTCATAACTAGCTTTGGAGAATTTTATGAGGGATCTCAGCTTCTTACTGAGGCTGACCAGGGAGTTCTTCCAGCCATGGGATTTTACTCTTTTTTGCAAAAGTTTCTTTCTTCTGTTGTAGAGATTGTTTATGGCAGGGGACCACCAGATTGGCTTCCATTTTATTTGAGGATAGCATCTTGGTTCTGTTAGGGATAGCACGATCCATGCACTCGTGTAAGTGCTTATAAAAGTGCATTTGTGTAGGATTCAGCAGTCGTATCTCTATTGTCCGTCTGCAAGGGTGTTGTGAAGTTTGCCACTTTTGACTTAAGAAGCGTGAAGTTGGCTTTGGAAAAATTATTTTACGGTGGTTTTCCTAATGGGGGGTGGGGGCGGGATGTGGATGTCTAGGCTGATTAGTTTGTGGTCGGATTTGACCAATGAGGAATTGACCTCTGGTGTGGACCACCAGTCGCTCATGTTGGTAATGACCAGGTCTAGGATATTGCTGCCCCTGGTGGGGGTGTGGATAAGTTGAGCCAAGGTGTTGGAATTTATGAATTCCAGAAAACGTTGAGCAAGAGAGTTGGTACATGTGCAGTTTTCCCAGTTAATGGTGGGGTAGTTGAAATCGCCCATTATTAGGGTGTTGGGTTGCATACTTCCACTTCAAACATATACTTGTCAGCAATACCACTAACCACTTCAGCAAACATCTTCACTTACTCTTCAAACTGTCACACAAATATGCATGTATATTATCACAGACTCCCCGTAGTGGTGATATACACCCCAATCAAGGGCCACCTTCTGCACAACATACCATCATGGCTAGCATTCCATCCCTTCCTCACATTAAAACTACACACCTTCTCATTCTTAACATGAACCCTAGAAGCCTAGTTAACAAAATCACAGACTTTCATGCAGTCATTGCACAATACTCACCAGACATTGTTATAGCAAAGGAAACTTGGATAAAACCCCATATAACAGAAAAACCACATACTCCCACAAGGTTAAAGTGTACACAGGTTAAACAAAATCAGCGAGAAGGGGGGCGGGGTTGCAATCTTCTACAAACATAACCTAAGCATTGATTACTTACCCATCAAATACCCTTATGATAACTCTGAAGTCCTAGTAACACAGCTCTGAATCAACCCAAAGGAAAATATTACCATAATTGCCACTTACATAACTCCCAACAATACTCCCACTGCCACTGAGGAACTCATAGCCTAGATAGCCTGAACTTACACCCATGAAACCATTATCACAGGTGACTTCAACTTAGACTGGAACACCTGCATTGATGATAACCCCTCCACCTTCATAAATCTACATGGTTTCTCCCAAACAATCCAGTTTCCCACTCAAATAGATAAACATAGCAAAAGGGAATCTATCTTAGACTGGTCACTTATTAACAGTACCACCCACAACTATCTCTCTGGATGCCTTCCAAATAATTTAAGTGACCATAGACCTACCTACTTAATCTGTCATCAGCTCAACCCACCCAGAACCATAGTTTACAAAGTTGTATTATATACCAAAAGTTTCCCCAATGAAGCATTCTTAGACATGCTCAATAAATGCAACTGGACACCACTCCATCATCTCCAACTTGACCAGGCCGTAACATACTTCAATGACACAATTCTAGCTATTCTAAATAGCTTAGCACCAACTCGTACATGTCATGTTAAAAATAACAGATTGCCCTGGATATCAAAAGAAACAATTAGACTTCAAGAACTAAGGGACAAAACCTGGTTTCAATACTAGAAAACAAAAGACAATAAAAAAACTCTGCCAGCATACCAGCAGCTCCACAATCAAACAAAAAAACAACTCAAACCACACAAAAAAAGAGCATTATACATATATGCAAAACAAATATGAAAACAATCCTTAAAAGTTCTGGCAAGCAGTTAACTTGCTCCTCCACCCAGGTAAAGCTACAACCCCAGAACCAACAACCAATAACCAAAGTGTGTATATTGCCTCACAAATCAACACCTACTTTATAAACACCATCCTCTCTCCTTAGTTACAGTGAAAAATTCCACCCCACTGTCTCTTCCACCTAATATGGAAACTAACAACAACTCTTTTGACCTCAAACTTGCCCCAACTAACACCATAAGAACAATGCTGAAAAATCTGAAACTTTCTTCCTTAGCAGCTGACCAGTTCCCCAATGAGTACCTCAAACTTTCAGCTGCCATAAGCTCTGCCTACCTCCATTCTGGTAAACAGGTCTATAGCAGAACAATATGTCCCAAAATTATGGAAACATATCAGAGGAACATCAACAGAATTAAACAATTACAGACCTATAGCCATCCTTTCCCCCTGTGTTAAAATCCTGGAAAAATGTATCCACACTCAATTACTACAATACCTGTTGGGTCTATATTATACAAACAAAGCATTAAAATGTCGACACACCTTTGATTGACTCCTATTTCTCAAAGCTGCACAACGAACGGCCAAATCACCTATTTCTTTACAAGGGAAAGAAATTGGTTGGCCGTTCTTTTAAATCTGCCCTTTTCCCGACTGTAGTGCGATCACTGAGTTAGTATATTTAGTTGGGGGCGTGTAAGGGGCGCAGCCCCCCACACTGGGGTTGTGGGGGTGAGGCCCCCCACTTTAATAGTGTTTGTTGTAATGTGGTGTGTGTGTTTGGACTACCGATTTCTTTCCCTTTTAAAGAAATCGATGATTTCAGGGTTCAATGTTGTGCAGTTTCAAGAAATAGGGGTCGACCAAAGGTGAGTCGACATTTTAATGCTTTGTTTATATACTATAGACCCTACCTGTTATCTCACATCCTTATCTCTCCCTACCAACACGGTTTCAGACCAAAACACAGCACCACCACAGCGATAATTAATTTCTCTAACACCATCAACCAACTCAGAAATTCAAACCAGCAAGTAGCATCAATCTTCATAGACTTGTCAAAAGCATTTGACACAGTCTCCGATCACAAACTCATTAGTACTCTTGCCTCAATAAACCTATCAAAGACTTCCCTCTCCTGGTTCCTAAACTATCTTTCTGACAGACAACAAAGCAGTACGATGGAAATCTGAATTCTCACCACTTCTGCCTGTCTCAGTTGGAGTCCCCCAAGAGCCCATACTAGGACCCCTTCTTTTCACCATCTTCTATAATGATCTAGCCTCATCCACAACACACGCTGAAGTAGTTCAGTATGTGGACGATTCAACTTTAACCTGCTCAGCAGATACCTTACCAGACCTCCAAATAGTAGCCTAACAAGCTTTTAATGATATAGAAACATAAGTAAATCACAACTAATCCTGAACCCTAAAAAACACAGTTGATGCTATTTACCAGTAAAAAAAACAATCACCGACCACACCTCCTTTCACCATTCTCTCAGCAAACAACACAGTCATCAAACCAGTTGAGCATACAAAACTCCTTGGTGTGGCAATTGACAGCAAACTCAGATTTGGCCATCACAATTAAGAAAGTTCATATCAAACTTGGCACACTGTACAGAAGCAAGCCATTCCTCATTGACAATACCAGACTAGCCATATCCAGAACCTTCCTCCTTTCTACACTCCAATATGCTTTCCCCCTTTCCCAACATAAAAAAATCAGACTTAACAAAATTGGAAAATTGCTACAACAAAATAGCCCGCTTAGCAGCCAACCTTCCCCACTAAACCCACCACTGTATTGCTCTACATAAATTAAATTGGCTCGAGCTAACCTTCTCCATCTCTACCAACTTAAATTCACACACAATATCATCTTCCATCCTGACAGTTTCCCATCCCTCAAGGAACTTGTTGTTCCCTACTCATGCCCACGAAGTCTAAGATCTGCAGACTGAAACTTTCTCACAGCAAACAAAGCTAACACTCAAGGTAAAGCCCTATTCTCAAATCAAATAGCCAAATTATGGAACTCTCTACCCCACACCCTCCAAAACACACCTGAATCTACCAGTTTTAAACAACTACTGTTTGAACATCTATCCAAGAACTAGCACTGCTCCTGTGCCAAACCTGACTGACAAGATATCTATAACTATCTCAATACAGTGGCCACTCCTTACCTCATTTTCTCCCTCTCCTTAGTGCTTATTACTACCCCAAAAAAAAAAATTATATATATATATATATATATATATATATATATATATATATATATATATATATATATATATATATATATATAAAGGAGACCTCATTTTATGTATTTTGCTTATATTTCTGTGGAGCTTTTCTCCCCGGGCCTCCACTGAAAATGGGCTTCTGGCCCAGTCGGACTTTCCTAGTAAACAAATGTAAATAAACAAAAATAATAATTTACCAGGGTTTGTGGTAGGGTGACACTTACGTAGTAGAACCACAATGACCAGTCTCCAAGCATTAGGGACTGGGCTAGCAGGCAGGCTTAGGCTGAACAGGTTTGGAAGCAGTTGGGCTCAACTATGCTACAAGGCAGCTAATACTATTGGGACTCATGGAACTAATATTCTCAGTTTCAAACAGTTCAAGCAGGACTGGTCAGAGAATTTTGAGAGCTGCTAACTTGGATGTGATGTTGGGAATAGTAAGATGAATGTGCAAAGTGAAATTAGAGCTGAAATTGTCAGCTAGAATGATGACAATGATTTTTGGATCCAAGCAGGTGGTACTGTTTAATATTCGCTCAGTGCCATACAAATCATTACTTCTGAGATTTTTAATACAATTAAAGAAGGCCTTAAGAGTGCCTTTGGCTGGGGTGGCAACCTTAAAATTTGTAAGTAGTCCTGGACTTTTCAATAGATTTAAAAAGCTGTAGAGATAGGTATGCACTGCAGAGGATATTACTTCTATGGAACCAGCTTCATGTTCATATAAAGCGCAGTACTTCTCTTACTATAGCCAAACATAACTTGTATGTATGAATAGGTAACTGCAAATGCACCCCTTGGTTAACACCAATGGCTTTGCGGATAAGGACAACATGCAAGTAATTATCATATACTTGTGGGGCCAGTCTTTGGAGATTAATTTTGCAAAATATAAAGTCCAATAATTACCTTGGGAATGCAGGGCTATACATGAGATCCTCACAGACCAAAAGCCTACTAAGAACCTCATAATCAGCCCCCCTTTTCCCATTTTTTTGTACATGGGGGTGGGGTATCGTGTTAACTGCCGCCAACTCTCTCGATTCAGTGCTACACTCCTGTCTTCTTCAACACTCATGCCTGACTGTCGCAGACCTTTTACACCTCTTTGCTGGACGTCCTCGCTTCCTCTTACCTTCTTCCTGTCTGTCCCAAATCTTCCTCACCAGACTGTCTTCTGCTTTTCTACGCATGTGCCCAAACCACCGTAATCTGTTCTCTTTGACCTTTTCTGCAAATGGAGCTACTTTGGCTTCTGCTCTTATGTTCTCATTTCTTTGTCTGTCTCACAGTGTGCATCCTACCAACTTTCTCAGGCACTTCATTTCCATCACCTCTAGCTTCTTCAACTGTTCTGCCTTTACTGCCCATGTTTCTGTACCATACAGCAGTACTGGTCACACCACTGTCTTGTACACCTTACTTTTCAGCTTCTTTGGCATTCTTCTGTCATAGACTACACCTGATACTCTATGCCAGTTGGCTGCAGCCCCTCTGATTCTAACTTTGACCTCTTCATTCAGACTACCCTTCTCCTCAACCACCCTTCCCAGATACTTGAAGCTGTTTACCTGTTCCACTATCTTCTCTTCTATCTCTATTCTCAGCGTCTTCTGATTTCCCCAATTTGATGCCATTACCACAGTCTTATCTGTGCTTAGTTTCATCCCATGTGCCTTCAGATTTGCATTCCAATCTCCTATCCTTTGCTGAAGTTCTAGTTCAGAGGCTGCCTGTACTGCCACATCGTGTGCATAGAGCAGCTTTGTGGATCTCTCCCCTCCAACAAGTTTGCTAATGTAGTCCATTACCAGTATGAACAGCAGTGGGCTCAGAGCTGAACCATGGTGTACACCCACTCCCACTGGGAACCCCTCTGTGAGGCCAAACACTGTTCGTACTTGAGTCACTGGGTCCTTGTACATAGCCTGCACTAATTCCACCAATGTTTCTGGGAATTCAAACCACAGCAGTACTGCCCAGATCAGCTTTCTTGGGACCTTGTCATATGCTTTCTCCAAGTCTAGGAATGCCCAGTTGGACTCCCTACTCATAATAAAACACCAAATGTCTGAGAACTGGTAACGAAAAATACACCAAACTCCAAGCGGATAGGAAATGCCAAACACAGAGATGATGGAAAACGTTTTCCTTTATTAACATGTCCTGGTACCTCGGCAATTCGAAAATGTTTGTTTCCTAGACATATTACTTTTTCCTACAGTAGATTTAATAATTTGAAAGAATTGTTAACTAGGAAGTTGGATTATCCAACAGATGCCTCAAATGTCGGCAAGCAATGTTGTGGGCAATGTTCTGTATGTAATAGGGCTAGAAATCTACATGGAAAGAAAATTAATGGGAAAAAGTATCAAACGTTTGAGAAGTTTGATTGTTTATCACAAGGGGTGGTTTACATTTTGGGGTGTGATTGTGTTAAGCCACTTTGGTATGTTGGCCAAACTACTAGAAAAGTAAAAATTCGCATCCTCGAACATTTGGGGGATGTGAGAAGGAGTAACATGGATATCTCCGTGGCCTCACGTTTTGTTAATGTGCACAATGGTGATAGTGGTGGATTTATTTTTAGTGTATTTACCAGACCACACTTTGTGGTTGGCGATTTCAAAACTGAACTTAATAGATTAGAATACAAAATTATTTTTAATTATCATACTCTATATCCGAGGGGCATGAATTTAGACACTGGGATTCTGTTATGAAATTTTTGCATTGCTGAAATTTTTGTATTAATAATATTTTAGATTCTGTATTAAGGTATAAGCTGCAGATAGTTGTTAGCATGAATTAAAAATTTTCAGCAATGTTTATTTATGCTGTTGTGTAACATTGTCATGAAATTTTAAACATAACAGTGAGCTGCTACACTTTCAAATTGGTTCCAAATTGCTTTCTGAATTGATTGATTAATGATTTAATTGTATATAAGGAGATGGTTTCTGTTTGGTGAGGTGTTCCACTGAAGGCGAATTGCCGGAGTACCAGGACATGTTAATAAAGGAAAACTTTTTCCATCATCTCTGTGTTTGGCATTTCCTATCTGCTTGGAGTTTGGTGGAGTCTCTACTCATCTCTAGCTTCTTCTCAAGTATCTGTCTCGCTGCAAACATTGGGTTAGTTGTGCTGAATCCTGATCTGAATCTGAACCATTCATCTCCCATCTTACATTCTACTACTCTGCATATCAGTTTATCAATCACCCTCTCCAGAACTTTCATGCAATGTGATAGGAGTTTGATGCCTCTGTACTGCCCACAGTTGTAGATGTCCCCTTTGTTCTTGCACACTGGCACAAGTATGCTTATTCTCCAGTCATCTGGGATATGCTTTTCTCTCCACACTGCCATTAGTACCCTCAGGAGCTATTCCTCCCCTGTCTCACCCAGCATCTTTATCATATCTGTTCTGATCTCATCTGAGCCTGCTGCTTTCCCTGACTTCATCTTCCTTAGTGTTGTTCTTACTTCTTCTAAGGTGGGCTCCATCTCTTTTCTCATCATAGGCTGTTTCTGGGGCAGTACAGCTTCTGTGGGGTTTTCTTCATTCAGAAGCTGCTGGAAATACTCCTTCCATCTGCCACTGATGTCCTGTGGACTGACGAGGAGGTTGTTGCTGGCATCCCCTATGAAGGGTGTCTGACTATCTTCTTTATCTTTCTGTCTTTGTCTTGCAACCTGATATAGTTTTTTTGTGCCCCCTTACTGAGTCACTTTCCAGACGTTGGTAGAGAGTCTCTGATGCCCTATTCTTTGCTACTGCAACTTCTTTCTTAGCTTCTTTGTTAGCCAACCAGTAGTCCTTCCTAGCCTGGTCAGTCTTTTCATCTCCCACTTCTTCGTGCACTCCTCCTTTCTTTTCATGACTTCCTGGACTTCTGCATTCCACCACCAGCTTTCCTTATGTACCTTATTTCTATACCTGGCTCGGCCACATATCTCTTCTGTAGTCTTAACACATGCTGTTTGTAGGCGCCGGCACTCTTCTTCAACTCCACCTATTTCCTCTTCTTCTTGGGGTGCTAGAGCCCTGAGTAATTCCTTGAACTGATGTACTTTCTTTTCAGTCAACTTCCAAGTCTTCAACCTGGCCTCTGTTGACCGTAGAGCCTTCACTGACCACTGCTTGGAGCTGATTGTGACAACTAGTGGTTTATGCTGTGGGCCAACTGTTTCCCTGGGAATGACTTTGCAATCATGGATTCTATCCCAGTGTCGTTTCCTTACTAGGAGGAAGTCTACCTGAGTTGCATGTTGGCTACTCTTGTATGTGATCTTGTGACTGTCTCTCTTTCTGAACCATGTGTTGGCTACTATCAAGCCATTTGCCAGACAGAAGTCTACAATGGCTTCTCCTTTATTCCTGTTGCCCCACCCATGTGGACAAAGGCAGCCTTCATAGCCTGTTCTGTCTGTCCCGATATGTGCATTCAAGTCACCCATTATCAACACCAGTACATGTTGTCCTGCTTTATTTAGTAGGTTCTGCAACTGCTGTCTGAATGCATTCTTTTCCTCACTATCACAACCCTGCTGTGGGGCATAGGCTGAGATGATGAATACTGCCCTAGCATTACAATGGAGTCTGATTGCCATGAGTCTGTCATTAATTCTGATGATATCCCTCACTGCCTTCTGAAGCCTCTCTCTCACCACAATTCCTATACCATTTCTAACCTCTCCCTGAACAGTAGAATAATAGTCTGGATCCCAAGCCAAGCCTTCTAAGAACCTATGAACCTATGATGTGTTGATGACCTTACTAACCACTTAAGTCTTTTTTTATACTGGTGGAGAACGGATTTATTATACTTGGGGAGTAGTTTAATTATTTTACTGTAGAGTTTGCCATTGCAAGAACCCAACCACATAGGTTTATTTTTCAGCTTGCCATTGTAGTGATGACACATCAGGTCAGAAAATCTGGTACAATTATAATTATGAGAAGTATGCAATGATAAATGAGTTTGGAGTATTGTTAAAGTCAGTGAATGCCATGTAGATGGTTGTTAAACACATTCAGGTTGACAGAGTATCTGGTCTTGCCAAAGGAGAACGTTATCTGGCAACAACTTGACAGTCATATTGAGTGTCACTAAGACATCTATAAGGTCCAAGTTTGTACCATATTGAATTTATAACTAAGGTGATGAGCTTATGAATGAATACTGACATACCTTCACAGCTCCCAGTGGATATGACATGACAGATGCTGAAGGGAGTACAAAAACACTACAATGGAATCAAGTTTCAGTAACCACACAAATATTAATGTTCTAGAGAGTCAGAAATGCCTCAATATATCACCAACAGATGATGGGAGAAATTTATTACATTGCTCTTATAATACTAACTCAAATCATCAATCTAAACTTTATCAATGCATTTCAAAAATTACATTACATAAAGCTGAGTCAGAGCTGGATCCAGCACTAGACAACCTAGGCAGTTGCCTAGGGCCCACTGGCTTGGGGGGGGGGGGCACTGGCCATGGACCTGCCACAAAAACTTACATTTCTTTAAGAATGCATTCTGCGTGTGTTGTTACATTTCTTCTTAAAAGGATACATGCAGTGTGTGTCCTTGGTAGCATCTGTATGTGCATCTTTAGTACAACACATGCACATTTAAACTGAAACAGCGCACATGGTTTAAACAAGCATGGATTTGGATACTATTCTGGATGAACACAGAAGACCCATTGTAGGTTTGTGTGTGTGTGTGTGTGTGTGTGTGTGTGTGTGTGTGTGTGTGTGTGTGTGTGTGTGTAAGATGTCCACTTAAGAATGACAGGTTTGTTAACTCATTTAGGCTCAAACCCTGTAACTTCAATACAGGACCCAGAGCCTGAATCCTCTACACCAGCTGCCAAACTCTTGTGACTGTCTCTCTTTCTGAACCATGTGCTGGCTACTATCAAGCCATTTGCCAGACAGAAGTCTACAATGGCTTCTCCTTTATTCCTGTTGCCCCACCCATGTGGACAAAGGCAGCCTTCATAGCCTGTTCTGTCTGTCCCGATATGTGCATTCAAGTCACCCATTATCAACACCAGTTCATGTTGTCCTGCTTTATTTAGTAGGTTCTGCAACTGCTGTCTGAATGCATTCTTTTCCTCACTATCACAACCCTGCTGTGGGGCATAGGCTGAGATGATGAATACTGCCCTAGCATTACAATGGAGTCCGATTGCCATGAGTCTGTCATTAATTCTGATGATATCCCTCACTACCTTCTGAAGCCTCTCTCTCACCACAATTCCTATACCATTTCTAACCTGTCCCTGAACAGTAGAATAGTAGTCTGGATCCCAAGCCAAGCCTACTAAGAACCTATGAACCTATGATGTGTTGATGACCTTACTAACCACTTAAGTCTTTTTTTATACTGGTGGAGAATGGATTTATTATACTTGGAGAATAGTTTAATTATTTTACTGTAGAGTTTGCCAATGCAAGAACCCAACCACATAGGTTTATTTTTCAGCTTGCCATTGTAGTGATGACACATCGGGTCAGAAAATCTGGTACAATTATAATTATGAGAAGTATGCAATGGTAAATGAGTTTGGAGTATTGTTAAAGTCAGTGAATGCCATGTAAATGGTTGTTAAACACATTCAGGTTGACAGAGTATCTGGTCTTGCCAAAGGAGAACGTTATCTGGCAACAACTTGACAGTCATATTGAGTGTCACTAAGACATCTATAAGGTCCAAGTTTGTACCATATTGAATTTATAACTAAGGTGATGAGCTTATGAATGAATACTGACATGCCTTCACAGCTCCCAGTGGATATGACATGACAGGTGCTGAAGGGAGTACAAAAACACTACAATGGAATCAAGTTTCAGTAACCACACAAATATTAATGTTCTAGAGAGTCAGAAATGCCTCAATATATCACCAACAGATGATGGGAGAAATTTATTACATTGCTCTTATAATACTAACTCAAATCATCAATCTAAACTTTATCAATGCATTTCAAAAATTACATTACATAAAGCTGAGTCAGAGCTGGATCCAGCACTAGACAACCTAGGCAGTTTCCTAGGGCCCACTGGCTTGGGGGGGGGGGGGCACTGGCCATGGACCTGCCACAAAAACTTACATTTCTTTAAGAATGCACTCTGCATGTGTTGTTAACATTTCTTCTTAAAAGGATACATGCAGTGTGTGTCCTTGGTAGCATCTGTATGTGCATCTTTAGTACAACACACGCACATTTAAACTGAAACAGAGCACATGGTTTAAACAAGCATGGATTTGGATACTATTCTGGATGAACACAGAAGACCCATTGTAGGTTTGTTTGTGTGTGTGTGTGTGTGTGTGTGTGTGTGTGTGTGTGTGTGTGTGTGTGTGTATGTATGTGTGTGTGTATGTATGTGTGTGTGTGTGTGTGTGTGTGTGTGTGTGTGTGTGTGTGTGTGTGTGTGTGTGTGTGTGTGTGTGTGTGTAAGATGTCCACTTAAGAATGACAGGTTTGTTAACTCATTTAGGCTCAAACCCTGTAACTTCAATACAGGACCCAGAGCCTGAATCCTCTACACCAGCTGCCAAACTCTCATCAGCAAGTGCATTTCAAGGAATGTTGAATTTCAGTGCATTAAAAGACTGTTGAGTTTCAAGGAAGAGAAGTTTAGTGTTGCTCATGTTAAGTCTAACTTCAATGTGTAACTGCTTTGTTTAGCAAATGACCATCATCAGTGTTTGTGCTACACATTTTAAAAGCAGTGTTAGTAGCACAACACCTAGCATACTTGGCTTTGGTGCAGATGGCCGTGGATTCTACTCTCACACCATGTACACAGAATGCTGATATTGCAGTGCCTTCTTTAAGGAGGGATGAGGGTGCTGTATTCCTCAGTGTCCCCTCCTTTGCGATGAGATGCCTAGTAACTATGAACTTGTTGTCAGTTTGACAGCCATTCCCTATTACAATACTACCAGTTTACCAATTTTTTTTTTTAAATGTAACATTGGCAGCTTATTCTTCAAGGGTAGCAGGCACTGAACTTGTACTTGAAACACTGAAATGTAAAGTTGTGTGCCAGCAGCAACCTCTTCATGACTTACAGATCTCTTTAATGTGATATTACTCAGATGACTTTTACTTATGCAGAGATTGTGTATATTGACTGATAATGGTGGATTATAATGACAGAAGTTTGAGTGGCCTTTTGTGGTTGAAATGTCCTGTAAATGGTAGTTTTGTCTTATTGGTTCATTCGTTTTGTTTCATTGCTAAATGGAAAAATGTTCAAATCTACAAATTTAAAACACTCTTAACACATGGTGCTGTATTATACAAGGACAATGATTTAATACAATCAGGATGGTGCAAAGAACACATGCATGTATGTAAGGTCAAAAAAATATGTGCAAGGGGTATGTAGTTTAAAACACCCTAAAGGCAAACTTAATCCGCCGTTGGCCAGATGCATTTTCTTTGAATGTGGGTTTCAGTGCTGTTTCAATGAATGCGAGTTTCAAGGGGAGAGAAGCTTTCTGCTCATGCTACATCTGTTTTCATTGTGAGACTAAACTGTTCTGTTTAGCAAATGGCCATCAGGGTTTGTGCTATAAAATTTGAAAAAAAGTTTTAAATATCTCTAATTATTGTAGAAGCAAAGACAAAAATAGTATGCACACTGACAGGTCTGAACTGTGTTCATGGTAACTGGGGAGAAATAGCCAAGTAATGGAACACTGGAATGGCTGGTGGTGCTGTGTGTGTGTGTGTGTGTGTGTGTGTGGGGGGGGGGGGGGGTGAAACATTACCTTGCCTAAGCCCATACCTGACCATGATATGGCACTAAGCTGTATTATATATACTAAAAATTGTATATACTACAGCTATTTTCTAATGTTTCTAATGTCCAGGTTACTCCATACTATGGGTGGATAGACTCAACAAAAGAAGAGGTGGAGTTGCTGTCCTCTTTAAAGTCCATCTCACTTTAACTTTCCTTGAATGCAAAACTCCACACCACAACTGGACAGTACAGAAATCATCTATATTACACTAACCATAGAGTCAAGAAAAACACTTAATATAATTGGCTGCTATATCCCACCTGGAAATAATGTCCCAGTTATAGAATGTCTATTGCACTGGGCAAGTAGTATCCTTAGTCAGGAGAAATTCATACTGGGTGATTTTAATTTAGACTGCTTTGCATGTGATACAGATCACCCCATCCATCACATAAACTTGCATGGTTTTCAATAAACTATTCAAGAACCTACCTGAATAGATAAAGCTAGTAAAAAACAATCCACCTTGGACTGGATATTATTAAACAACTCCTCTCACTCATTCCAATCAGGTTGCCTTCCTGATGGTCTGAGCAACCACCTACCCACATTTCTTATACAACAACACATATTCCCACCAAAACCTACTATGCTTAAACAACTCAGAAAAAACATAACTTTAACCTTGACAACTTCTTAGCTGAAATACACCTTGACCTAGATGATGCAATGTACCACTTTAATAAATCTTTCTTAGATATATTAAATGCATATGCCCCTGTTAGAACAACCAGAGTAAAATCAAACTATGCCCCCTGGCTAAGCAGAGACACTAGGGCCCTTCTGAAAACTAGAGATAAAGCCTGGGAACTATGGTGTAAGACTAACACAGTAGTTTCTAAACAACAGAACCAAGAACTTAGAAATAAGCCAAAAAAAAAACAAAACAAATAAAACAGGATAAAATAAATTTCTATTATAACATTCAAAACACACATCAAAAAAAAACCTAAAAAATTCTGGCCAGCTATAAACTCAAACCTTCACCCAGGAAAATCTACTACACCAACGCCAAACATCAACAATTATTCCGATAGCATAGCTACCATTTTTAACAAACATTTTACTGAATCTATAATTGCCCTTTCCAAACAGCAAACTCCTACTCCTGATACCAAACCAGCCAAGTCTACAACTAGAAATGTCTCATTCTCTTTCTCTCCAGTTCCTACATCCACTATAAAAAAAAATACTACAGAAAATAAAAGCTACTACACTTGCCATAGCTAACTTACCCACTGAATACCTCAAAATTGAAGCTGAATCTATAGCCTTCCAAGTATCAATCCTTATAAATAGATCCATTTTCGAAAACAAGGTCCATCAACTGTGGAAAATTTCCCATGATATCCCACTTCATAAAGGGGGACCTTCCACAGAACTGACAAACTATCAGCCAATTGCTATTCTTTCACCTCTTTCTAAGCTACTCAAAAGGTGTATTCATCTCTATGTCATGAAATTCTTACTAACAGATAACCTTCTCGCAAACACTCAGCATGGGGTTTCGCCCATCACATAATACCACTTACAGCACTCTTATCCTTCACTAATATCGTAAACCATCATAGGAATAACAACAACTTTGCATCTGTCATCTTTCTAGATTTATCAAAAGCTTTTGATATGGTCTCCCATTCCAAACTAATAGATGTACTAACTGAAAAAGAAGTTATGTCTTACCATAACATTCCATCTGTGTTGTTGATCTTCGTTCATTCATTACTGATGGGTTATCGGTTCTGTCCTCGGAACCAAGCCGGCCAATATCAAGCTCGCATCAGCTATAAACTCTCGAACCAAGGTCCTACCCAGAATGCTCTGCTCCCCGTCACCTCAGATCGAGTTTGCAAGTTGATAGATAAAAGTAGAGGCCACCTCTGGTCATAATAGACCTACAAGAAAGGAATACATGAGACCAACCAAGAACCTCTGGAAGGGGGACGGAGGGTGGGAAGTAATGAATGAACAAAGATAAAGGACACAGATGGAATGTTATGGTAAGACATAACTTCTTTACCTGATGTTGTTAATCTTCGTTCATTTGCTTACTGAAGGAGAGTCCCCAGCTCTGTGTTCCTCAGTGGCCCTCATGGAAGGACATTCCTGAGCACCATGGAGAGGTGGTCTACTGACTCTGAAAGTCAAGTCCAATTTGTAATGAAGAATAAAGGTATGATTTGGCCCAAGTTGCAGCTGAGCAAATATCATTGAGAGAAGCCATAGCATGAAAAGCCGCTGAAGTTGCCATAGATCTTGTAGAATGTGCTTTGACCCTATGAGGCTTGTTGGCTGTTGGTGAAGCACCCTCCAAGAGGAAAAAGCTGAGAGAAGAAGGAGCCACTTTTGAGATTTTAAGTATTTTTCTCTGTTTATTTGCTAAGTTTTTCTGCATAGCTGCCTAAGCTTGAGCATTTTCTGGCTTGTTAAACTTGATTTCTGTATTAGTAGCTGTATTTAGAGCACAACCAAAAGCTGTTTGCTGAATTTCCTGTTTGCACTTAATTTTAAATCGTTTTTTCTTAAAACTTGCATATTTTCTGTCCTTGACCTAGCACTCTTGTGTGGGGTCATTTACTGCACTGTTATAACTTGATATTACTTGTGAACCTCTGCTATCTCTGTAAAAACAAAACAAAAAAAAATCTTGCTTTTTCCCACTTTTCTGAGAGTTAAAAAGTTCAGTTACAGGCTTGCTGTTCCTGAACTGTTTGAAAGTTTCTGTGAGGCCATTTTTGCTTGGGCTGAAGGAGGGTCTCTGTGTTCATCAGTGGCAGTGACTAACATTGAGCAGCTTCCTGCCCCTCGGAGAGGTGGTTACTGACTTGAAACTGTAGTTTTATTGGCCACTAGGGGCCATTTCCATAACTCCTTCATTTGTCCTCAGAGGAGTCGTTTAAGGCAGTAACTTGTAGTTTATTGGCCATTTTGGGTCATTTCCTGTCTTTTCCAGTCCCCTGCTATAAAGCACGCTTTTAGCGATTTAGCCCGAGTTGCTACTGTTGCACACTAGGGCAGCGGTTAAGCAGGTTTAAACTATTCGGCTACCTAAAGTCCACTCTTCAAATTTTCCCTTAAAACTACCTTCCTCGAACTATACTACTGATCTAATCAGCGTACCTATAATTAAAAGATCATCTCTACTTGACTCCAAGTAGACTATTCTCTATCTGTTAAACGTAGCACTTGCTCCTACAGTACTTATTACCTTGATAATGCACTCTTGTCATAGATAGTACCCTAAAAGGCAACCCCCATTTCTCGGTCACCCAAAGCCCCCGGAATCTTTTTTAAAGTTTTTTGTCTATCCTTCTAGCATGTCGAGGGATCAGTTGCTAGTGTCCTCTCCTGCTCAGCTGGTGAACCTGGGAATATTGAGGCAATGTTACAATTGCCTCATGTACACAGACAACCCTCTCCTCCTCCCACAAAACACAAATACATGCGAGAGATGCAACTATACGGCCAAACTGGAGGCTGAGCTCTCAACATAGGACTGGCAAGACCAGTCAGGAGGAGAAGGTTACCACACACACTATAGACCCAGTCTCACATATTACCATTACAACCTCAAATCATACACATAAACACACAAAGACATACTCGGAGGCTCTGATCAAAAATCTACCAAAACAGCAGAGGCCACCAAAGCAGACACCCAAACAACCACCACCTCAGAACACAACACCTGCAACACATAGACCTCACAGTCAGAGTGTCAAACAGTCACAGCCCTTAAGGCCAAACACAATGCCAGACACACTAGTCATTGGTGAATCCATAGTCAGACACACTGACGTCCCGCTCACCAGACTGAGTAAGGAGAAGGTCACAGTAAGCTGCCTGTCGGGCGTTAGAATCCGCCACATAACGCAAGCACTCAGGTCTCTCAACAGCAGGTACAAATATGACTCAGTCATTGTCCACGCTGGTGTAAACGACCTGAGATGTACCTCCTTGGACTACATGAAAAGAGACATTGAGGAGCTCTCTGATTATGTAGCCCAGACAGGTATGACCCTGACCTTGAGCAGTATCCTACCTTCACCAAGAATGATGCCACAATACAGAGATAAGATGATCAGCTTTAACAATTGGCTTAAACACTGGTGTCATTCAAAGGGGATCCAGTGTCTGTCTGCCTGGGATGACATGCTGGACAAGCCACGCTGCTTCAAGGGACGGCTTGCACCTGTCACCCTGGGATTCCGGATATTGGCAAAGGCTCTTGCCACCCCATAGTGCCTTTTTAGGCAAGGCTCAAATTCTAAACCTACCACCCTAGAACACAAAAAGGAAAAAACTAAGGGTAATGCTGCTCAATGCCAGAAGTCTAAATCTCAAAATGCACGCACTCGAGGCCCTTCTCAGTATGGAGAACATCGATGTCTGTGCTGTGACAGAAACCTGGTTCAAGGCTCCTGAGAGCACCCCAGCGCTATCAGGTTTTACCTCATATCATGCGTTCCGCCCCAAAATCTGGACAATACCAAGAAAGGAGGGGTATCCATATTCATCAAGGACACCCACACCTCAAGACTGGTGGCAACGCACGATGCATCGGAGACCATCCAGGTGCAATTAACCATAGGCAAGACTGCTCTGCAAATTGTAGCATGTTACAGGCCACCCTCACAAACTCAGGAACCTCACATGGCCTTCCTGAAAACACTAGTGGGGATAAATGTATCACCAAACACCATCATACTAGGTGACTTCAATTACCCTAATATAGACTGGGAACACTACTCAAGCCCAAACACCCTAGCCCAAAAGTTCCTGGAATTCATAAACTCAAATGCCATGGAACAACTAGTCACCATCCCCACAAGAGGAGATAACATACTTGATCTCATCATCACGAACATGGGAGCACAATGTTCAACACCGGAGGTGTACCCCTCACTGGTGAGATCAGACCACAAACTAATCTGGCTGGAGGTCCTCATCCCACCCCAGCTGAAATAAAAAAGACCACAGTAAAGAACTTCTCAAAAGCCGACTTCACACTTCTAAAGACTAGTGTGGTCTCCTTTAAGGCCCCCGAGCCGGCGGTAAACAGTACTCAAGCCGCTGAATCACTTACAAATGCCTTCTACCAGCACCTGCAGGACTGCATGGATAAGGCAATCCCAAGCAAAACAAAGACTCTTTGTACCAAAGGCAAGCGTCCAGTCTGGTGGACCCCAGCCATAAACAAACTCTACAACAAAAGGAGGAAGCTACTACAAGATAGAGCAAAATCCTTAAAAGGTAAGACACCCTTGATCACTATAAGTAAAAAACTAAGAGCTCTCATAAAATCATCCAAAGCAAATTTCGAGAGAAAAATAGCTAAAGACTCAAAAGACAATCATAAGGCCTTCTTTAGCTATGTTAGAAACCTGGGAGGAAACTCCCAGATATGCTCAGAGCTAGTTCAAAATGATGTGAAGATTACTGATCCTACAGACACTGCCAACATACTGGCTGACAGGTTCAGTGCAAACTTCTCCGCCACGTCCCGGCGAAAAGGAGAGATATCTATACCAAACGATTGCAGCCACCCAAACATCTCCAGCGCCCATGTGAGAACTGCTCTCTCCAAGGCAAAACACACAGCATCCATGGGATCTGATGGTGTCCCCGGCTGTGTGCTCCATGAACTCAATGAGGAATTAAACCCACAGCTAGGACAGCTGTTTAATCAAAGTCTTACCTCTGGATACGCACTGCCAGGAGTGGCGACTGCAACTGTGGTACCACTTCACAAAGGCGGTGCCTCCACCGACCCTGGAAATTACCGCCCATTAGCTTGACAAGCCTTATCTGCAAAGCCATGGAGAGGATCATAATGGACCTCATAAATAAAGACATAGGAATTTGCAGACTTTGGATCCAACCCAGTTTGGCTTTGTCAAAGGCAGATCATGCCTTTTAAACTTGGTTGACTTTTTCAAACAGTCACCAAAGCCATTGATGAGGGAAAGGCAGTCCATACAGCCTACCTCGATCTGGCTAAGGCCTTCGATACAATACCCCATTCGGGTATCATTGAAAAACTCATCAGCTTAAATGTCAACCCATACATCACAAGATGGGTTGCAAACTGGCTGAGTGACAGAACCCACAGGGTCAGAGCTGCTGGCGCCATGTCAGACTCAAAGCCTGTCACAAGTGGTGTCCACAGGGCTCAGTCCTGGGCCCACTCTTGTTTGGCATCTACTTTTCCGAAGTACAAGCAAACACAGGAGGGTTATGGCTGACAAAGTTTGCAGATGACTGCAAACTGGGCGCCATAGTAGAAAACACATCTGACACAGATATTCTTCAGAAGGGTCTCACAGAAATGGATAACTGGTGCCAGAGCCACGGCCTAAAGTTAAATGCCAAAAAATGCATAGTCATACCCTTCGGGAAAAACAAGGTTACCCCTAGCTACCAAATAGGTGGCAATCCACTGAGCACAGAAGAAGTTATCAGGGACCTGGGGACCCAGGTTGATAGTAGTCTGTCATTCGACACCCATGTAGCTAAAGTAGTTAGGAAGACCTTCTACATTGCCCACCTTATCATGAAGGGATTCTCATCTAGATCAAGGGAGGTCATAGTCTCCCTTTACTCATCACTCATCAGACCAATGATTGAGTACAATGCCCCATTCGGAATGTATCTGACCCGACACTTGCAGCAGCTGGAGAGGCCACAAAAGTTCCTCACCAAAAGGATAAAGGGTCTCAAAAATCTGTCCTATGCTGCCCGACTGAAAGAACTCCAGCTCTATTCAGTCGCCACGCTTGCTCAGAGGTGACCTTTGCCTAACATACAAGGCCATGTCAAACCCAGATTTGATGAATATGCTTCACCTCAAAAATCTAGATCCATCAGAGCCACAAGGGCGGGAGACTTAAACCTTGACACGGCTATTAATAGGGCGTGCTGGAGGGATAGATTCATCACCCAAAGACTCCCTATGCTGTGGAACAAAATCCCGGTACATGTGAGGCAGAGCACCTCGCTGGCCTTGTTCAAGAGAAATCTTGACCAATGGATGGGAGATCGCAGATATACCCCAGGGATTACCTCAGTGTCACTGCTCGACAGAGGCACAGCAAAATAATGGGTATAGTTCCCCATACTAAAGGGGTGGCGTAAGCCACAAAACGATGGGCTAGGCTTGTAAATGCCCTCGGGCAGATAGCCTAGTATGAACCTATGAACCTATAATTGCCCTTTCGAAACAGCAAACTCCTACTCCTGATACCAAACCAGCCAAGTCTACAACTAGCAATGTCTCACTCTCTTTCTCTCCAGTTCCTACATCCACTATAAAAAAAAACTACTACAGAAAATAAAACCTACTACACTTGCCATACCTAACTTACCCACTGAATACCTCAAAATTGAAGCTGAATCTATAGCCTTCCAAGTATCAATCTTTATAAATAGATCCATTTTCGAAAACAAGGTCCATCAACTGTGGAAAATTTCCCATGATATCTCACTTCATAAAGGGGACCTTCCACAGAACTGACAAACTATCAGCCAATTGCTATTCTTTCACCTCTTTCTAAGCTACTCAAAAGGTGTATTCATCTCTAGGTCATGAAATTCTTACTAACAGATAACCTTCAGCATGGGGTTTCGCCCATCACATAATACCACTTACAGCACTCTTATCCTTCACTAATATCGTAAACCATCATAGGAATAACAACAACTTTGCATCTGTCATCTTTCTAGATTTATCAAAAGCTTTTGATATGGTCTCCCATTCCAAACTAATAGATGTACTAACTGAAAAATACGTTATGTCTTACCATAACATTCTATCTGTGTTGTTGATTTTCATTCATTCATTACTGATGGGTTATCGGTTCTGTCCTCGGAACCAAGCCGGCCAATATCAAGCTCTCATCAGCTATAAACTCTCGAGCCAAGGTCCTACCCAGAATGCTCTGCTCCCTGTTACCTCAGATCGAGTTTGCAAGTTGATAGATAAAAGTAGAGGCTACCTCTGGTCATAATAGACCTACAAGAAAGGAATACATGAGATCAACCAATAACCTCTGGAAGGGGGAACGGAGGGTGGGAAGTAATGAATGAACAAAGATCAAGGACACAGATGGAATGTTATGGTAAGACATAACTTCTTTACCCGATGTTGTTAACCTTCGTTCATTCCTTACTGATGGGACGGAGTCCCCAGCTACCTGTATTCCTGGATGGCCCTCATGGAAGGACATTCCTGAGCACCATGGAGCCAAAGGAAGCTCTACCTCTGGAAGTCAAGTCCAATTTGTAATGAAGAATAAAGGTATGAGGTTTGGCCCAAGTTGCAGCTGAGCAAATATCATTGAGAGAAGCCTTAGCATGGAAAGCTGCTGAAGTTGCCATAGATCTTGTAGAATGTGCTTTGACTCTATGAGGCAAGGTGAGATTGTTTTTGTTGTAGATAAAGGTGATACAATTTCTCAACCATGAAGCCAATGTAACTTTTGATACAGGATGATCCCGTCTAGGTCCAGAAAAGCCAGAAACAGTTAGTCTGATTTACGGGTAGATTTTGTTCTGTCCAGATAAAATCGTATTTGCCTATGAACATCCAAGGAGTGCAGGCAATACTCTCCCTTGTTAGAATGGTTAGGAAAGAACACTGGGAGATCAACTCACTGGTTGATAGATGGCTCTGACACCACTTTTGGTAAAAAGGTAGAACTGGTTCTCAGTGATACCCTATCCTTATGGAAGATAAGATAGGGAGGTTTGACGCATAAGACCTGAAGTTCTGACAATCGCCTGGCCAAAGTGATTGCAATCAGAAACAAAGTTTTCCAAGACAGATATCTTACATCACAAGAAGGCGCAGGTTCAAAGGGTGGAGCTGTTAAAGCTTGCAGAACCAAAGCCAAATCCAAAGGTAGTACGGGTTCTCTAAAGGGAGGTTTTAGGTGGATAACCCCTTTCAAGAAAGTCTTACAGAGTCTGTGTGACATAAATGAAGAATCTTGAAAACCAATATGAAAATTTGAAAAGGCAGCTAAATGTACATGGCTAGTACAGGCAGACACCCCAGAGTGGAAAAGATGTGACAAGTAATCCAATACCACCGAGACCGGGGCTGACAAGGGGTCTATTTGTTAATCTGCTGCCCACAGAGAGAACCTCTTCCATTTGTTAAGATAGATTAATCTGGTGGCCAATTTATGAGATGCAATAAGAATATTGCGCACAGGGGACAAAAGGTTTTCATACCTGGCAATCATAGGAAGTGGAGAAACCACGCTGTCAGTTTCAGGGTTGTTAGATTGGGGTGAATCAAACCCTGCAGATGGGAGATCAATGTTGGGGATGGATTGAGGATCCATGGTTGATCTAGCAGGTGAGGCCAAAGTAAGGGAAACCAGACTTGTCGAGGCCAATATGGAGCAATGAGGATCACTTTGCTCTTCAACTGTCGTGCTTTCTTTAGAAATTGGAAGATGAGGGGGAAAGGAGGATAGGCATAAAGAAGACCCGAGGGCCAAGCGTGGACTACAGCGTCCTTTGGTGACTGTCCCTGGGGGGGGGGGGGGGTCAGGGCAAAGTAGTTGCTGCACTTGTAGTTGGTTGGGGAGGCAAATAGGTCGCAGCAAGGCTGGCCCCAGCGGTTGAAGATTTTTGCAGCTATCAGAGGAATGAGGGAACACTCGTGAGGCTGTAGAATGCACCTGCTCAATTTGTTCGCTATCATGTTGAAGCTCCCAGGAATGTGTGTTGCAGTCAGAAAGCGGTTGTGAGCTATCACCCATTGCCATATTCTCAAGGCCTCTCAGCATAACGGTCAAGATCTGGTGCCCCCTTGTTTGTTGATGTACCAGACCACTGACATGTTGTCTGAAAGGATCGCAATAGTCCCTGACGGAAGGATGGAGTGAAATGCCTGCAACGCTAGAAGCACCACCCTCAGTTCCAGGACAGTGATATGCAAAAGGGCCTCTGTCTCTGACCAGGTGCCTTGGACAGAGTTTCACTGACATAGCCCCCCCCACCCCAACAGGGAGGTGTCCGTGGTCACCATGGCTATTGGTTGATGGGGGTTGAAAGGTCGAGACCACTGTTGGGGATTTCAAGATGTCCACCAGAGTAAATCTTGCTTGCATCTCTGAGTTACACTTATTTGAAAAGACAAAGGATGTTGTAGAGGTTACCACTGAGTGAGAAGTAGCCACTGAAGAAGTCTCACGTGGAATCTGGTTAGAGGAACAAAGGTAATCGAAGCTGCCATTGACCCTAATAGCTGAAGTACAGATAAAGCTGGGGATTTGTGGTGAGAGCAGCGGTTGAACTTCTCTTATTCTCTGAAGTCTGTGTTCTTGAAGGGATGCTGTGCAATTTCTCATGTCCAACAGTTCCCCTATAAATTCTTAAGACTGAGTTGGGGTTGTGTTGGATTTCTCCCAATTTATAGTGATTCCAGGATTCGAGCTGTTAACAGAGTATACTGCAGGGCTTCTTCCAGTAGATGCTTGATGAGGGCGGTAAGGAGCCAGTTGTTTAGATATGGAAATGCCTGGAATCCTTGAAGTCGCAAGTGAGCGATAACCACTGCCATGCATTTTGTGAACACTCTGGGGGCTGTAGAGAGACCGAAGGGCAGGCTCGAAACTGGTAGTGACTGGCTCCTATATGGAAGCGGAGGTATCTTCTTGAGCATTTGTCCATTTTTATGTGGTAATACACATCTTGAAGATATACAGAGCACATCCAATCGTCTTCTTCCAGAAGAGGAATGATAGAATGAACCATGACCATCCGGAATTTCTCTGTTTCTACAAATTTGTTTAGTGTAGTGAGATCCACAATTGGTCTCCAGTCCCCTGCCTTTTTTGGCACTAAAAAAAACCTTGAGTAAAATCCAGATCCTATCTGGTCTGGGGGGAACCATCTGGATGACTCTCTTTTGTAGCAGCTTTTTGATTTTGTGTGCTGAGAGAGTCAGTTGTTATCTTTTGCCAGGCAGCAAGGTACAAGGAGAAACGACCCCGACTGCTTCCAGAGGTGAGCAGTCAGGCAACTCTTCAGGAGCGCTGATAGGGTTGGCCAGAGAAAGAATCTCTGGAACCCCGGTTTCGCAGACCTCCTCTGCCCTGAAAGGGGCATCTTCCATTGGAGTTTCTCCCTCTGTCTCTAGGGGAAAACTTGGCACGTGCATCCCGGAAAGACCCTGTGATTCCTTGTGTCAGATCTTTCCGCTCCTCTGATTTCTGGAATAGAATCACTAAGGAGTGGAGTGTCTGACACCAACGGCAGACAAGGTTTTGCCATCTTGTTCGCACCATGCCAGCATATCCTTGACTTTAGGGCCAAACAAAGAAGCGGCATCTTTGGGGGCATTCATGGAGGAAGCCTTAAAGGAGTCTGCAAAGTCACAAAGGCGCATCCAAGCATGTCTTCTGGTGATTATACCTGCACCTGCTGCTCTTGTTCCCTTTCGTTGTGTGAGAGTTGTGAAAGAGTTGGAAATGACTCTAGGGTGGCTATCTGAGAAGCCACATTATCATGGACTTCATCAGAAACAGCTCCTGCCAAGGTTTCAGAGAGCTGGTTGATAAGATCTCGGTGAAGCCTGGTGAAATGTGCCAAATAATTCAGAGACCTTACGCTGAAGGTCGATGAAGCAAACACATGCTTCCCTAATCTGTCAATCGCCTGGGACTCCTTGTTGGGCAGATGGACAGTTTGGCTCTCTTCTGCCAAATCCTTCTTAGTAGCAGCTGCCACCACCATAGCGTCTACTGGAAGACCACGTGACCAGTAGGGGTGCTCCTCGGGGGGCGATATTTTGTCTGGCCTGTTGGGTATCGCTTCTATGGTATCAGGAGCCTTCCATGCGCACTGCACGATGAGCTGGACGAGCTCATCAGCAGGAGGGGTGACCCAGGAGTTAGGGGGCCAGGCACGAAAAGCCTGCAAGAATACGGATTCCTCAGAGGAAGGATTAGAGGGCTTCCACTCACCCCTCTGTCCAATGATCTCAAGGATGTCACCAAAGGACACTTCATGCTGCCACTTCTCTATCAACTCTTCATTCTCCCTTCCCCATCATCAAAATCCATTATCTTCAGTCAATGACTCCTCAGCGGAGTCCATGTGCTTCCTCTTGCATGATGCTTTCTGGTGTGCTTCCTCAGTGGGAGGTTCTGGGGAAGACTGCAAAGAGGTGGTCTCCTGAGGCTCTTGTGCCCGGTGTCCGGGAGTTGAAGCTTGTGGCAGTTGTGGTACAGAGGGGGTAGAGGACTCCGACAAATGAGCTTTGCCAGCAAAGGCAAGCGCCCTCTCCATGGCATGGAAGGCTGGCCTGCCCAAGGAGGGATGGGAGCCTAGAAAAGAGCACGACAACCTCAGAACCGGGGTCACAACCCACCCCGATGAGCCTGCCCCTAGACCAGGAGTCTCAAGAGGACCATGAACCGTGAGAGAGAGAGAGAGCATCCCTGGAAAGTGCTATAGAAAAAATCGGTGTGAAGACAGGAATGCCCTCCCCAATGGCACAGCCACTGGCCTGACAAGAGTCCAATGCCCAGTGCACTGAAGGCCACAAAGACGACTCTGGTTCCAAAGTGAGATCCACTATTGGAGTTGGAGGGAGGGAAGCTGCTGTCTGAGTAATAGTCTTTGAAACTTGACTGGAAGTCAAAGGAGGAGTATACGTTGGGTTTTGAGGCAAAATACGCTCACCTGAATGAAGGAACGTGGACTTCGACGGTTGAGAGAGACCTCTGGCCACAAGCAATTGGTCAACAAGCCGCAACACATCCTGCTCAGAAAGACTCTTGGTTGACCTCATGGAGAAGGCTGATGGTGATTCTGGCCTTTCTAGGAAAGGACTATACTGACTGCTTGCAAAAGGATCCAGTGAAGGGGAATATTTGGTCCTTGCTAATTCAATAGGTGCAGAGCGCAGAGCCAAGGAAGTCTGCACCAAAGAAAACGGTGTTGAAAAGGTCTGCACCAAAGATGTCAGCGCCATAGCAATTGAAGGTGTCTGCACCATAAAGGCAAAGGTCTGCTCCGAAGGATATGGTGCCGTAGTGGAAAGTGCACCGGCAATAAGGACGGTGTCGAGAAGGACTGCACTTAAGTACACCTCGGTGCTGAAAAAGTTTGCGCTGTGGAGTACAGAAGAGTCATACTTGGAGCCGAAGGTGACTGTACCAATGGTGCCAAAGGGGACTGAACCTGTACTGACGGTGCCGTTGGGGGTTGCGACAGACCTGTCGGAACCGTAGTTGTCTGCACTGGGAACTCCGGTGCCGATATCGATAAAGGAGACATGGCTGTAGTCAGGATCATTTGGGGCGGTGCCGAGCATGGGGCTGACAGGGTCACAGGTGGGGCAGCGCCGGAGTAGTAATCAATTTCACCTTCTTGTGAGTCAACTCCCTACAATCTCCAGAGGGAGAAGAAGGAAGTGACTTCGATGAAGAAGAGGAAGAATGCCTCCTGCGGGGTTTAACAGGAGGGGGTGAGCCATCCGACCAAGAAATAGCCTCAGAGAAAGGAGACCTGAGGAGACCTTTCAAAATTAACTTATTCTTGCTCTTGTTGAGAGGTCTGGTAGAGACGTTTTTACAAATCCCACATGGAGGATCCACAGTCAAGTGGGAGACATTAAGACAGTAGACACAAGTCATGGCCATCGGAAAGTGGTAACTTACGCCCACAAGCCTTGCACTGCTTGAAACCAACAGAACTTTTCTTAGCCAACATAGCTGGTGTGGAGAAGCACAGTAGCAAAAAGGAAGAATAACGGCTACCCAAGAAAAGGGTAAAAAGAGAAAAGGAAGGATTACCAATGATGGTAATGGAGAATTACCACAAGGTAAGAAAAGAGGGTAATTAAGGGAAAAGACTAAAGGGAGAGATAGGGTAGGAAACTATTAGAATAAATTTTGAGAAAAATTTTGAGTAATAACAATAGATATAAACTGTCAAAAAGTTAGACAGCTGAGAGAGTGGCTTGACACGGCTGTTCAGCAATGCGGCAAATGAGATCTGAGGTAACAGGGAGCAGAGCATTCTGGGTAGGACCTTGGCTCGAGAGTTTTTGCCCGACGCGAACTTGATATTGGCGGGTTCGGTTCAGAGGACAGAACCGATAACCCATCAGTAAGGAATGAATGAAAATTAACATCAGATCTATCCTTCTCACCATCTGCCACAGCATGGTTTAATAACTATTTATCTGGCCATCAACCATCTGTTCTATGACAGGGTGACCTATCTCCATGCCTTCCTTTATCCATTGGTGTCCCCCAAGGATCTATCTTGGGCCCTATCCTTTTCTCCCTCTTTACTAATAATCTACACACAGCTACTCAACATGGTTCTATAATACAGTATGCAGATGACAACACTTATCTGTGCTGCCACTTCTCTATCAACTCTTCATTCTCAAACACAGGAATCTTTCACTTCTGTTGAAACATGGTTAGCCAATGCCCATCTAATCCTGAACCCAAACAAAACTAAATTATTACTCTTCCTACCTAACAAGACATCTATCTCATGCCCAACATTTAACATAATAGCCAAAGACAATACTGTGATCTCCCCGACAACCCATACAATGCTTCTTTGTAGTGGAAATAGACAATACCCTAAAATTTGACTTGCATGTCTCCCTAACAATAAAAAAAAGTCCATAAGAAACTTCAAAGTCTATATGGGCACAAATGGTTCCTGACCACAATGGCCAAAATTATATTAGCACAAACTCATCTGCTCTCCACTCTACTATATGCCTCTCCAATTTTAACTAATCTAAGGAAAACTGACTTATTTAAGCTAGAGGCATGTCACAATAAAACTGCTAAGTTTGCATCTGACTGCCCATACAGAACACATCATTGTACAGCTTTAAGGATGCTAGACTGGCTTGAACTTCCCAACATTATTCTTTACAACCAACTCTCTCTAACTCACAAAATTGCAACATAACCAACTAGAACCCCTGCATTACAAAATCTCATCCTTCCTTACAGTTCCAACAGACCACTTAGCTCTAACAACAAAAACCATATCCAAGGCCAACAACACTACAGGAGAATCTTTATTTTCCAACGATATATCTCGTATATGGAACTCCCTTCCTAACTCCATTCTCTCAAGCTCATCCACTAACCACTTTAAGCCATCACTTAAAGCTGATTTAAAAAATAAGTGGCTATGTTCCTGTACCCTTCATGAGTGCTCTGATATTTCACAGTATACCCAAAACATATCCAACTTCTCCCCCGCTGTTTAATCCTTTGTTCCTACCGACCTCTCTTAACCTTATATCTTGACATAAGTCATACCCGCAAATAGTACTAGCTATGTTCAAAGCCTAGGTTTTGTTGTCAGGATGTAGCAAATTTGTATGTTCTTATGTATACCACATTTTGTTTACTTTGTACTTTTTGATTTTTGTAATGTGTGGATGAAAATTTACGGTTACTCATGGAGCTTTTCTCTCCAGGCCTCTGCTGAAAAAGACCTGTGTCCAGTCAGACTTTCCTGGTAAACAAATGTTAAATAAATAAATAAATAAATAAATAATGTAATATGACTCCATAAGAAAAATGCACTATGAACATAATGTAAAACATACTTGTAAGAATCAGTTCAACTGAACATTTCTTAGAGGTTTCAGAGAACTGGAGATAAGCATCACAGCTGAGCAGAATGGTAATTATTCTTGGAATAATTAAAACCTTTACATTAACATAAGAAGTCTATTTAAAAACACAAAATTAATCATAAGTCTTATAAACTTAAATGAACCAAAATCAAATGGGATACATCATGATTATATATACTATGAATATAAAAATATTAGTGTGTATTAGAATCAATTCCAAATTCTAAACAAAGCAAATGAAGCCCCACTTTAACTGAATAATGTTACTTGTAAATGTTTTACAGCAATCTACTCATGTAATTTGTTTTATAAGATTCTAATAATAAGCAGCAAGCACTCATGCCTTCCATTCTTTATTTTCGTTATTCTGTATTACAATTCTGTATTACAATGAAATCTTACTTGGTAAATAAACTATGCAAGTATCATAGAAATAAGAAAACCAAATGAAAACATCTCAAAACTCAGTGGAAAGGGCCTATATAACTAAATGAATAAAGTGACACATACTTCACTAGCATATCTATCACTGCTAAAAACTACAAATGATAACTATATTAAATATTAAAGGTTATTTATAATAACCTACTGTCAAAGTTAAAGGCTTGTTGTCAGGGAAATAGAGGAGTAGAAGAACTCTCACTGTATAAATAAGCCTCTAAGTATCACACAGCATTGCAATTCAAAATGCATCACTCGCTCCAGTAAAATAAACAAAATTATCCCACCTGCAATAATCAAGTCAGTTTAAGTATACATTTACAACTCCATTCAATTTAAAAGAGAACAAAGCATTCCAGTAAATTAATGTACTCAACAGTTACATGGAGGTCACCCCTCAAATTCACATAAAAGTCAACAATGTAGACTCTTCTGAATTAGGAAAAAACAGGACGGTAACAACTACTAGCATCAGTGTCCCTGTAGGAATCTAATTCCCAGTAACTTTCTTTCCACATGAAACTACTTCAGTATAATATGATTGAGTTGGAGCATATATCAAAAATCAGTCATGTAATAAACTTATTTCACTCATTAACTGGTTAGGTGAGCCACTCAAAAGGACCTTTTTCAGTCACAACTTGGATGCAAGGGAATTACCAAGTTACATAATATTTAAATTAGCAGCATAAATGACAAAAATGACATAGTTAATTAACTACACTAAATATGCATACATGTCAAACTCTCACATCCCAGGGGAATTCAAATAGATGTAGGACATACAAGCTAGATTGGCAAGGTAGTTAACAACTCACAAGACACACAGACTAGGGCCGTAGTATAACTGCACAGACCTCAGAATACTGCCATTCTACTATGAAAAGCATTGCACTTAATACAACTAATCAACAGCAAAGATAAAATATGTAAAGATATGAAAAGTCTACATCCTTGAGTTAAATAAGATCAACACTTAGCAACAGTTGGGTAGTAAATCCCATCTCCAGAAGGAAAGTTTTATACTGACAGAATTACTCACTGTGACAACAGTTTCATTTGTTAAGATTACACACTAATCTACTAAAATAATAGGATTCACGGGTGAGAAACGCCAGCTATAAGTCCACCAATCTAGACAACTTTTTTATAAAAGGTATAATGCCTAAACTACAATGCAGTGCATCAGTACATATACCAAGATGTATATTACCTTTTATTACATGGGGATAAACATGTACAGTGAAAGACTTTCTTGTCCCAAAACAGAAAAAAATGGTAAAGTGCAACTACAGTAATCAATGAAAACACTAACAATAACAACTACCTCAACAATAAAGGTTGTACCCCACACCAACTATGTACAACAGGGGGGGTTGTGGGGTGGACGCAGCAACTGCAACAGTGAATAATTCAAACATCTACTGCTATGGGTAATGCAACTTACACAAATGTACAGTGTTCATTCTCACTGCTACAGCAGCCTATTGGCAAATTACCAAAGGTTACTCAACCTGGGAGAAGGAAGGATAAGGGTCCAGGAAAGCCTGCTCTGGACCTAGAAAAGAAAAAACAAACTGTACTGCTTTGTAACTGTATGGAGGGAGTTCCATGTCACTGTCTTTAGAATACTTCTACAGTCCAGTCCACCCTTGCCTATATGCTAGTGAAGAAACTAAGACCTTGACAGAATGGGCCCCAACCCTGCCTGGAATCCTTATGCTATGGTGAGTAACAAAACACAATAGCAGAGGACAAACATTTAGAGATAATTTGTTTAGATGTAGGTGGGCTTTTCTTAGTTCCAGTAGAGGAAATAATTGCTGGTCAGCTTCCTGAAGGACTTCATTATGTCAAGGTAATACCCAAGCTGCATATGCACATCCAAAGTATGAAGAATCAGTTTTCCCATGTTTATTGGACCTGGGTAGAAAACTAGGAGATTGATGAACTGTGAGATAACCTTCGGAATGAATGTGGGGTTATTCAGCAGAGCAACCCTCTCTCTACTGAATACCAAACAAAGTTTCCTCACCATAAGATCTTGCAACACAGATACTCACCTTACAGGTGTCAGAACAAGTAGAAGAGTTTTCAAAGAAATGCACTTCAAATTATCCAAGAAGGCAGGTTCAAAAGGTGACAAACTCAGTTTCTCCAGCACAAAATGGAGATCCCAAGATGATGGTATTTGTTTGTGAGGGGGTCTCATGTATAACACCTCTTTCATAAACTGTTTTGACCACAAACATGGAAGAAAGAGGAGGATCCAAGAGGAGACGAGCTGAAATGGCCACAAAATGCACTTTAACAGAATCATACAAATGGCCAGATGATAGTAATTCACACAAATATTTAAGCACCAAGGGGACAAACTCCCTGATGGATCCCTGGTTACTTGCTAAGCACCAACTAGAAAATATTTTCCATTTGCTAACATATAACCTTCTAGTAGTAGACTTTCTTGTCTCCTTTATTACTTGCTGCACATCCTCTTGAAAAAGGTGACTAAAAGGTATCAAAACCGGATCATCCAGGCAGTCAGTAGCTTGATTTCAGAGTGCATCACAATCTCCTTGTTCTGTGTAAGCAGATCCAGTCTTTGTGGAAGACTGTAGTAACTGCCCTTGGTGAATTCCATAAGGAGGGAGAACCAGTTTTGCCTGGTACAAAAAAGGAGTCAACCACAGTGACTTGATAAATCTGTCTGAATTTTAGAAGTACCTTGGAAATCAGTGGAAAGGGTGGAAAAGCATATAGGACTATCCCCAACCAAGGGAATGTGACAGCATCTGTTCTCCAAGTTGGCTTGCAAGAATTACAGTAACAGTATTTGTCCAGTTATCTGTTTTCAAAGAAGGCAAGCAGATCTAATTGAGGTGTTCCCAACATCTGTATCATTTCCTGGATTATCTTTGAATTAAGTTTCTACACAGGAGGGTCTGCCCAGGATCTGCTGAGTTTGTCTGCTGCTCTGATGGTATGTAGGAGACCTAAAGAATTAGGAAGCATTGAATAGCTAACAAACAAGCCATCTCTGACAGCCGGCATAGTTGGTATGACTTGATACCCCCTTATTTAAATACCACATCACTGTGGTGCAATCTGTACTCACCTGAAAAGGGCTTGGTTACCAAAGATGGTGTAAAGCTTTTACAGCTTGAATCACAGCCAGCACTTTCTTTGACATTTATGTGCTTTTGTCTGTCCAAATTGTCCCACCCACCTTGTACTTTTACTCCCACAGAAACTGTACCCCAAGCAAAACCTGAGGAGTCTATCAAGACGGACTATGCTGGGGTACAAAGAAAGAAAAGCAGTCATGGATTGACAGCCATCTGATCCCTTCATCACTGTAGTTTTAACTTTACAAATCCTAGCACTGGAATCTGAAAATCCAGGCAGTGAAGATGCTGGGTCCACATGCTTTTTAGGAACTAATGAATTTTCTAAAAGACAGCCTGGCAAGCATTACCATTGGAATTAGAGAAACAATAAAACCTACAATTCTGAGGAATTCTCTGGCATATGTTTGAGAAAAGTTCAGAAATGCTTCTTAATAGGTTTCCACTTTGTCTTGAGATACAAAGCCTTTTTGCATGAAGTGTACATAAAGCACTCTAAAAACACAATCTGGTATGATGGAGTCAGGAGCAATTTCAGTATGTTTATCTGAAACCCCAGATGGGATAGAAGAGAAAAAACTTTTAGTTATGTACTTACCATAATGATAGATGTATGTGATCCATCTTGCCTACATTCATAACTGATGGGCTCGGACTCGGCCGATACACTAGCACGAAGTCTCTCATTGGCTGGGCCAACCCCCTTATCCCACGATGCACCACGTCTATCGTTATGGTAAGTACATAACTAAAAGATGTAATGCGATCCTATCTCACCTACATTCATAACTGATGGGACAACGTCCCTAGCACCTAGATCCTGGGAGGCTCACTGGAAAACACTCACTGTGGAACCAAAGGATGCCCGACCTCTCGAGGCCACGTCAAGTTTGTAATGAGAAGTACAAGTATGTGGAGAAGCCCAAGTGGCCGCTGCACATATCTCATCCACCGACAGTATGGTGTGGAAGGCCACTGAAGTTGCCATAGCCCTAGTAGAATGTGCTCTAACTGGAAATGGAAGGTCCCTTCCTGCTGATGCATAAATAAATGAAACACAATCCCTAATCCACCTAGCAATAGTGGTCTTAGTACTGCTTTGCCAATCCTGTTATCTGCAAAGGCCACAAACAACTGGTCTGATTTCCTCTGCTGCTGTGTCCTATCCAAGTAAAACCTCAGTTGTCTATGCACATCCAACTGATGAAGTCTCTATTCTGCCTTGTTGGAAAATTTTGGAAAGAAAACTGGTAGCTCTCTAGATTGCTGCAGACAAAGAGCAGAAGAAACTTTCAGAAGAAATGATGGGTTTAGTCTTAAGAGATACTCTATCCTTGTGAAAGATCAGATAAGGGGGCTTAACAGAGAGGGCTTGAAGCTCCGAAACTCTTCTGGCTGAAGTAATAGCTACCAAGAAGGAAGTCTTCCAAGATAAAAACTTTTACTCACAAGTGGCCGCCAGCTCGAAGGGATGACACATCAAGGCTCCTAAAACTACATTCAAATCCCATGGCAAAACAGTTTGCGACACCGGGCGTGAAGCAACCAAGCTCCCTTAAGAAAGGCCTTACACAACTTATATCTCATGAGTGAAGGCTCAAAGGCAACATGATAATTAGAAATCACTGCCAATTGGACTTTAAGCGTGGAGACAGTGGAACCCTGTCTAAAAAGAGTTGCCAAAAAATCTAATACTGCAGCACCGGGGCTGTCAGAGGGTCAAGGTTGTGCTGCTGGGTCCAAATGGCAAACCTTTTCCATTTATTAGAATATATCTCCTTAGTGGAAGCTCTGTGAGAAGAAGATAGAATCCGGACCACCTCAGGTGAAAGGATATGCTGTCTGACTAAGGTCGGAAGTGGAGCAGCCAAGCCGTTAGCTTGAGAGTTCGCAGTGATGGATGGGCCTGACCTGACTGAAGAGTCAGGAGGTCTGGAACTGGGTCCAGAATCCAAGGATCCTTCACTGCATACTTCTGAAAGAAAGGAAACCAAACTTGGCGGGGCCAGTGTGGTGCGATCAAAATCATGTTGCTTCCCAAGCAGATCGCCTTCTGAATCACCTTTGGCAGTAGTGGGACCGGAGGGAAGGTGTAGAGCAGACTGGAGGGCCAATTGTGGACTAGAGCGTCCCTGGGTGACTCACCCTGGGGGGGGATCAGGGGGGAGAAGAAATTGCTGCACTTCGCGTTCCAGGGACTGGCGAAAAGGTCGCAACAGGGAAACCCCCATTTGGAGAAGATCCGAGCCACTACTCGGTCGTACAGGGACCACTCGTGAGGCATCAGAATAAGTCTGCTCAGCCTGTCTGCTATCACATTGGACTTCCCCGGAATGTGCGTTGCCACTAGAAATCTCTGGGAAGTGATTGCCCAGTTCCAAACTCTCATGGCTTCTCTGCAAAGAGGATAAGACCTTGTTCCTCCCTGCTTGTTCAGGTACCATACTACCGCCATATTGTCTGAGAAGATTGTGATGGTACCCTTGGGAAGAGAGCTGTGAAGTGCCTGCAACGCTAGAAGCACTGCCCTCATCTCCAGGACATTGATATGTAAGTGGGTTTCATGATCCTGCCACGTGCCTTGAACCGTCCTGTCCAGATAATGCCCCCCCACCCTATCTGGGAGGCATCCGTGGTCACTGTGGCAATGGGGGAGGGGGGGCAGAAGAGTCGCCCCTGGTTCAGGTTGGAGGAGAGGAGCCACCAACGAAGATCTCGCCGGCAGGTTTCCGTAATGAGAATCAGGTAGGACAAGGGCAGATCTTGGTACGACCACTGGGTCGACAGGAGACATTGGAGAATTTGCATGTGCAATCTTGCCAGAGGGACCAGAAGAATGGCGGCCGCCATCAACCCCAAAAGCTGAAGGACCATCCTGGCTGGGGCTTTGCTTCGGGGTAGTAAGGTAGGACTTGGTCCTGTAGTATCTTTATCCTCTCTGTTGGAAGGAATGCTTGCATCTTGACAGAGTCTAGCTCTGCGCCTATAAAGGCAACACGCTGTGATGGCAGCAATACACACTTTTCCCAGTTGAATGTAATTCCTAATAGATGTCCCAATTCGATGGTAGCACTCACGGCTTGAATAAGAAGATGCCTGGTGGGGGCGGTGAGGAGCCAGTCGTCTAGATACGGAAATACCTGGAATCCCAGACGTCTCAGGTGAGCCGTCACCACTGCCAGACATTTGGTAAACACCCTGGGGGCTGTGGTGAGACCAAAGGGCAGGGCTCGGAACTGGAAGTGACTGGCTCCTAGGCAGAAGCGTAAATGTATCCTGGATGCCCTGTTTATCTTGATGTGATAATAGGCGTCCTTGAGATGGATGGAGCACACCCATACTCCTTTTTCCAGCAATGGGAAAATGGATTGCAACGCGACCATCTGGAACTTGGACTTCTTTACGAAGTGGTTTAGGTGGCTGAGGTCCAGAATGGGTCTCAAGTCTCCTGTTCTTTTCGGCACCAAAAATAACTTTAAGTTCCTAATCCGGTCTGGTCTATGGGGACTGGCTGGATGACTCCCTTTCCGAGCAGCTTTGCGACCTCTATGGCTGCTTGATCCTGTTGACTGGGTGGCACATCCGGGATTTTTCTTGACGGTGGAGGGGGACGGATAAAGGGAATAGTGTAACCTCCGGCGATGATACGAAGCACACACTGATCCTGAGTGATGGAACCCCAGACCCTTGGATGCGTCGAGAATCGACCCTCGACTGGTTCCGGAGACGCACAGTCGGACAGTCCCTCAGGGACGCTGGAAGGAGGAACCACAAAAGGATTTGTGGTCTCCTGAGTTGCAGGGGCCTCCGCCGCCTCTGGGTTGACGTCTTCCAGAATAATTCCCCCCTCCTCTGCCTCTGATGGGCAGGGAAAGACTTTTGGGACTTTCTGAACCACATCTTTCCTCCCCTCTGAGCCTTGGGATAAGGTCTCGAGGGAAGCAAAAAACGGGCCCCAACGGCAGACAAAGTCTTACCCTCCTGCTCACATCTAGTGAGTGTGTCTTTCACCTTGGGTCCAAAGAGAGAGGACCCATCGAATGGAGCGTCGGTGAAGGAAGACTTGAATGCCTCCGCAAAGTGACACAAGCGCATCCAGGCTTGCCTCCTAAGGGCTCGAACTCGCTGCCCTACCCGCCCCTTCGGCTGCATACGATATGAGCCTCATGGACGAGTTAACAATGGACGAAAGGGTACACAACAGCTGGGCGTTGACAGACTGTGTCAATGCCTCAGGCACGTTACCCGACAGGGTATCTCCCAGCTCCTTTATGAGATCCCTTTGGAGCCACGTAAAATGACATAAATAATTCAGCGACCACAGGGTAAAGGTCGCTGAATCAGGGTACGCTTCCCGTACCTATCCATGCTCCTGGACTCCTTGTTAGGAGAATGGATAGAAGTAGATGCCTCTGCCACATCTTGCTGGGTGGTAGACGCCAGCACCATAGCATCAACCTGAACTCCCTTGGTTAGAAACTCCTTGCCAGGGGGTGCGGATAAAAACTTGTTGGGGCGAGAAGGAACTGGCTCCACAGAATCAGGGTGTTCCCACACCCTTTGACAAATAAGGTCCAGTAACTCATCGAAGGGTGGACACCCCCAGGAGGCGGAAGGTTGGGCTCCGAAGGCCTTGAGGAAGACCGACTCCTCTGCGGAAGGGGTTTTGGATGGCCAGTTGCCTCTCTGTCTCAAGATCTCCAGGATATCGGAGAATGAGACATCATCAGAGGACGACTTAGGGGACCCCTCCGCATCATTGAGGTCGGTGTCCGAGGTGACAGACTCATCTGGGGAGTCTATGTGCTTCCTCTTGCACAATTTTTTCCTGGGGGGCTCCTCAGGCACGAACTCTGAAGGCTCCTCGGAAAAAAGGGGACCACACAAGGAGGAATCCTCAGGCCTAGGAGCCGTGCTGTCCGAAGACAGGGGGGCACCAGAAGCTCTAGCCACTGTGTCTAGGGAAGGAGTCGCAGATTCAGGTGAAGTCACTAGAGACTTGGCCAGCGCGCTCCTCATAGCCTCGAAGGCGGGCCCACCAGAATCTGAGGAGAGGCCCGTCCCCGAGACGATGACCGGTGTTGGGGTTCACCTAGCAGAGGCGCCAAGAGGGAGACTCCGGGCCGAAACCAGAAGCCCCGACGAATCCCCCTTGGGCCCGGCTGAGGCCACCCGAGAACCGAAACCTCTGGAAGCACAGAAAGGGTTGGAGCTGAAGACAGTGTCGACAGACTAGCAGTGGGTCTCGGGACCGACTCAAGGACTTCACCCGACTCTACGAACTCCAACTCCGACGACACCAAGGTTGTCGGAGGAGGAAGAAACGGTATCGAAGGGGATGGCTCCAGGGCCGACTGGGCTGGAGCCGAAAATAATTTGGATAAGACAAGTGACTGGAGGAGCCTCTGGACCACCCTATCTACATACGAGTCTGAAAGCCTGGAGGAAACAGAAGGGGGCCGAGAGACTTTTCCTATCGGCTCCGAAACAAGGCTAGGAGGCCGCCTCCAAATCAGCTCCAAAAGGATCGGGGCTGAAGCAGACTCGAGCAGAACCGAGACCCCTTTCGCCGCCGATGGTTCAGGAGCAGACAAAACCGTCCCCAGAGCAGAAACACTCTCTAGCGGCTCTGAGACCAATGGAGCCGATGAAGGAGACCCCGATTTAGACCCTCTATCCTGCGGCTCCGAAATCAGTGGAGCCAAGGAAGGGGACAGAGTACCTGCTCTCTCATCCTGAGACTCCAAAAACAGTGGAGCCGGGGAGGGAGACCCAGCTTTAGATCCTCTATCCTTCAGCTCCAAGGCCAGTGGAGCCAAGAAAGGGGACACAGATTTAGCCCTTTTTGCAGGCGGCTCCTGTACCTGGGGTGAATGGGGATGTGGAGTTAGGCATCTTTTATGTCGAGAGGCTATGAATCCCTGTGGGAGGAGCAAAGGAAAAAGGGTTTGTAGAATTAGAATTCTGAAGGATGGAACCTTTAAGAATGTGTTGAGATGAGAAGTTTAGGACTGGCTTCCAGAGGCCATCCATTCTGGGTACTAGGAACATTCTTGAATAAATTCCTTTCCATCTGGAGGTACAGGGGACTTTGAATGGAGCCCTGTTGCCAAAGATCCGAGAGGAGGTCTGGGAAGAGATGTTGTTCTCTGGCTGGTTGTGGAATGCCAAACCATAAGATATCCTTTTTGGATTACGGAAAGGACCCAACTGTCTTGGGTAATGGTTTGCCAAGTCTTGACAGCATTTGAGAAGCGGGTGGGGGGGCATTTGCAGGGTAGTCACATACTTTCCTGCTCTGTCCGGAAAGGGCTGTTTTTGTTGGGATGGTGCCTGAGAAGCCCTAGTCCTCTGTGTTCTTTTACCTCCACTAGAAGCTGTGCGTTGCTCATAGTGAGAACTGCTGTGAACAAAGACAGGCCTGGAGAGAAAATTCTTATGGAACCTGGGCACCAGATGCTTTATCTCCAAGTTCCTTGGACTTTTCTTGTAGGGATTTCAAATGGGCAGCTGCAGTTGGCCCAAACAAGGCTGTATTGTCCAGATGAGCATCCATTAACTTGGATTTGAAATCATCCTGCAGTAGCTGAAGTCTAAGCAGTGAGAATCTTCTGAATACTGATCTGGCAGCAGCTGCCCTAGTGCAGGCCTCAGCAGCATCATAGCTGCATTTGATGGAGTGTATTTGCACTTGGGAAGAAGATTCTAAAAGATTCAAGTCTAAGTGCTTTTCCCCAGAATCTGGGAGGTCTGAGACAGCAGAAGTTGCTTGACACAAGTTCTAGGGAGTATTTAGTCGTAGGTGTCAGGTAGTTGATGGCTTTGAAAGCCAAATTGGCTGAAGTGTATTGTCTTTTTCCCCAGCTTTTCCAGGGTTCATAGGTTTATAGGATGATACTAGGCTATTGGCCGGGAGGCCCTTACAAGCCTAGCCAAGAATTTCGCCCATGTTACCTCAAAGTCAGCACCCGTTTCTCTTATCCAGCAGGGACACAGATGGGATCCCAGGGGTATATTTTCTGTTTCCCATCTAGTCGTCCAGGTTCCTCTTAGGGCTAGAGAGGTACTCTGCTTAACATCAAAAGTGTGTCAATTCCACAGACAGGGGAGTCTTTAGGACACAAACCTATCCAGCCAACAAGTTCTACTAATGTCACAGACCAGGTTAAGGCCTTGCATGCTGGTTGTGTGAGTGGAGTTTGCCTTATAGATATGCAGCAACTCCATCAAGGCTGGGTCTGAAACGGCCTTGTATGCCAGACACACGTGAATTCTGAGCAGTTTGTATGAGACTGAGTAGAGGGACAGGGCTTTTAGCCTATCTGTATAGGATAAGTGTTTGAGACCCTGGATTTACCTGGTCAAAAACCTCTGTGGTCTCTCCAACTGCTGCATGTGCTTGGTACATGCCAAAAGGAGGCACTGCACTCTATAATGGGTCTGATAAGGGAGGAGTACAGGGATGTTATGACCTCTTTGTTCCTGGATGAAATACCCTTATTTATGAGGTGAACCATGTAGAAAGCCTTCTGTACAACTGAGGCAAGTCAAAAGTCAGGTTGCTATCAACCTTTTCTGATGGGAGTTGTGAGGGAGAAGGCAGCATCCTTTAAGGCTGATCAGTAGCAACAGAGATGACTGCTGGGTCCGCAGCTGGGCACCTGAAAAGAAATAGACAGTCCTTAGGGACTTTGTAGAAATGGACTGCAAACTGGAGAGATGAAGACTGAGAGTCTGGGTTTTGGGATGCATGGTGGAAAGCATCCAAAAGGCTGGATGTACCAGTGGCACTGCAGAAAAGCTGGGAAAGTCCACTTGTAAGAGCTAGTAATACCTTTTCTGGACATCTGAGATCTGGGAAGAATCTCACTTAAAATGTTCATGCATTTTCAGGATGGTTCACCCAAAGGACAGTTCCTCCATGGGAGAATCTGCCCTACTGACTCCTCCTCTGGGGAAATGTATTCCTGAGGGAAGAGGATTTGGATTTGAGTAGAGTAATATAAAGATTCTTCTTCATCAGAGGAGGATTCATCTGAAGAGTCTGGGTCCCTAGCCATTTTCTGGGAAGGTTGAGCGGCTGGTGTGGGGGGGCAGGCTAAGAGGTAGGCTGCTTAACAGTCATGAAGACCTGAAAAAGACTGAGAAGGCTGCCAATGTGTACAAGCCTCTTGTACACTGGAGACATGCTTTGTCTTTGCTGGAGAGACCATCTTTTCTAACGTCGCAGGTCCAGATGAATGCCTGAGTTTGAAGGTTTCAGGCTGGAGTGGACCAGAAGCAAACATTTGTGGTAAATACCTAGGTTCCTTAATGCATTCGAGCCTGGGATCCCCTCAACATCCAGATTGGATGCCTGTTCCACCTCTTGAGATGTGCTCACGGCAGAAGTCAAGGCGACCTCAGAAGGGGGTTCAGTCTGTGACTCCATGCCTCCAGCTTGACGAGCACATTCGAAGATACGTTGGATGGGTGAGGTGCAGCGGAAGGCATAGGCCGAGTTTTCTTGGTCTTATGTTTCGGTGGCTCTACTTTGGGCCTCAAGGAACCCTCCATGCACTTAGTTAATTTAAGCCACTGGTTATTCAAACGTAAAGCTAGTGAAAGCCTACTTCTAAGGGTCTTAGGAATGAATGAATGAATGGCAAATACTGCACAATGTATGGTCGTAGTTGGGGCCTAGGCAAAAAAGACAATGGGTATGGCTGTCTATGTGGAATTTGTCTTCCACAATGGCACTTGCCCTTCCTGGATGACATAAAACAATGGCAAGAAGAGATCCCCCAACGGGGCACTTATCTGAAAGCAGAAGTTGGAAACACTGGAAACTGTATGACTGATAATCGGAGCTGGTATACTGACTTGGAGCAGAAAAGTTCTGAGGATGTTATGTGCGTATATCTGTTTTATGGCCTATTAATGACTGCAGTCGACATCAGACGTACCACATACTCTATAGTGGCAAAAGATTTTTGGAAGGTGGCCAATATCACGTGCCTTCTGGCAGGGATATCCCTTAAGTAAAGAATACTGCAGCAAGTGAATAGAAAGACATCTGATAATGTGACTCAGATACATAAAATCTTAGGGAACGCCTGAATTTGTGTGCAGTTGGAATGTGTTGGTAAGCATCTTTGAGGTCTAAGGTTACCATGAAACAATGATCTGGAAGAATGCTAACACTGACTGGATGGTCAACATTGTGAATTTTGGAATCTTCACATACAGATTGAGAAAGAAGATATCCAAAACTGGTCTTTACGAGTGCTCCTTTTTAGGACCAAAAACATTCTGGAATAAAATCTCTTTTCTAAATGTTCTGCAGGAACATGTTCTATGATACCTGCTTCTAACGTGATGGAGCAACTGAGGAAACAACTCTATTTGGTTTGGAGTGTGAGAAGGAAGCCCCTAAAAGGAGGAGGAGAATCTATCCAGATGCAACCCTCCTGAAACACATTTAAAACCTGTTTCTCTGAAATTATCTCATGCCAAACTAGAGCACTGAAAGTCAAATGATTTGAAAGTGGAAGGGAAATAGGGGTAGGAAGAGGTGGGGAGTAGGGAAGGTGACCAGGTCTCTGGTATAGTCATTCTGAAGCTGATGCCTGACCCTTTTTTTTTTTTTTTAGGAAACTTCCCTTATTTTTTTTAGTTTTGTGCCCGCCTATTATTAGGCTGAGTCAAGTATTAGAAGGGAAGAATTTGGGAAACTGAAAAATCCTATAAACTCCCTGCATTAATGTACATCTCTCATCCAATTGTTTTGAGTGCCCGAGTTGCAGCAGGCCCAAATAAAACTTCTGAGTCTAAAGGAGAACTCAACATTTCTGACATTACGTCATCCAAAAGGTTTTGGTAAGATACCAAAACAAATCTCCTCAAAACAGTAGCAGAAGCCCTGCAAAAAGTATCAGCACAATCATATACACTCTTCAAGACATCTTTATTTAGACATAATAAGATTCACATAAGACCTACTTTTCAGGGGTCAGGAAAACAGTAACTTCTTGCAAGCTGTTGTACATTTCAAAATGTGGTAACAGCTTGGGAAAATTAAACAGAAGCTCAGTAAAATTGTTAGTGAACATACTTAGGCAATTAAAGAAAATGATGATAATAATGCATTACTTAAGCATTCACTGTTATGAAATGATTTTAACAAATTTAGTTTTAGTGTCTTAGAACAAGTAAAGATCACGTCAAAGGGTGGGCACATATAAAAAGGTTGCAAAGTTGAAATAGCAACTTAGATTAGAGGCCAGTGTCCCATCTGGATTGAATGACTTTTTAAACATCAAATGCATTTTAACAGAAATGAATGAGATGATGATGAAATCTGACTGGTGTCTTTACATCACATGACATTACTGACTTAGAATTTATGGTGTGATTTATTTTTTTTCTACTCTCTTTTGAAGAAGTCTGGTGGATGAAAGTGTCTCCTTAACAGTATATTTTTGGTTTGCCTTAGTTGCGATAAGTTTTTCAGTTTTATCTGAAATGGTCACTTTTCCGTAGTTATCAGGTTTCACTGAGTGAGACAATTTCCAAACATTCCTCTTATAAAATGTACTACAAGGGGACATCAACATGTAGTAAGCAGATAGCTACCTGAACTGATGTTCTGACTGCAATTTATTTTGCTGGACCTTAATTTTCCACCAGCTACTCTGTGCATGGGGATGTCATTGTTTTCTGGCCTTTTGGTGCTAAGAATGTTTCTGGAGAAATAGCTTAAGACAATGACACTTCTGCATCTCTGCTGATAAAAGTTTTATATTTCCATTCCAAATTTGTCAGCAGATTATGTGCTATATGAAAGTCTGCTCATTTTACGCACGACACTCTCTTTTCCACTTACTGTGGAGCTTTTCCCTCAGGCTTCTGCACATAATGGGCCTCAATCTAGCAAGACAATACAATTAAGATTAAAGCTATGACTTGTTAACAAGCTGCTTCTGGCAGGGGATGATAAACTCAGCTTGACTTTGTATAATATGTGACTCAGAGGAATTAACTTAACCAGACGCTGTTCCTGGGTTGTTCCTGTAAAACAACACTAGTTCTCCAGTGGGCTTACCTAATTAACAACTAATAAATGAAATTAAGTTTTGGCACTGCACCGTGTGTCCTAGTTAAGTTTAGACCTTTTTACCACACGTGCGCACCATTCTAGACTCAATTAGCAGAAAGCAATGCTATGAATATGATGCATATAAAGGACTTTTCACTGTTTATCAGTTGTTAACAAATGGAAAGAATATAAATACTTTCTTTATAAGCTACTTGTTTGAAGTAGTAATAACAATCAAGCCTTTCTCATTTAGTCCTTTTAATAAACACAGGCCAACATCTAATACTCAAAATGACTAACCAACCACCCGAATAACTAAAGCCCAACAATTATGTAGAGCAATCTTAAGGTTACTTTTAAAATTCACAAGGTTACTTTTAAAATTCACATCCCTCCTTATGGGCATATCATAGTAATGGTCTCACTTGCAAAACTTGCCCAAAATAAAGTTTGCTGTCATGCAAACACAAATATTCCCAGGTTATGTATAATTATATCAGTACTCCCCTTCCTATCAGTCACAAACAGCAAATTAAGAGAACTGTAAACCTACATATGCACCAGGTCCACTATCCAACCCAGTCAACAAAAAGCAGCCCACGCATGGACACTAGTTGCCTCTGTACAAACGACACTGAGAAGTAATCTAGGACTAGATCCCAATGATTTCATACATTGCTCAGACTCCCTTAAACTGCAATAATTCAAAGGAGATAAAATCATTCACATCAACACTAAGTAAACCAAGCTTTGGTGTTGTCTACTATACTGCATATCCTGATGGCATCAACAGCCATGGCTAAAACCTCATTCCCAAAATGAAAAATGTAATATTCCAGAATAAGCAATATTTGGAAAATTGATAAGAATGGAAAAGGGAAGAGGGAGCAGCAACATTAGTACACAACTCAGGTAATTTAACATCTCCTAAAAAGTGACTTTCTAGTATCCCGGAAAAGAAGCAAGCATTAGAACTGTACATACTCGAACTAAGAAACTCCTACTTGTTGGATGTCTTAACATTGAGCCTTATAACCCCCAATCACTACAAGCAGAACAATATATTTATACAATAAACACTGACAAAGAGAACTTGTGCAATCAGATTTTAATGTTCCATGGTAAATGAACAGTACCAGTGAAGTTATCATAGAATGTCAAGCACTGGGATTTTTTCAACGAATAACTGAAGGTGCAAGATGTGATATGAAATCTGGTAGAGAAAATACACTGCACTGGACACTTATTAAATATCCAAACCATTTCTTAGGCAGAAGAATACTGGCAAATCACTTAAATGATCTTAACTGTATGTTTGCTATTTGAAAAGACATGAATAACCTATGACAAACAGGGGAGTTAAGAAGGCACACTGGGCATTCTGTAAGCTAAATCTTCTGTGTAGTGGAATACAAATAAACAGTACATTGTATAAAGTGAATTTCTAAAAATATTTTAAATTTCTGGCCGTGATATGCTTTGATCTGTGGTAGGTAACAGTGTGTTCTAGACAGATGGACTGGCTAAGGGAAGTGTGTTCTGCCTCAAATACTGATGTACATCTAAAGTGAGCATCAGAGTAGAAGACCAGATGTCATGCAGGAAAATAGCAAAATAGAGGAAAACATCAGAGTGATCAAAGTAGACAACAGAGAATTCAGGGTACAATAGAGCAAAAAAGAAGACATCAGGGTGATGAGATATAGGTAGTATGTACAGGTATACAACAAAGCACAAAAGGACATCAAGGAGATGGAGGGCAGGCAAAGAAAAACAGGGATACAACAGATCACAGAGATGCATCAAAGTGATGGGGGATACTCAGATTATACATGATCCAGCAGAGCAAAGCAAGACATCAAGGTGATGGAGGGGCAGGTAGAGATTATACAGGGGCACAGGAAGACATCATGGTGATGGGGGGCTATGCACAGAGCAGTACAGATGCAAAAGTAAACTGAATCCAAGTGAACAGAGACAATAATGTGGAGTAATGAGGAGAAGGTATACCTGTACATGAATTTTGGCATACTGTAGGATGGTTCTGTAGGCTGTATCCTGCATGATGTGTGCCGTTCTGGTAGCACCAGCTTATTGAACAGCAGAATGGCATGAATAATAAAGGCAGGAGTGGCTTCTCACTGAGAAAGTCTGAGTTTGTCATAGGACATGCAGGACTGTTACTCACATTTACAGTCCTGATACAGTCATATAAATAAGCAAAGGCATTCAGTGGGGTCTCCAATAAGATCAGGGTACTTCACCGAAATTATACATTTGTGGAAAAAACAAAGCATAACATTTAGAGATAATGCATTGTTATTATTACTACTATTTAACTTCAGTTTAAATTCCAAAATTATTTCTTAGAAGAGTGAATACCAAGTTTCTGCATATCCAGAACACTAGTAACAGCAAATAAGAAAATTTGGCAATTTTTTTGATGTTGCATGCTTACTTGAAGAACACAAACAAAAAATCATTAAAAGTCCTCTTCTGGGAGCCAGCATCAGCAGTTTGTCTGCAGAGTGCAACTGAATAATGCAGTGAAGTCAGCTTTCTGACCAGTAGCAGGTAAGCTTTGCCATGTTTATGCGACTAAGGTCAAATGAAGCAATATATGATCAGCCTAGTCAATTTTTGGTTTCCTACGTTGTAATATACTGGTTCTATTAAATGGTTAATGTGTCTTTAAAATGTGTGCTCTGCAGTATGTAACAACGGAACATTTCCATAGCAGTTATTTAGACAAATATATATATATATATATATATATATATATATATATATATATATATATATATATATAAGGCAACAACTGTTTATCAATTAATGTTGTACAAGAGGAAGTAGCCTGGAGAAAGGCAGACCGAGAGAAAGAGAGAATCTCCAACTGATGGCTCAGAAGGGGTTAACTGGAGCTTGCCTAGAATACACAAAAGGCGTGGAGTGTAAATACCCAATATTGACCCTCTTGTGAAAGTACAGCTGTGTACACTTAACATAAATGTAGATGTTCGAGTGTATTCACTGTTGTAGTCATCACACTTGGGTTATCTGCCTGCAGGTAGCCCTCAGTCGGCCCGAATACCAGAGTCATAGGATTTCTGCGACGGATGCTGTCTCTTCTTCCATGACGTCAGGTCGTCAGGGGTATAAATCATGCAGCCGACGCCATTACATCAGTTTTTCTTGCCCCAAATGTCAGGAGCCCCCAAAATAGGAAGCTATTAAATGGTGTGAAACACCTCCAGTAAAAAGTAAATACCCCTGCCATAAAAGATGGCCATAAATACGATAGGTAGAAAGGATAGAGAAAGCCAATGGGCTGGAGGGAGGGAAACCAGAACTGCAACAGTCAATACACTCAAACATCTACATTTATGGTAAGTGTACACAACTGTACTACGTTCTTCATATTTCACTGTTGCAGTCATCACACTTGGGTTGATTCCCAAATCTAAGGAAGGATGGAGGCAGTCAAGATGTGTCAGGACTGGCTAGCAGGCCTTGCAAGACTGCTGTGGCAAATCAAGCTCTGGATTTAGAGAAAATAGGTAAGTGATAATGCTTGGTGAAGGTGTGTACAGAATTCCAGGTTGCAGCTTACAGGATGTCCCTGGTAGGGACTCCCCTGAGAAATGTGTTAGAGGTTGAAGTAGCCCTAGTGGAATGAGTTCTGATCCCCTGTAGGGTAGGTTTTCCATGGTGCTTGTAGCAGAAATGGATGCAGTGTGCTATCTATTGGGAAATGGTTTGCTTTGAAATGGCCTTGCCCTCTGCCCCTGTAGCAAAGCTGACTAGCAGCTGGTCAGATTTTCTGAAAGGTTTAGTCCTATCAAGGTAGAACCTGAGCTGTCTGTGCATGTCCAAGGAGTACAGAATCCTTTCCCCCTTATTCTGAGGATTGGGGAAAAAGGTTGGTAAATGGTTGGATTGGTATAAAGCCACACTGGATACCAACTTGGGCATAAAGGATGGGTTAGTCCTGAGGAAAACCCTGTCAGCATGGAAAAAAAATGAAGGGTAATACAGTCATTAGTGCCTGTAACACAGACACTTTTCTTGCTGAAGTGATGGCTAGAAGTAAGGCTGTTTTCCAAGAGAGGAATTTTAACTCTGCTGAAGCAGCAAGTTCAAAAGGGGGAAGCGCGAGCTTCTCCACTACAAAGTTGAGGTCTCAGGCCAGGGTGGAAGCTCTCCTAGGGGGCCTCCAGTTGTTAGCTCCTCTCAGGAACTACTTAATGAGAGGGTGAGAAAAGAGAGGTGGTTCAGTATTATAATGAGCTGAGATGGCAGAGGCATGACTCTTAATGGATGAGAAAGATAGGCCTCTGTGGAGCAGCTCTGCTAGGTAATCAAGGATTTGAGGTAAGATGGGCATGGCTGTGTCCTTTCCTTGAGACCAACTCCAAGAAGAATATCTTTTCCACTTTTCAGCATAGGATTTCCTAGTACTAGGCCTTCTGGCCTCAAGGATGACATCCAGCACCTGTTTTGCTGAGGGTTGCTGGTGGTGCATTCAGGGGAAAAGCCAGGCTGCAAGGTTTAGGGTTTGCAGCTGTGGATGCAAAATCTGTCTCTTCTGCTGATACAGCAGGGAAGGCGTCTGATGTAGGCGCCAGGGTGGCACTGCTATCAGACTGCGTAGGAGTGGGTACCAGTGCTGGTGTGGCCAGTCTGGGGCAATACGGATTGTCCTTGGCCTGTCCTGTCTGATCTTCAGTAGAACTTTTGAGAGGAGAGGCAGAGGAGGTAAGGCATAAATTGAGAGGTTTTCCCATGTGAAGGATAGGGCATCCACCCCTCCAAGCTCGGCTGTGAGGGTTCCTGGTACAAAATTTGGTCAACTGGTGGTTTTGGGAGGAGGCAGAGAGATCTACCTCCGGTGTCCCCCACCTCTGGATTAGGAGTTTGAATGAGTTGGGTTCCAGTCTCCACTCGTGTGGGTCAAGTATATTTTCTGCTTAAGTCATTTGCCAGTGAATTTTGTTTGCCTGGCAGGAATTGAGCTTGTAGGTGCACTTTGCTCATGGCTGTGTTTCAGAGGGTCATAGCTAACCTGCAGAGAGGGTAGAAATGAGTTCGCCCCTGCATATTTATGTACCACATAACTGTGGTATTGTCTGTTATCAGGAGCTGTCCTGGAAGGATAAGATGTTTGAAGGCCGTCAGAGTGTTCTGTACAGCTAGCATCTCTTTTTGATTTATATGCAAAAGAATTTGTCCTGGGCTCCATTTGTCTTGAATGCACTTGCCTGCCAAGTGAGCCTCCCCATGCATAGTCTCATGCGTCTGTTGTCAGGGTTTAGGCAGCAAGAGGCTGAGTGAAAGGGAGTCCCTTGTTGTGGTTGCATGCTTCTACCCACCAAAGGAACTCTGCCCTTAGTCAAGGCATGATAGGAATCACTGTTTCCAGGTCTTGAGCATGTTGACACCAGAGACTTTTTAAGTACCACTGAAGTTTCCTCATATGCACTCTTGTATATGGAATTAGCACAATGCATGAGGCCATGAACCCTAGGGCTTGTAGTATTTTCCTTGCAGATAGCTGGGTTTTAGTGGCCATTAGTTTGAAGTAGTTTGTCAAAAAGACCTTTTTCTTAAGTGAGGAATGCCATCTGTGAAGTTGTGTTCAAGCTTGCTCCCAGGAATACAATTTTTTGACTGGGTACCAGTTGTGATTTATTTTGTTGATGGTGTACCCCAGTGAGGTTAGGAGTCTTTTCACAAATGCCAGGTGCTGTAGTAGTAATTCCTGACTGTCTGCCTGAATCAGGCAATCGTCCAAGTTTGGGTAAATCTGAATATTTCTCTGCCTGCAGAACGCAATGGCTGGAGCCAGGCACTTTGTGAATACTCTGGGCACAGTAGATAAGCCAAAGGGAAGTGCAGAGAACTGACAGTGTATAGAGCCTGCCTTGAAATGGAGATATTTCCTGCAAGACTCCCTTATGGGGATGTGCAGATAAGCTTCTTTTAAGTCTAGGGTGACTTACCAGGAATGCTTGGCTAGCATAGGAAGAAGCTGTTGCAGTCTAAGCATTTTGAATTTTGGGACCACCAGAAAGGTGTTAAGGATTGATAGATCCAGGATAGGGTGCCAACAGCCCTCCTTTCTGGGCACCAGGAACAGTCTGGAGTAGAAACCCTGTCTCCTTTGTTCTGCTGGAACAGGTTGAATTGCCCTGATATTGCGAAGGGAAAGTACTTGCTTTTGGGCCTCAGCCCACCGGTTTGGAGGAAGGTCTGGCAACCCGCTTGGGGTTGGCAGTGAGTGGAAGTAGAATCTGTATCCCTGGAATACAATGTTTAGAACCCATCAGTCCTGAATAATGGACATCCAGTTTCTTGCATGAAGGGCAAGTTTTCCTCTTAGGGGTGCAAGTACTTGGACATGGCTGGGAAGGAGAATTGACAAGTCATTGTGAACTTTTACCATAAGGGGGTGGCTTGCCACTCCCTGTTTTTGAGGTGGGAGCACTCCATTGTTTAGATCTCCACATACCCTAAGACTGTAGTCTTGCTGGTCTGTTTCCCCTGGGTTTGGACTGAGAAGGCCTAGGAGGGACTGGAAAGGACCAGTTTTTAGAAGGCCAATGCCTACTGAATCTAGGTGGCTGCACCTGTAAGAAATCTGTGACAGTTTGCATAGATTTAGCTTTTTCCTCCATCTTTTTAAGAGCTTCTTTTGCTTTTGAGCCAAACAAACGATCCTGATTTAATGGAGCATCTATTAATTTTGCTTTGACATGGTCTGGCAAGATTTGTTCCTTCAGCTAAGCATGCCTTCTCAGTACAGACTCAGTGACAGCAGCCCTGCAAGATGTTTCTAAGGTATCAAACCCACACTGCAAAGGATGCTTACTAACTTGGTTTGCAGAATGCATTAACTCTTGTAAATATTTATTTTCTGCACAATCAGGAAGTAACAAAATTTTTTGCTTAATTAGTTCCATAATCTGTTGCTAGTACTTCAACATGTGAAACTGGCAATTCAAAGCCCTGATGGCAAGAGTTGCAGAGGTATATACCTTCTTACCCCATCTGTCTAAAGCTCTAGAATCCCTGTCCGAAGGTGTAAGTTTTTTGGCTGTAGCAGCCTTAATGCCTTTAGGTGCCTGGGTAATGGTCTCTGGATCTGCAGTAGGATTCTTAGAGAAATTTGAGAGAGTCAGGTACTCTGTAGTACCTGTCAGGTTTTCTAGGGGCTGGTGATAAAGCGTCAGGAGTAAGACTGGATTCCATGAAGACATCATCTACAATATCCAGGAAAGGGGGTACAGCTATTGGCTTGTGTTGAGGTAACTCTAAAAATTCTCTGAGTCTCTTTTTGGACTGAGGATAGTCCTAGCATTCCCAGCGGAAATGTTCTCTTAAGGTATGCAAGGTTTTACCAAAAGAAAAATCCTCTGGAGGGGAGGCAGAGGGAATGGATTTGAATCCTCATAGGTAGATATGGATATGTCCTGGTAATCAGAAGGATCAGAGTAATCGGACTCTTGGTCTGTAGAATCAGAAGGAAATTCAATTCTTTGTCTCTTCACGGGGGAAGGCTGGCTTCCCCTAAGGTCTTCCGCCATTCCAAGCATTTGTTTTTGTGGCATGGGAGCTTCAGCATGCACTTTGGTCATCCGTTTTCTAGGCATAGTGCCAACTCTGGGCCTGTGAAACTTGGTATTTTAGACAAAAACAAAGTTGTCGGTTTAATACGAACATCGGTAGGTTGGAATACACCCTCAGAAGCTGGTGCCTGCACAGTGGCTCTGGACAAATCCAAGGTAGAGACATCTGCAGGTTCCATAGTCGAAGAAGCATCTCGTGGCATAATGGACTCCAAATGGGTCTCAGCAGAGGTCTGCAAATCTGTAGAAGCGGGCATCAGGGACTGCGAAGGTGCCTTACAGAGTACTGCCAGACTGGTGACTAGCTTAACAGAAGCATCGGCAGTTTTGGACCTATGCGGTCCGTCTCTGTCTTTATCCTTACTTTTTTTTTGGAAGATCGGTAGTCGGATGGCTCATCGAAGCCATTTTGGAATACGGAGAATGAGAGCGAAAGAATTTAGCGACTAAGACAGCCTGACGACAAATAGTTTAGCATTAAACAAGGTACAAAACCGGCAACGAGGGACGTCGTGGTCTGGGCCTAAACAGGTGACGCAGTAAGAATGAAAATCTCTGTGAGGTATTTGCTTTCCACAAGCAAGGCAATTGTTAACTTTTTCTGACATCGGTTAGAGCAAGAAAAAAGGATCCCCGACAGGGTACTTAGTTTTAGAAGACTTCAGGTCTGAAACTCGAAAAATGAAAATTTCAGGTAGCGGCCGACCGGCACTTGTGAACTGCTTCTGCTTCGGGCTCCTACAAGGCAAGAAAGACTGATGTAATGGCATCAGCTGCATGTTTTATACTCCTGACGACCTGACATCATGGAAGAAGAGACAGCATCCGACAAAGAAATCCCAAGACTCTGGTATTCGGACCGACTGAGGGCTACCTGCAGGCAGATAACCCAAGTGTGATGACTGCAACAGTGAAACACGAAGAACATCTGCACTTGGAAGAATCATGTAGACTACAATGTCCCTTAGGACTGGGCTGTGCAACACTGCAGTATTATTCATGAAAAGAACCATAGGTACTGCTCTTTGTTTCAAGCCAAATGGACTATTATTTTGACTTTCTGATGCCTTTAGGAAAATTTTCCTGTATCTTATATACATTCTGCCTTCAAGCTCTCCTTAGACCTTAGAATAAACACAGACACAGATGCACAGAGACACACAGCTGTGTGTGTGTGTGTGTGTGTGTGTGTGGGAACACGTATGTATGCACACACACTGTGCTACAAACGCAATAAAAACTTACAGAAAATGGTAGTTGGGAGACACCAAGATTACTACTACACTAAACATACTGATGAAAGACAGGATTCATGGTCTATAAAGTACAGCAAGCTATTAACTCTTTCACCTACTTTTCAGGTATCATGAGTGCCACTGAAAAGTAAGAAATCACATTCAAGTGTTAACATCTTGAAATCTGCAAGTTAATTTCAAACCACACACTTACTTCATACTTCATGTGTTTCATACATAATTCATAAATCCTGACCACTCAAACTTCAATGGAAATACCCCCCCTTCAATCTTTTTTTTCAAGCGAACGGAAAGGAGAGTCTTGCATCAGAAGCGTGACTGGTAAAAAGTGACTCTCGAGCTTAGCAAAGTGCCGAGTCGGAGCCGAGGATCGGCTCCGAACCCATCACGCAAGAATGAAGGCGAGATTGACAACTTAACATCAGGGATACAACAGATCACAGAGATGCATCAAAGTGATGGGGGATGCTCAGATTATACATGATTCAGCAGGGCAAAGCAAGACATCAAGGTGATGGAGGGGCAGGTAGAGATTATACAGGGGCACAGGAAGACATCATGGTGATGGGGGGCTATGCACAGAGCAGTACAGATGCAAACGTAAACTGAATCCAAGTGAACAGAGACAATAATGTGGAGTAATGAGGAGAAGGTATACCTGTACATGAATTTTGGCATACTGTAGGATGGTTCTGTAGGCTGTATCCTGCATGATGTGTGCCGTTCTGGTAGCACCAGCTTATTGAACAGCAGAATGGCATGAATAACAAAGGCAGGAGTGGCTTCTCACTGAGAAAGTCTGAGTTTGTCATAGGACATGCAGGACTGTTACTCACATTTGCAGTCCTGATACAGTCATATAAATAAGCAAAGGCATTCAGTGGGGTCTCCAATAAGATCAGGGTACTTCACCGAAATTATACATTTGTGGAAAAAACAAAGCATAACATTTAGAGATAATGCATTGTTATTACTACTACTATTTAACTTCAGTTTAAATTCCAAAATTATTTCTTAGAAGAGTGAATACCAAGTTTCTGCATATCCAGAACACTAGTAACAGCAAATAAGAAAATTTGGCAATTTTTTTGATGTTGCATGCTTACTTGAAGAACACAAACAAAAAATCATTAAAAGTCCTCTTCTGGGAGCCAGCATCAGCAGTTTGTCTGCAGAGTGCAACTGAATAATGCAGTGAAGTCAGCTTTCTGACCAGTAGCAGGTAAGCTTTGCCATGTTTATGCGACTAAGGTCAAATGAAGCAATGTATGATCAGCCTAGTCAATTTTTGGTTTCCTACGTTGTAATATACTGGTTCTATTAAATGGTTAATGTTTCTTTAAAATGTGTGCTCTGCAGTATGTAACAACGGAACATTTCCATAGCAGTTATTTAGACAAATATATATGTGTATATATATATATATATATATATATATATATATATATATATATATATATATATATATATATATATAAGGCAACAACTGTTTATCAATTAATGTTGTACAAGAGGAAGTAGCCTGGAGAAAGGCAGACCGAGAGAAAGAGAATCTCCAACTGATGGCTCAGAAGGGGTTAACTGGAGCTTGCCTAGAATACACAAAAGGCGTGGAGTGTAAATACCCAATAGTGACCCTCTTGTGAAAGTACAGCTGTGTACACTTAACATAAATGTAGATGTTCGAGTGTATTCACTGTTGTAGTCATCACACTTGGGTTATCTGCCTGCAGGTAGCCCTCAGTCGGCCCGAATACCAGAGTCTTGGGATTTCTGCGACGGATGCTGTCTCTTCTTCCATGACGTCAGGTCGTCAGGGGTATAAATCATGCAGCCGACGCCATTACATCAGTTTTTCTTGCCACAAATGTCAGGAGCCCCCAAAATAGGAAGCTATTAAATGGTGTGAAACACCTCCAGTAAAAAGTAAATACCCCTGCCATAAAATATGTCCATAAATACGATAGGTAGAAAGGATAGAGAAAGCCAATGGGCTGGAGGGAGGGAAAAGTACAGTTTTGTACCTACCATAAATGTAGATGTCCGAGAGGAATGCATCTGCAGTCTTTACAAATGGGTTGTCCTGTCGTCAGGCAGCCCTTCGGTCGGCCGGATTCCAAAGTCTGGGTCTGGCTTCGGCTGGTGTCGCACTTCACCCGACGTCATTGCGGCAGTTATTCGGGTATAAAGGCATCAGCCGACGCCATTTTCCTCAGTGTTTCTTGCCCCAGATGCCAGGTGCCCCCTTGGATGGCTAAATTTGGATAAATGCCAAAGTTTCCAAATAGTAGAGAGCAAAGACACAAAATAAGCATGTATGTACATATATACAAACAAATACACCATTATAGATCCCCCCCAAGCTAGCTGAAGATTGGCAAATACCTAGGAGTACCTCAGAGGGAAGGAGGGTGGGTAATCCTGACTGCAGATGCATTCCTCTCGGACATCTACATTTATGGTAGGTACAAAACTGTACTATGTCCTTCAAGGATGCATCTGCAGTCTTTACAAATGGGTAGAATACCATAGCTAAACAAGGGGAGGAGGAAATGAGAAGAGATTATGGTGTAGTTAGGATCCCTTGCAAAACAGCAGTGGCAAAACCAGCACGGGATCTAGAGTAAAGAGGTAAGTTATAATGCTTGGCAAATGTATGCACGGAGGTCCAAGTAGCAGCCTCTAAAATGTCCTTGGTAGCCACTCCTCGTAAGAAAGCTGTGGTAGTGGCTGTAGCCCTTGTGGAGTGAGGCCTGATGTTCTCTGGAGTTTTCTTTCCATGGTAGGAGTAACAAAATCTAATGCAATTTCCTATCCATTTGGAGATTGTCTGTTTAGAAATTGGTTTTCCTTCCTTTCCTGTTGCATATGCTACCAGAAGCTGGTCAGTCTTTCTATTGTTTTTTGTCCTGTCCAGGTAGTAGCGTAATTGTCTGTGTACATACAAGGTATGTAAGAGCCTTTCTCCCCTGTTCTGTGGGTTGGGGAAGAATGTAGGAAGGTGGATAGCCTGATTTAAAGAGACTCTGGATACCACCTTAGGCATAAATGTAGGATTTGTTCTCATGGACACTCTATCTTGATGGAAGATTAGGAAGGGTTGCACTGCCATTAATGCCTGTAGTTCAGAGACCCTTCTTGCTGAAGTTATTGCCAGCAGGAAAGCAGTCTTCCAGGATAAGTATTGTAATTCTGCTGTTGCTGCTGGTTCGAAAGGAGGAAGAGTCAGTTCACAAAGTTCAAGTCCCATGCTGGCAATGGAGGTTTCCTGGGAGGTTTTACATTTTTAATTCCTCTCAGAAACTGTCTGAGCAGTGGATGCGAGAAGACAGGAGGATCCAAGCTGTATTCTGCTGAAATAGCTGATGCATGTATCTTGATGGAAGAATAGGACAGGCCTGTATGGAAGAGCTCCGCCAAGTACTCCAGGATGTTGGCTATGTTCACCAGTGTCACATCTTGCACTTTTGCAGCACTCCAGATGAGATATCTTTTCCATTTTGCTGCATAATTCTTTCTTGTTGAAGGTCTACGAGCCTCCAGGATTATATCTTTAACCCTTTGGGATAAATTTGGGTTAATTGCTGTTATGTAATGTTCCAGGCAGTTAGCTGCAGAGTTTTTAGGTTTGGATGCAGGATGTTGTAGTTGTTCTGTGTTAGCAGTAATGGGATCAGGGGCAGTGTCCATATTTGTTCCCGGGACATGCTCCTCAGCAGTGGATACCAATGTTGTCTTGGCCAGTCTGGGGCTATCAGAATGATCCTCGGACGTTCCTCTTTGATCTTCAGAAGCACCTTGTGCATCAAAGGAAGTGGTGGGAATGCATATGCTGTCAGGCCTTTCCAACTGAAAGATAGGGAGTCCACCTTCCAAGCAAGTGAGTGGTAAGTCCTTGTGCAGAATTTCTTCAATTGGTGATTGAATGGAGATGCAAACAAGTCTATTTGTGGTAATCCCCATTCTCTTGTGATGGTTTTGAAGATGTCCAGATGCAGCATCCATTTGTGAGCATCTGTTGTAGTTCTGCTTAATATGTCTGCTAGAATGTTTTCCTTCCCTGGTACACAAATTGCCTGTAACTGAATGTTGTAGCTCAGAGCCACATCCCATAGGTCCAGTGCCAGCCAGCATAGAGAGTATGAGTGTGTGCCTCCCTGTTTGTTGATGTACCACATAACTGTGGTGTTGTCTGTCCTTATCATCAACTGGCCTTCTTGGAGAAAAGGTCTGAATGCCTGGATTGCCAATTTTACTGCCATCATTTCTTTTAGATTTATGTGCAGATGCAGCTGGTCTTGAGTCCATAGGCCTTGAATGCACTTGCCCATCATGTGTGCCCCCCAACCGAGGTCTGAGGCATCTGTCGTGATGGTTTGTCTTGGTTGACTTTTGCAGAAGGGCAATCCTGTGTTTGATTGGCAGGCCTGAGCCCACCAAAGGAACTCTTGCTTCAGGCATGGGATCATTGGAATTTTGGTTTCTAGGCTGTGCTTGTGCTGGGACCACAAATTCTTTAGGTACCACTGTAGCTTTCTCATATGTAGCCTGGCATGAGGGACCAGTATTATGCAGGATGCCATGAAGCCTAGAGCTTGCAGCACTTTTCTTGCAGTTAGATGGTTCTGCTTTGTTAATGCCAAGAAGTATAGAAGAAGTTGCTCTTTCTTTTCTGCAGTTAGAAATGCCATTTGTTTTGATGTGTCCAGTTCTGCACCCAGAAAGGTTATTCTTTGGGATGGAATCAGCCTTGACTTTTTTGTACTGACTGTATATCCCAGGGCTTGCAGCAGGTAGATGACTCTTTGTAAGTCTTCTGTTAGTTTGTTTTTGTTGTCCGCTTGTATCAGGCAGTCGTCCAGGTAGGGATAGATTTGAATCCCCTGAAGTCTGCAATGAGCGATTACTGATGCCAGGCATTTCGTGAACACTCTGGGCAGTAGATAAGCCAAAGGGCAATGCTGAGAATTGATAATGCTCTGATCCTGCAAGAAATCTGAGGTATCTTCTGCAAATTGGTCTTATGGGGACGTGCAGGTATGCCTCCTTGAGATCTAGAGTTACCAGCCAAGACTCCTTGCCCAGCATGGGAAGAAGCTGCTGTAGAGTCAGCATTTTGAATTTTGGAACAATGAGGAATGTGTTTAATGCGGACAGGTCTAGAATAGGCCTCCATTTGTTTTCTTTTCTTGGTACCAGGAAGAGTCTGGAGTAAAATCCCTTCCCTAGCTCCATAGATGGTACCTTTTCCACAGCTCTCATTCTTAATAATTGAGATATTTGTTTTAGAGCTTCTGTCCTTTGAGTAGGTGGTAGGTTTGGCATTCCTCTCTTTCCTGGTAGAGTATGGAAATGGAACCTGTAACCTTGGTCTATAGTTTGCAAAATCCATTTTCTCTTGTAATGCAGTGCCAGTTTCTTGAAAATAAGGTTAGCTTTCTGCCTAAGGGTGCTTCTAGTTGTTCCCTGGTAGGCGGTGCCACCAAGTCACTGTGATTGAGTTGTTGTAGTGGTGGTGGCTGTATCCGTGCCTCGTTGGTTGTTACCCTGCCACTGGCAACCCCTGTAGGCACCTCTGGATTGGTTTCTGCCTCTAGAGCCTATTCCTGCCTCTTTGTGCCTTAGAGGAGTCAGGAAAGGACCAATTCTTGGAGGGCCAGTTCCTGCTAAACCTTGGAGGTTGAACTTGTAAGAAATCTTTCACTGTTTGCACAGATTTTGCTTTCTCTTCCATCTTTTTAGTACCTGCTGTGCAGGGGAACCAAATAAATTGACCTTGTCCATAGGTGCATCCAAAAGCTTAGATTTGACATGGTCTGGTAATGCCTGTTCTTTCAACCATGGATGCCTCCTGATAACTGTGCCAGTCATGGCTGATCTAAAGGAAGCCTCCAGTGCATCATAGCCACATTTTAAAGAATGGTTACTAACCTGCTGTATGTTATGTACCATTTCTTGAACATACTTTTATCTAAAGATTCTTCAGAGGACAGCTTTTTAGTCAACTGGTCAAGCATAAACTCTTGATATTGAATCATATGAAATTGGCAGTTCAAAGCTCTAGCTGACAAAGTAGCAGAGGTGTAAACTTTTACCCCATCTCTCTAAGGACCTGGATTCCCTTTCAGAGGGAGGGTTTTTAGAAGAAGTAGCTGCTACAGCTTTAGGACCCTGGGAGATGGTCTCTGGATCTGCAAAAGGAGCCTTATATAAGTGGTGATGAGTGTCCGGGACCCTGTAGTACCTATCGGGCTTAGCAGGAGCCGGAGGTAAAGAATCAGGAGCAGTGCAAGCATCATTAAATGCATCATCAACAACAGAAAGAACTGGAGGTATAGCTAAAGGCCTATGCTGTGGCAAATGTAGGAAGGTCCTAAGCCTTTTCCTAGAGTCTGAGAAATCTTGGCCCTGCCACTGAAATTGTTCCCTCATAGCATGCAAGGTTTCCCCAAAGGAAAATTCCTCAGGAGGAGAGGCTGAAGTGATGGACTCCTCAGCATCAGAGTCTTCGTAAGGAGAATAAGAAGCCTCAGGAGGGTCTGTATGTTCTGAGTCATCAGAGGAATCATCTGCGGATACTGGCTCAGGGGGCTCTGCTCTAGGCCTCTTTTCTGGAGGAGGGAAAGAGGCCCTGTCTGGATGAGGCTGGGCACCACGAATTAAAGAGATGAGATCCTCAGCCAAAGAAAGCATATGGGAGCTGGAGCTGGGCCTGTGAGAGGGGGGCTTGGCAGGCACAGGTTTTGATGCTTTGGCTGCTTTAGCCCTGGCAAAGGCCTTAATAGACATAGCTGGAGGAGGCCTAGCAGCTCCACGTGCAGGGGTAGAGATATCCAGGGGAATGGTGTCTGATAAATCCTGTGAAACCACAACGGAAGGTTGGGTTTCAGAAGCCGTTTCTACCAGGTTAGAAGAGGCCTCGGTAGAAGGCAAGTTATCGGCTGAAGAAAGAACCGCTTGCTCGGTTTCAGCCGAAACCGAGACACTCGTGGTTTGCTTAACCGCGGTTTCGGCCGAAACCGCGGACCGCGATGTCGATCCTTTTCTTTGCGTTTTTGGTTATTTGCGTAGTCGGAGGATCCGGCGGCATAATGTAAGCAAAGTGTGGGCCGAAAATCTGTTCAGCAAAGTCCGAGCGACATCTAAGCGTCCGCCGGTTAAAAGAAGCACAGGCTAGACAAGCTGCTACGTCGTGGTCTGGGCCTAAACAATGTATGCAATAGGAGTGGAAATCTTTAGGAGGTATTTGTTTCCCACAAGATAAACAGTTATTAACTTTCTCTGACATCGGCTGAGGCAAGAAAGAGTCCCCAACGGGGTACTTAGCTTTATAGAAGTTTTCAAAGTAGTATTCGGTAGTAGTATCTCTGGATCTGACCGACCGGCACTTGCGAACAGCTTCTGCTTCGGGCGCCACGCGGCAAGAAAGACTGAGGAAAATGGCGTCGGCTGATGCCTTTATACCCAAATAACTCCCGCAATGACGTCGGGTGAAGTGCAATACCAGCCGAAGCCAGACCCAGACTTTGGAATCCGGCCGACCGAAGGGCTGCCTGACGACAGGACAACCCATTTGTAAAGACTGCAGATGCATCCTTGAAGGACATCCAGAACTGCAACAGTCAATACACTCAAACATCTACATTTATGGTAAGTGTACACAACTGTACTACGTTCTTCATATTTCACTGTTGCAGTCATCACACTTGGGTTGATTCCCAAATCTGAGAAAGGATGGAGGCAGTCAAGATGTGTCAGGACTGGCTAGCAGGCCTTGCAAGACTGCTGTGGCAAATCCAGCTCTGGATTTAGAGAAAATAGGTAAGTGATAATGCTTGGTGAAGGTGTGTACAGAATTCTAGGTTGCAGCTTACAGGATGTCCCTGGTAGGGACTCCCCTGAGAAATGTGTTAGAGGTTGAAGTAGCCCTAGTGGAATGAGTTCTGATCCCCTGTGGGGTAGGTTTTCCATGGTGCTTGTAGCAGAAATGGATGCAGTGTGCTATCTATTTGGAAATGGTTTGCTTTGAAATGGCCTTGCCCTCTGCCCCTGTAGCAAAGCTGACTAGCAGCTGGTCAGATTTTCTGAAAGGTTTAGTCCTGTCAAGGTAGAACCTGAGCTGTCTGTGCATGTCCAAGGAGTGCAGAATCCTTTCCCCCTTATTCTGAGGATTGGGGAAAAAGGTTGGTAAATGGTTGGATTGGTTTAAAGCCACACCGGATACCACCTTGGGCATAAAGGATGGGTTAGTCCTGAGGGAAACCCTGTCAGCATGGAAAAAAAATGAAGGGTAATACAGTCATTAGTGCCTGTAACTCAGACACTTTTCTTGCTGAAGTGATGGCTAGAAGTAAGGCTGTTTTCCAAGAGAGGAATTTTAACTCTGCTGAAGCAGCAAGTTCAAAAGGGGGAAGCGCGAGCTTCTCCAGTACAAAGTTGAGGTCTCAGGCCAGGGTGGAAGCTCTCCTAGGGGGGCCTCAAGTTGTTAGCTCCTCTCAGGAACTACTTGATGAGAGGGTGAGAAAAGACAGGTGTGGTTCAGTATTATAATTAGCTGAGATGGCAGAGGCATGCCTCTTAATGGATGAGAAAGATAGGCCTCTGTGGAGCAGCTCTGCTAGGTAATCAAGGATTTGAGGCAAGATGGGCATGGCTGTGTCCTTTCCTTGAGACTAACTCCAAGAAGAATATCTTTTCCACTTTTCAGCATAGGATTTCTTAGTACTAGGCCTTCTGGCCTCAAGGATGACATCCAGCACCTGTTTTGCTGAGGGTTGCTGGTGGTGCATTCAGGGGAAAAGCCCGGCTGCAAGGTTTAGGGTTTGCAGCTGTGGATGCAAAATCTGTCTCTCCTGCTGATACAGCAGGGAAGGCATCTGATGTAAGCGCCAGGGTGGCACTGCTATCAGACTGCGTAGGAGTGGGTACCAGTGCTGGCGTGGCCAGTCTGGGGCAATACGGATTGTCCTTGGCCTGTCCTGTCTGATCTTGAGTAGAACTTTTGAGAGGAGGGGCAGAGGAGGTAAGGCATAAATTGAGAGGTTTTCCCATGTGAATGATAGGGCATCCCACCCTCCAAGCTCGGCTGTGAGGGTTCCTGGTACAGAATTTGGTCAACTGGTGGTTTTGGGAGGAGGCAGAGAGATCTACCTCCGGTGTCCCCCACCTCTGGATTAGGAGTTTGAATGAGTTGGGTTCCAGTCTCCACTCGTGTGGGTCAAGTACATTTTCTGCTTAAGTCGTTTGCCAGTGAATTTTGTTTGCCTGGCAGGAATTGAGCTTGTAGGTGCACTTTGCTCATGGCTGTGTTTCAGAGGGTCATGGCTAACCTGCAGAGAGGGTAGGAATGAGTTCACCCCTGCATATTTATGTACCACATATAACTGTGGTGTTGTCTGTTATCAGGAGCTGTCCTGGAAGGATAAGATGTTTGAAGGCCGTCAGAGTGTTCTGTACAGCTAGCATCTCTTTTTGATTTATATGCAAAAGAATTTGTCCTGGGCTCCATTTGTCTTGAATGCACTTGCCTGCCAATTGAGCCTCCCCATGCATAGTCTCATGCGTCTGTTGTCAGGGTTTAGGCGGCAAGAGGCTGAGTGAAAGGGAGTCCCTTGTTGTGGTTGCATGCTTCTACCCACCAAAGGAACTCTGCCCTTAATCAAGGCATGATAGGAATCAATGTTTCCAGGTCTTGAGAATGTTGACACCAGAGACTTTTTAAGTACCACTGAAGTTTCCTCATATGCACTCTTGTATATGGAATTAGCACAATGCATGAGGCCATGAACCCTAGGGCTTGTAGTATTTTCCTTGCAGATAGCTGGGTTTTGGTGGCCATTAGTTTGAAGTAGTTTGTCAAAAAGACCTTTTTCTTAAGTGAGGAATGCCATCTGTGAAGTTGTGTTCAAGCTTGCTCCCAGGAATACAATTTTTTGGCTGGGTACCAGTTGTGATTTCTTTTGTTGATGGTGTACCCCAGTGAGGTTAGGAGTCTTTTCACAAATGCCAGGTGCTGTAGTAGCAATTCCTGACTGTCTGCCTGAATCAGGCAATCGTCCAAGTATGGGTAAATCTGAATATTTCTCTGCCTGCAGAACGCAATGGCTGGAGCCAGGCACTTTGTGAATACACTGGGCGCAGTAGATAAGCCAAAGGGAAGTGCAGAGAACTGACAGTGCATAGAGCCTGCCTTGAAATGGAGATATTTCCTGCAAGACTCCCTTATGGGGATGTGCAGATAAGCTTCTTTTAAGTCTAGGGTGACTTACCAGGAATGCTTGGCTAACATAGGAAGAAGTTGTTGCAGTCTAAGCATTTTGAATTTTGGGACCACAAGAAAAGTGTTAAGGTTTGATAGATCGAGGATAGGGCGCCAAGAGACCTCTTTTCTGGGCACCAGGATCAGTCTGGAGTAGAAACCCTGTCCCCTTTGTTCTGCTGGAACAGGATGAATAGCCCTGATATTGAGAAGGGAAAGTACTTGCTTTTGGGCCTCAGCCCACTGGTTTGGAGGAAGGTCTGGCAAATCCCTTGGGGGTTGGCAGTGAGTGGAAGTAGAATCGGTATCCCTGGAATACAATGTTTAGAACCCATCGGTCCTGAATAATGGACATCCAATTTCTTGCATGAAGGGCAAGTTTTCCTCTTAGGGGTGCAAGTACTTGGACATGGCTGGGAAGGAGAATTGACAAGTCATTGTGAACTTTTACCATAAGGGGGTGGCTTGCCACTCCCTGTTTTTGAGGTGGGAGCACTCCATTGTTTGGATCTCCGCATACCCTAAGACTGTAGTCTTGGTGGTCTGTTTCCCCTGGGTTTGGACTGAGAAGGCCTGGGAGGGACTGGAAAGGACCAGTTTTTAGAAGGCCAATGCCTACTGAATCAAGGTGGCTGCACCTGTAAGAAATCTGTGACAGTTTGCATAGATTTAGCTTTTTCCTCCATCTTTTTAAGAGCTTCTTTTGCTTTTGAGCCAAACAAACAATCCTGATTTAATGGAGCATCTAGTAATTTTGCTTTGACATGGTCTAGCAAGATTTGTTCCTTCAGCCAAGCATGCCTTCTCAGTACAGACTCAGTGACAGCAGCCCCGCAAGATGTTTCTAAGGCATCAAACCCACACTGCAAAGGATGCTTACTAACTTGGTTTGCAGAATGCATTAACTCTTGTAAATATTTATTTTCTGCACAATCAGGAAGTAACAACATTTTTTGCTTAATTAGTTCCATAATCTGTTGCTAGTACTTCAACATGTGAAACTGGCAATTCAAAGCCCTGATGGCAAGAGTTGCAGAGGTATATACCTTCTTAACCCATCTGTCTAAAGCTCTAGAATCCCTGTCCGAAGGTGTAAATTTTTTGGCCGTAGCAGCCTTAATGCCTTTAGGTGCCTGGGAAATGGTCTCTGGATCTGCAGTAGGATTCTTAGAGAAATTTGTAAGAGTCAGGTACACTCTGTAGTACCTGTCAGGTTTTCTAGGGGCTGGTGGTAAAGCGTCAGGAGTAAGACTGGATTCCATGAAGACATCATCTACAATATCCAGGAAAGGGGGTACAGCTATTGGCCTGTGTTGAGGCAACTCTAAAAATTCTCTGAGTCTCTTTTTGGACTGAGGATAGTCCTAGCATTCCCAGCGGAAATGTTCTCTTAAGGTATGCAAGGTTTTACCAAAAGAAAAATCCTCTGGAGGGGAGGCAGAGGGAATGGAATCCTCTGCATCTGAATCCTCATAGGTAGATAGGGGTATGTCCTGGTAATCAGAAGGAACAGAGTAATCGGACTCTTGGTCTGTAGAATCAGAAGGAAATTCAATTCTTTGTCTCTTCACGGGGGAAGGCTGGCTTCCCCTAAGGTCTTCCCCCATTCCAAGCATTTGTTTTTGTGGCATGGGAGCTTCAGCATGCACTTTGGTCATCCATTTTCTAGGCATAGTGCCAACTCTGGGCCTGAGAAACTTGGTATTTTAGACAAAAACGAAGTTGTCGGTTTAATACGAACATCGGTAGGTTGGAATACACCCTCAGAAGCTGGTGCCTGCACAGTGGCTCTGGACAAATCCAAGGTAGAGACATCTGCAGGTTCCATAGTCGAAGAAGCATCTCGTGGCATAATGGACTCCAAATGGGTCTCAGCAGAGGCCTGCAAATCTGTAGAAGCTGGTATCAGGGGCTGCGAAGGTGCCTTACAGAGTACTGCCAGACTGGCGACTAGCTTAACAGAAGCATCGGCAGTTTTGGACCTATGCGGTCCGTCTCTGTCTTTATCCTTACGTTTTTTTGGAAGATCGGTAGTCGGATGGCTTATCGAAGCCATTTTGGAATACGGAGAACGAGAGCAAAAGAATTTAGCGACAAAGACAGCCTGATGACAAATAGTTTAGCATTAAACAAGGTACAAAACCGGCAGCGAGGGACGTCGTGGTCTGGGCCTAAACAGGTGACGCAGTAAGAATGAAAATCTCTGTGAGGTATTTGCTTTCCACAAGCAAGGCAATTGTTAACTTTTTCTGACATCGGTTAGAGCAAGAAAAAAGGATCCCAGACAGGGTACTTAGTTTTAGAAGATTTCAGGTCTGAAACTCGAAAAATGAAAATTTCAGGTAGCGGCTGACCGGCTCTTGTGAACTGCTTCTGCTTCAGGCTCCTACAAGGCAAGAAAGACTGATGTAATGGTGTCAGCTGCATGTTTTATACTCCTGACGACCTGACATCATGGAAGAAGAGACAGCATCCGACAAAGAAATCCCAAGACTCTGGTATTCGGACCGACTGAGGGCTACCTGCAGGCAGATAACCCAAGTGTGATGACTGCAACAGTGAAACACGAAGAACATCTGCACTTGGAAGAATCATGTAGACTACAATGTCCCTTAGGACTGGGCTGCGCAACACTGCAGTATTATTCATGAAAAGAACCATAGGTACTGCTCTTTGTTTCAGGCCAAATGGACTATTATTTTGAATTTCTGATGCCTTTAGGAAAATTTTCCTGTGTCTTGTATACATTCTGCCTTCAAGCTCTCCTTAGACCTTAGAATAAACACAGACACAGATGCACAGAGACACACAGCTGTGTGTGTGTGTGGGAACACGTATGTATGCACACACACTGTGCTACAAACACAATAAAAACTCACAGAAAATGGTAGTTGGGAGACACCAAGATTACTACTACACTAAACATACTAATGAAAGACAGGATTCACGGTCTATAAAGTACAGCAAGCTATTAACTCTTTCACCTACTTTTCAGGTATCATGAGTGCCACTGAAAAGTAAGAAATCACATTCAAGTGTTAACATCTTGAAATCTGCAAGTTAATTTCAAACCACACACTTACTTCTCATACTTCATGTGTTTCATACATAATTCATAAATCCTGACCACTCAAACTTCATGGTGCATGGCATGAAGTCTAAAAGCAAAATCTACTTTTTTTTTTGAATACACCCCTCATCTCTTCTTTCAACCTATGATTGGTGCGCATCTGTTAGCCAGAGACCTCAATGTTTGTTGATTTCAGTTCTTAGAAATGAGACAATCGTATTCTCACCTCAATTTCTGCAGCAGTGAGTCTTGGACTAGAGGCTGATCGTGGAATTCCTGTGTCCTTCCCTTTCTGTTCTTCCAGGGGAGCAACTGCACTACTGAGACCAGCGTAACTACCAGTCTTCCGCAAAGATGTCCGCCACGATGTTGGCACAGCTTCCTTTTTCTCTTCTTCTTTAGGGGCAGTTTTCACTATGTTATCATTCTAAGTCAATGAAGGAATAAAAGTTAAATGGTGTGATGTGGGCTAATAAAGTCAAGCATTATCTGAAGAGCCCAGTTCAATATTACCAGTCATCAGTAACAACACCACAACATTAAGGCTGTATCAACTCTGCATCACTCAAGAGTGGATAGTGACCTAATCACTGGTTACTCTATATTCACTTTTCAGAAATACAGGTTATATAAAACTGAAAAATGCTATTGTTGCACACTGCTGGCATCACTTTTGGATAAATGCATCACATTTTTAATCATGGTATCTGAATTTACTTACCACTGTTAAGTCCAGCCTTCCAAATGTCTATTAACACTCCTTTCAGTTAAGAAACCAATGCTTCCCTTCCCTATCCAAATCTGCATACACCATAAACTAAACTGAATCAGCTGTTTAAACATCTGCTAGCAAGGAAAAAGAAAAAGCAAAGACTATAGGCAGTTGTGGTCCTCCATGCCGGGCTGCCACTCTCAAACCTGACTAACAATTTGCCTGGAAGCATGAAATCATGCCAAAGTGTAATTTTAAGAGGCTGCTTCTACTAAAGGTGCTGCAATGCACAATAGAATTCAGTGAATGCAATTCATCAAGGTTCAGTGCTGCTAAACTACAGAATATTTTAGTGAAAGGGTCAAGTCCCTCTACCACATGATACTGTAGTACTGTAATCAAGGTGTTGGCTCAATTTAAAAAAAATGTTTAGGTTTCAATTAAACTAGTCTTACTTTCACTAAGGCTGAATTCTATGTGGATAATACACGTGCAATAACATGACATTTACTGTTCTCATGCGTAACCCATTTGCTCTGCTCACAGCATTCACTAGATCTTGCCTCACCTCCCCCTGTAAAACCCTGCTTGCCAAAGTGGTCCTTTATTGTCCATGCCCACCCCTGTTCAAGGAACTCCACTTCCCTATTACATCAGCTATCAGAAACCTGCTATACTGTACTACCTACACAACCATGGTTTACTATCATAATCTGGAATGGCACATCATCGAATCCACATTTCAGAACATCCAAACACGGAATGCTGAAAATGCAGAATGCTGGTATTCCGGAATACAAAATCTCTTCTCCCTCTCAAACAATGGCAGCGCTTGTTTCTAGGTCGAGAGAGGCAGGGAATGTCGACATTCTGTGTTTTGTCAACTATAATGACATTCAGCATTGTGATTTTCGTGAATGTGAATCGAGTACATGATGACCTTACGAAGTGCAATTTGACAACATGATAGTAAACCAATAACCACTCCTAATACATCTCAGATGAATTTTGCATCTAGTACATTCTTTTACTTGATTAATGTTGCATGCTTTACATACACTTTCAGTGTAAACTGTCTTTAGTTTAACTGCAGTCTGCCAACTGCATCTGTTAATTTACTTTGTCATAAAGCCTCGACAAACAAACCCCGTGCTCTGGCATTAATCCAATGCAGTAACAAACTACACTGCTGCATTTACAAGTGCAAACAAGAACTAACCATGCACAAATAAGATGCACACCACCACAAAAATGCAGAGGATGGTATTAAATGAAAAAAAACTTTCAGTCTTATCCCTATGCCCATACATGTCAAGCAGAGCGCCTCATTGGCCCTCTTCAAAAGGAACCTGACGACTGGATGGGAGATAGGAAATTCACCCTGAGGATCATGTCAGTCACCCTGCTAGACAGGGGTCCAGGGAAGTAAATACTGTGGGAAGTAATAGCCAGGGAATTGTTATGGCTAGGCTTGTATAGGCCCTAGGGCCGATAGCCTAGTACCAACCTATGAACCTATAATCTGCTGCAGGTGACACAAAGGTTTATGACAACATGCAAGATTTTCATAGACTCCTTTTAAATGGATCAGGCAGAGAATCATCTAGCAGAAGTATAACATGGGCTTCTGTTTATATGGAAACAGAAAAGAGTGGCTATGAACAGACTTGTGTGTATAAATATCCATTTCCAGATGCTTATAGCATGGCTTCTGTTTATACAGACTCCTTCACAACTGCGACTTTCATTAAGTTTATTCTAAAACAGCAATGCAGCTGTTAAGAGTTCAATCTGTAATGTCAGCAACTGCCAGTGCAACAAACATAGTTGCTAAAAGGGCAGGCAAAATCGTATATCTCTGTCACAGACATCTCAAATAGACATAATTGTGTGTAGTGCTGCTTTGATCCATTGAGCATAACTATACATAGTGTTGTTTAGGTCAAATGATTCTGCATGTCACCCAGGCTAGTGAAAGCGGATAACATATGCATACTAAATCTAGAGCAATTGATAATAGTTTTTCAATCTTACTCACAAACACTGGCTAATCTACAATGTATGTACTGTACCTGTGTACTATGTATGTATTCTACCTACATTCCAAAGTTCAGCTGTACACCACAAATCTATTACTTGCCTTTATTTTTAAAATTAATATCTTTTTTGATTGTTCTCTCCACTGTAACTGTTTGTGCCGCATACCACTGTAAAATCATGTCTCTTGTAATTTGTGTGTATACTGATTATGTCTGAATAACTAAATGTGTCTGTAATTTTTCTTTGTGGAGCTTTTCTCCCCGGGCCTCTGCTGAAAAGTCAGACACCCCCGGTTAACAAATGTAAAATAAAAAATAAAATAAATAAAATTATAGCCTTTCATAAATTTCCACTACTCATTAAATTTATTTTATCTGTTAACCAGTATACAGCTTACTAATGCCACTCATTTACTCTGTAGATGCTTGTTTACTCTGAAACTGTATCCTACCAATCTGTTGCTGAAGTAGGTCTATTGAGATTAATCCATTGCCCATAGCCAAATATCAATAAATAGATTTACAGGCCGGTATTAGCTGAGTACTTGTAGGCACCAACTAGGAATCCTGGTCATTACTGCACAGGTACAAATACCCAAGGATAAGTTGACATTAGAATGGGCAATATCACTGTATACATTATCCGTAACAGCATGAGGAAAACTGACTAGGATGGTTGTCCCATCTTCCAGCTGTGCAAAGCCATGAAAGCAAGGTGTATCTATTCTAGTTCTCATCCTTGTAAGAAAGTAGCAAGCAACTAATGAATGGACATGCTAGAAGTACTACCACCGGGTGGCAGACAAGCTGCTAGGGTCGCAAAAAAAAAAAAAGAGACACTGACCAAAAAAAAGAAAATTATGTCAACTCATTAAACTGTAGTGACATCTTCAGTGTTTTTCTAGATCAATCAAGTGACATCACTAGGCATCTGCTTTTGCTTATTGATATTTTCATTAATAACTGCAAAATCAAGTCACATACAAACAACTGAACGACAGGAACTTAAAACTTATACTGTCAATGACACCTAATAGCTCTTCAGTCATTCTAGAGAGAGAATCAAGTGTTCATGTACATAATTATAGAAATGGACATCATTTTCATATTTTTCCCAGCAGCCAAGTAACATGGACAAAAACTGCCTGGCCTAGTATGAAGTTTACAGCTTAATGAACAAAACTGTTAGTGACAATGTGTATGTACCTTGAACCTTTACTGATGTACAGCAAGTTGCTACTATAGCATTTATAAATTGTCATTAATGTGTTTATTGTGACTTAAAACTTCAGTTTCAGGCTTTGAATCGAGTGAAAGATACCAATGGGAAAATCCGTTTTTGCTTAACAATTCTGCTTTTCACAATTCTTTACAATTATGATTCAAGTCATATGAACAGTTCAATGTACTGTGAGTTTATAACTTGATTTTGTCAGAAGGCTCAGGATGCCATGATAGGAAGCTAGAAGGTAACCTTCCAGAGCCCATGCAGAGGCAAAGAGTTGAAGCATAATTCCACCTCAATGCCATATTTTTCTCAGCAAAATTGTCTTACATTTCTGCAATTCAACTCCCAAGTGTGACAAAGTGCATCAGGCATTATGAAAACACAATTTAAAGATTTCCCCTTTTTGGGGGACAATTCAGTTTTGTTATTTTTCACTGAATCTGCTCAGACCAGGACCCAGTACAAGGCAGCTGCTTAGGGTTTGGTGCTTGCTGAGGGTGGGGGCCTGCCTGGCCATGCACCATTAATTTAAAAAAAATCAGAGCCATAGGCTTTAAAAAAAAAAAAAACTTGCTCACTTTTTAAAAGAAACTATTTCCTGCAAATGAGAAACATCTGAAATTGGCGTGAGTTTTAATGGTCACAGTATTGGGGCAGACAGCAGCATTAATACTCTGTCTCAGCATGTGCCAATGGAAACCACCCATTAAGCACAAACAGAAGATTTTTTTGTTTTTACTGCTACTTAAGTAGTACATTGACTCAGTGTGTGATTTACAGCACATTTATTTCTTCCAACAACTGAAGGGTTGACATTTGTCAGGTCATGTAGTCTGCATTATATGCAGTGATGTCCAGAACCATCTAATCTTCTGCATCTATTATGTAGTCATTATTACAATTTACTGTGACACTGTCTGCTCAACAAGACTGGATTGTAAAGGATTTCTGCATTTAATTAAAAGCTGTTACTCTGGCAGTTAGAGCAGAGGACTAAAGCTCTAAGTTGTTAATGAGCTTCTTCATGTGGCAAAGGTGCAGGGTTTGAATCTTTCCACCTTCATTTACCTACTATGTGACACTGAGCAAATCACTTAACCAGAATCTGTTTGGAGTACTTGGGAATTTGGGTCAAGATCCTTAAAGATCTCTGGAACTGCATGCCTAGTAACTATGAACCTTTTTGTCATTGTTTACCAGCCATTCCCTACTGCACAGCTGATCTACAGTAGAGATTTTATTATTCAAACTAATTGGGACCTAGGATAGTTCAGATAACCAAACATACACTGAGCTGGATAAAAAACTTCTGAAATCTATTTTTTTTCTGCATGAAGGGAATACGCTTTTCAACCATTCAGCGATTCCAGTGAACAATAAAGAATATTTTTCACATACGAGCGGGCTGCAAGCTCAGAAAACACGCACAAGAAAATACGTATAGCGCTTACATATTCAGACTTTATGATTTTTCCTACCCAAAAACTTGGGAAGGCTGTGTTCGGATAATTGATGTTTTGGATAATCAACTCTTTACTGTAATTCAGGAAATGCTATGGCAATATCATTAGCACACCATTTTAATGCACAGACAACTTACGCTTTAAAAGTATTAGACACTGTAGTTGTAGATGAAGCATTGAAATGTGAAGTTGTTTGCCAGCAGCAACCTTTGCATTTGTAATAGTTCTCTTTATGTGGAACTTGTCAGATGACTTTTAATTTTGCAGAGATTGTGCATATGTTATCAGATAGTTAACACTTCTTATGCTCTCAAATACTCTACTGTTTAAACTGCGTAACACATGGCTGTAGCATGATGATAATGATCTTTACAATTTCATGTAGTTTATCCAAAGTTACCAATAAGGTGCATGCAATTTACTGACAGTGCCAGTGCCCTAACAGGTCACACACTAGCTTTTGATGCAGAAGGCTGTGGGTTCGATTCTCACATCAGGGAGGTGAAGTGCTGACAATGTAGCACAGCATAAGAGAGGTCCTGCATTCCAGAGTGAGTCATCCTTTGGATGAGACATTAAACCTAGGTTTTCATCCACTTGAGCTGGTGGGAGTTAGGTATATGTAGAAGATCCCATGGCATCTATAGAAAAGAGTTTGGGAAGTTCCCTGATGTCCTGGCATTAGTAATATAAATAACACCTTAGGTATCCCCTGAAGAGTCATTAGCCTAGTAGGACTAACCTGGTCAACAAAGAATATGTACAACTAAATAAAAATGTATTCTGAGCAATAAGGAATGTACACAGTTAACAAGAGTGATTACAACTGCTGGTGGGGTGCTAAGGTCTCTCTGTGGATGAAAGTACCTTTATGCTCTTATCATCTTATTTTTAAACCGTCTTTAATTTGGCTTTGTAAGAGTAGTGTGCATGTGCGTCAATTAAACTGGAATATTTTGGCTACTGTATGTTTGTGTGACATTAATTTGAAATATGTGAACATCTTCATTTTTTGACTGACACTGACATCTGATAAGGATGTAGTCAAAAATGTAGCTATAGTCGCTGGGTTTGAGAGGAATCTGTGGATAAAAATGACCTGATGAGATGACAACCTTTATTAGTATGAATTTGCAGAACTAGCGAGCATTTGTGTAAATCAAAGTAGAATACTTTACTATGGACATTTATATCGTAGTCAGACATGATGTGTACACAGTCTAAACGTGTTGGCAATTCTTGAGTAAGGATACTGATGGATTATAATGATTGTAGTCTGAGTGGCCTTTTTTAATATAAATGTTCTTTATGGATACTTTTGTTATGACTGGTTCATGTATATTTTTTACTGCTTACTGGAAAAATGTTCATAAGTTTAAAATAGACTAACAAATGTTGTATAAACAATAAACATGAATTAAAACAATCAGAAAGGTGAATCAAAGAATCCATGCATTCATGAATGGTCCCAAAAATGTGTGTAGGGGGATATGGTTTGAAAACAACACACAATCCAAGGTATACTGTAACTGCCACTGGCCAGATGCATTTTCAGTGAAGATCAGTTTTAATACATTTTCAATGAGAGTTTTTCCTACAGTTGCTATGAGAGTTTTAATGCATTTTCAATGAATGTGAATTTAAAGGGAAGAGTAATTTTCTGTTGTTCATGCTAAATGTGTTGTCAAGTGAACAGAAGTTTACTGCTGCTTATGCCAAGTGTTGTCTATGTGAGACTTTTGTTTTCTTGGGCAAAGTTGAACAAAAGCAGTCAAATGTAGCTTTCATTTCCAATCGAATATTCAGTGTAGCTTAACTCATTAAAGCTTAGTAACACATTCTGCCATTTCTACCGTTACATCCTATTGATGCATGCAAGTGTCTAATATTGCCTACTCATGTGTACATTAATTGCCAAACCATGCTGCATACAAGTTACTGAAAGATTTAATCAAAGGTTACATGATGGACAATACAACTGCACTAATATTTGTCTTCTGTCTACTGCAGGTAAAGAGATTATTAATTGTTCACATAATATTCATTTATTTATATTTTTTATAAATTTCACATTTCTCTAAATATCTCAACAACCAAGTGGCACAGACAGAACTGCTTAGTCTCATATGAAAACTTTTACATGGATGAACAAAATGCTGCTGACAGTACGTGTGTAACGAGCAGTTGCTGAGATATTGTAAGTGGTTTACAAAATATTACAAACATAATAGTTTTGCATTTACTGTGCCTTATTTTATCCATTTTAAGAACTAGAATCTAAAGAATACGAACACAATAAAATAATTTGTGCTAAAGAGTTTGTCATTTACACTTCTTTATTTACTCCTATGGCTCCAGAGGTATGAACATTTGTTTGAAATGTGAGGACATATTACGATTTTATTGAAAAACTTAAGACTACACCCACTGGAAGTTGCAATGCAAACTTCCAGAGCTCCATTGGAGGGAATGTGTTAAAATGATTTTTAAAAGATGGTCACTAACAAAAATCAAAAACAATTCATGAAAAATAAATAGGATAAAAGTGGTGCTCTCAAATGAAATGATCAAAGGAAAGGAAGAAATTGAAGTACTACTATTCTAGGTCACTGCAAAGACAGGAAAACAGAAAAAAAAATGCTGGACCCTTCCAATGGAAGCATATGCAACTACAGACTGCACTAGGGGAGAAGTAACCTTGGGCTATAAAACAAAGACAGCATGGCATCCATCCACTGGATCATTTTAGGTGAAAACCAGAGAAAGCGCTAGTAAACTTTTTAAATGACACATGTCCAATGGATACCACAGAGAAGGAGACTAAAAAAGGTTTTCTGAACGTTTTGGACAATCTCCAGTCCTAGCTCTGCTATAGTATGAAATGCTAATAACTGTTACTAAAGTCCTCTGTAAATACCTACCGAGACAACTGTGGCCACTAGTCTCATTAGTCTTGTACCTTGCAGTACCTTGTAGTCTTGCAGTAGAATGTATATACAAAGCAACTAAAATACCTTTAAAACAAATGCAGCTTTTAATGTTTATCAACTGAAAGCCTTTACATAGCTAATGACTACTTCTACAAACTTTGCAAAAATGAAGTTGCATACTCCCCATAACATTCCATCTGTGTTGTCCACTTTCATTCTTCCTCAACAGTTGGGTTCAGATTTTACCTTTGGATCTGATTCTGCCATTACTATGGCTTGTGGTAACCATAAAGCTCTTGAGCTTCTCCCTTATCCATAATCTAACATACCTCAGATCTTGTTTGCTAGATGAGAATAAGTAAGAAATATTACTATAAATTTCTGGTTAATGAAAACCATTATCTGGAACTCAACAGGAGGACCAGAGGTGTCATTATAAACTCTTGTCCTTCCAGAAATCATTTGTTAAATGGCAGGGGGTTGCTGGGATGGGAGTTGAAGAATGAAAATGGACAACACAGATGGAACACAATGGTGACTATATAACTTCTTTATCTGATGGTATCAATTTTCACTCATTCCTCAACAGTTGGGACAGTCCACAGCTACCTGAAATCCCGGGTGGACTCTTAAGGAAGGCTATTCCTGAGCATGGCTAAGCCAAAGGCTGCTCTTCTCTTCGAGACCAGATCCAGTTTGTAATGAGTAATAAAAGTATGAGGATTAGCCCAAGCTGCAGCTGCACATATGTTGCCCATGGAATGCCTAGATTAAAATGGTCTATATTATATGAACGAAAGTTCAAAATGCGCCTAAAAAACAAACCATTTCCACTTACCTCTGTAAAGTATCCTTGTAGGAGCTTTATGGGAAGACAAAATTACACAATGGACATGGGAAGAGAGCACAGAATGTCTGGCTATTAAATGAAGTGCAGAAACCACATTGTCATCTTTAGGGCTGAGATATCTGGATCATGCCCATCGGGTGAGATAGGAGGTCTGGAATCAGATCCAGAATCCAATGTAGGTAAAGAAGATGAGGCCAAAGATAGTGGAAACAAATCTGTCAAGGACTGTAAGGTGCAATGAAGATGACTCTGCTCTTCAACCTTGCAGTTTTCTACAGAAATTTGGGAATCAAGGTAGCTGGGGGATATGCACATAGGAGACCGGGGTGGGCAATCATGGTAGCACAGCATCCCTCAGTGACTCCCCTAGTGGTGGGATCAGGGCAGAGAATCTGCTGCACTTGTTTAGGGGAGAAGCAAAAGGATCATGGCAAGGCTGGCCCTATTGATGGAAAATAATTTTTGCCAATTTGTTGTTGAGAGACCACTCATGAGGTAACAGAATGGACCTGCTCAGCTTGACTGCTATCACCTTGGACTTGCCCGGGATGTGTGTTGCTATCAGAAAGTGGTTGAAAGAGATCACCCATTGCTACACACTGTGGGCTTCTTCTCACAAGGGGTAAGACCTGGTTTCTCCTTGTTTGTTTATGTACCAAACTATTGACATCCTGCCCAGCTGAATCGCAACTGTCCCTGAAGGGGGAGAGTCTTGGAATACTTGCAATGCTAACAGCACTGCTCTCATTTCTAGGACATTGATATGTATGTTGGCCTCTTTGGGGGACCAAATACCTTACTCTGTCTTCCCCAGGAAGTGCCCCCCACCCTATCTGGATGCTTCCGTGGTCATAATGGCTTTGGGCTGAGGGAGAATGAAAGGACAGCCTTGAATTTGTTGATCTGATATAATCCACCCCCAAAGATACCTCATACTCGAGTGATTTTTATTTGGAATGACATGTGTTGATAAAAAATTGACCACTGAGTTTCTAGCATCCACTGAAGAATCTTCATGTGGAATCTCATTAGAGGAACTAAAATTAGGCATGCTGACACTGACCCTAGGGCCTGGAGAATTAATCATACTGAAACTGTTGTACTGTGAACTATTTTCTTGACCTGGAATCTGACAGTCTGTCTTATTGCAAGAGGAAGAGAAGCTGTTACCGATACAATGAGGAAAACTCTTTCTATAAACTCCAGTATCTGAGAAGGTTTTAACTGAGATTTACTGCAATTTATGGTAATTCCCAGAAGGGAGCAAATTTGGAGTAGCTGATCTCTTGCTCTAATGACTAGATGCCTGGTTGGGGTGGTGATGAGCCACTTGTCTAGATATGGAAATACCCAGAATCCAGCTATCTCAAGTGAGCTATCACTGTCATGCATTTGGTAAACACCCTGGGGGCTGTGGTGAGAACAAAGGGCAGGACTCTGTAGTGGTAATGATTGGCTCCCAGCCAGAAGCATTAAGTACCTTCTGGACTGTCCTTTCATTTTTATGCAACAGTACACATTTTGAAGATCTGCTGAGTCCATCCAGTCGTCCTTGCCCAAAAATACAAAATGGACTAAACCATGACCACCTGAAACTTTGTATGTTGAATGGATTTGTTCAAGTTGCTGAGATCAAAAATTTGTCTTCTGTCCCCTGTTTTCTTTGCCACTAAAAAGAATCTTGAGTAAGTTCCAGATTCTATCTGGTCATTTCCATTAGTAGGTGAGACCTCTTGGATGACCCTTTTTTTAGCAGCTTTTGAATTTCTAGTGCTGCCATTTTACTCTGATTGGTGAAGCATCAGGAAAGTTGTGTGATAATGGAGGTGGAAAGGAAAAGGGAATTATATAACCTCTGGAAATGATCATCTGCACGTACGTACCTGTTGTGATGTCTAGCCAGGCACTCTGGTGCCGGGATAAACGACCTCCGATTGCCTCCAGAGGGGGATAATCAGCTCTCTTTTCAGGAGCACTGATGGGATCCATCACAGAAAGAATCTCTAGATCCTTGGTTTTTGGGAGCAACCTCTGCCGCATGGCGGCGTCTTCCATTTGAGATCCCCCACTGCCTCTGGGGGGAACTATCTCCATGTGAATCTTGGAAAGGACCCCGGAATGTTTTCAACCACCCTTTTCATCCTCCTTGCTGGTTCCTAGAGAAGGTTCTTTGAGGGGTTGAAAAATGTACACCCACAGCAGTGTGTGTCTTTCTATCTTTTTTGCACCTGGAGTGTGTGTCCTTCATTTTGGGGCCAAAATAAGGAAGTTCCATCAAAGGAAGCATTGAAGAAAGAAGACTTTAAGGGCTTCACAAAGTCACACAAGCACATCCAGGCATGCCTCCTAATGGAAATGCCTGAACCTGCTGCCCTTGAGTTATCCCTCAGCTGCATGAGAGATAAGCTTCATAGACGAATTTGAAATGGACTGTAGGGTCGCCATCTTGAAGCCACAAAAGCCTTTGTCTAGGAGTAGTGGTCCTTAAAAGAGACTGAAAGTTCTTTTATCACATCTCTTTGTAACCTAGAGAAATGTACCATGTAAGTTCAGTGACCTAAGAGCAAAGGTTGCTGAAGCACAGACACATGTCCCAAATCTGTTCAAAGCCTTAGACTCCCTGTTAGGGGGATGGACAGTGGAACTCTGTTCTGCAAGTTCTTTCTTAATATCCACCTCCATGACCATAGCATCTACAGGTACTCCCTTATTCCAAAACTCCCTTCCTGCAAGTGGTGCCAGAATCTGATCCATTTTCTTGGGGATAGGTACAATCGATTCAGGCTCCTTCCATGGCCACTTACAGATTAAATCAATGAGCTCATCAGTGGGCGGTGTTACTCAGGAGGTAGACAGGCCAGATACAAATGCCTCCAGGAATACCGACTCTCTGAGGGCCAACTATCCCTTTGTTTAAAGATCTCTAGGATATCTCCAAATGAGACATCTTTGGGTGGTGATCTTGGGGATCCATTCCCTTCATTGAAATTGGTATCTTCAGTGATAGATTCCTGTGGGGAATCAAACTGCCTCCTTTTGCACTTTCTCTTTTGAGGTGCTTCTTTGGTGGGATGCCCCATAGAAGTATCAGAAGAGATGGTGATACCCTGCTGGGTAGCCTGGAGAGTTTGGGCTGGCTGTCCCTGTGGAGTCCAATGTTGAGGCTCAAGGTGTAGAAACACATGAGATCCTGAAGGGAGATACGAGGGGGACAGACCGTCTTGTCCTGCTGAGGCAGAGAAAACTCTCTCCACCACCTCAAAAAGCAGGATTTCCCAGGGAGAAGGAACCCGATGGAGCCAAGAGGTCACATTTCTGCCATCTCAGATCCAGCAGGGATGCTATGGCTCCGACAGTCATCTTGCTCTGAACTCAACACAGCCAAAGCACTCTGAGAAATACTCGGAGCAGAGGACAAAAACATCCTCGGATCCAACCCAGATGGTCTCAGCAAACTCGGAGCCAGGGGTTCAGAAATGGACTGTCAGATTGGAGAAGGAGCCAAAACTGGAGGGGTAGAGCAAGCCAAACCTTCCTGACTCAGGGGAGTAGGAGCTGGTAGAAAACCCATCTGTATCTGCGTGGAGAGAACTCTCATCACCATCCTATCCACATTAACTTCGGTCAGACTTCTGGAAAAACAAGAAGAGGCTAAAGAAGGAGATTTTGAATGCCGTCTTTCCATAAATGATGATGGGACCCAAAACAGCACCAGGTCATAGCTTGGTGCATAACAAGTCCTTGGAAGAAGCTTTGGATCTGACATACTCGGATTAGAAGAAGTTTTTGTAGAATCTGAAACTGACTTTCAGACAGAAGCCTTCGGATCCTCCTTTTGCTTCTTTTTAGGAAGTTTTGTTGATGACGGTGTAGAAGATCCATACGATCTCAAGGACTTTTTTGATGTCTCCTTAGGTATAAGTTTTAGGGGGATGAGTCCCAGTAATCACTTCCGAGAAAGCAGAAGGTAACAAATCTTTTAGAATTAACTTGTTTTTATGATCAGCAATACCTCTTCTTCTTCTTTCAGCTTTTCCCGGTTAGGGGTCGCCACAGCGGATCACCTGTCCGCTCATGATCGGCAGTGGAGTTTTACCGTGTTGAGTTGCCAGCCCAGCGCCCAACCTTCCACAGAAGGCACACACATGCACACACTCACACCTAGGGCCAATTTAGAGTGTCCACTCCACCTACAGCATTGTCTTTGGGATGTGGGGAGGAAACCAGAGCACCCGGAGGAAACCCACGTGACCACAGGGAGGACATGCAGACTCCACAAAGGCGGCACCCCAGCCGAGGATTGAACCGGAGAACCTCTTGCTGTGAGGTGACAATGCTAATCACTGCACCACGTTGGCCGCCCAGTTAAAATTTTTAAAAATAGAGCAGTCTATGTTCAAGTGGTTTGAGCCCAGGCAATATACACACAAATTATGTGCTTCTCAGAGGGGAAGCTTATGACCACATTTTTGACATTTTTTGAAGCCCAATGGGTCTTTTTAAGACATAGGTTCATAGGTAGGTACTAGGCTATTGGCCCTGGGGCCTATATAAGCCTAGCCAAATGGTACGCCGGCTTTTGCCACCCAAGAAAATTATTTTCCTGTGCCCCTGTCAAGCATAGCCATAGAAGTGATCCCCAGGGTGAATTTCCTATCTCATATCCAATCATCAAGATTTTTCTTAAAGAGTGCTAATGAGGAGCTTTGTTTGATATAGATAGGTAGTTTGTCCCAGAGTATGGGAAGTCTCTGAGACAGGAATCTATCCCTCCAGCATGTTCTGTTTATTGTGGTGACAAGGTTTAGGTCCCTACAGCGTGTAGCTCGGAGGGAGTGGGATTTCTTTACGTGAAGCATGTCCAACAGCTCTGGGTTTAACATAGCTTTGTATGTTAGGCAGAGATCACCTCTGAGTAGGCGATATGCGACAGAGTAAAGCTGGAGCTTTTTGAGACGGTCTGTGTAGGGCATCTGCTTGAGGCCGGTAATCCTCTTTGTGAGGTACTTCTGTGGCCTTTCCAGTTGTAGATGTCTTGTGAGGTACATACCAAAAGGGGCGTTGTACTCTATAATGGGTCTAATGAGTGATGAGTAGAGGGGAACAGTGACCTCTGTTTTGCTGGATGAGAAACCTTTTGTGATGAGGTATGCCAGGTAGAAGGATTTCCCGAGTACTGTGGAGATGTGATTATCAAAGGAGAGACTACTGTCCACCTGTGTTCCAAGGCCTCTTATCACACTTTCAGTGTTAAGCAGACTACCGCCTATGTGGTAGTTCATGGGTGCAGAGTTTTTACCAAAAGGGATGACAATGCACTTTTTGACATTGAGCTTGAGGCCATGGCTTTGACACCAGGCATCTGTCTCAGTGAGGCCCCTTTGTAGGATGTCCACATCATTAGGAGATTTGATTATGGCTCCTAGTTTGCAGTCATCTGCGAACTTTGTTAGCCAAAGATCTTCTGTGTTAGCCTGTACTTCAGAGAAGTAGATACCAAACAGGAGAGGACCTAGGACTGAACCCTGTGGTACTCCACTTGTCACTGGTCTGAAGATGGATTTAGAGTCTGCTACTTTCACAGTGTGGGTTCGGTCAGTGAGCCAGTTGGCAACCCATCTTGTGACATAGGGACATAGGGTCCATGGTGGCTCCCCCTTTGTGGAGTGGGATAACCGTTGCTGTGCGCCATTCAGTGGGCAGAAAGCCTGAGGTGAGGCTATGATTGAACATGGTACTTAGGTAGGGTGCCAGTTCGTTCTGTAGTTCATGTAGAACGCAGTCTGGGATGTTGTCAGGTCCCATGGATGCAGTGTTCTTGGCTTTGGAGAGTGTGCTTTTACCTGTGCAGCCGTGATTACAGGTACTTTGCATTCTTCCGGTATAGAGATGGGCCCTTTAGGGGATGAGAGAGGGGTAAAGTTAGCACTGAACTTATCTGCCAGGATGTTGGCAATATCAGTTGGTTCGGTATATTTAGTGCCATTATGCTGTAACTCAGAGCAGATCTGAATGTTGTCATTGAGATTCTTGACATAGCTATAGAATGCTTTGTGGTTGTCTTTAGAATCAGTGGTGATTTTGTTTTCGTAACTAGCTTTGGAGGATTTTATGAGGGATCTCAGCTTCTTACTGAGGCTGACCACGGAGTTCCTCCAATCATGGGATTTTACTATTTTTTGCAACAGTTTACGTCTTCTGTTGTAGAGTTTGTTTATAGCATGGGACCACCGGATTGGCTTCATTTTTTTGGAGGATAACATCATGGTTCTGTTAGGGATTGCACGATCCATACACTCGTGTAAGTGCTTATAAAGTGCAATTGTATAGGATTCAGCAGTCGTATCTCTATTGTCCATCAGCATGGGTGTCGTGAAGTTTGCCACTTCTGTCTTAAGAAGCGTGAAGTTGGCTTTGGAAAATTTTCTTACGGTGGTTTCCCTAATGGGGGGGTGGGGCTGGGATGTGGATGTCTAGGGTGATTTGCTTGTGGTCGGATCTGACCAACGAGGAATTGACCTCTGGTGTGGAACACCGGTTGCCCATGTTGGTAATGACCAGGTCTAGGATATTGCTGCCCCTGGTGGGGGTGTGGATAAGCTGATCCAAGGCACTGGAATTTATGAATTCAAGAAAACGTTGAGCACAAGAGTTGGTACATGAGCAGTTTTCCCAGTTAATGGTGGGGTAGTTGAAATTGCCCATTATTAGGGTGTTAGGCTGTACCCTAATGTTTTCCAGTGTATCAGGAAATGAGGAGTGGGAATCCTGGGGCATGGTGGGGGATCTGTAGCAAGCTACAATTTGCATTGCGGTCTTGCCCAGAGTTAGTTGCACTTGGATAATCTCAGATGCATTATGCTGAGCAACTAGCCTGGAGGTGTGGATATCCTTAATGAATATGGACACGCCTCCACCTTTAGTGCTTAGGTTCAAGTTAGGTGGCTGGTGTGATATGAATTATAGCCTGGTAATGCAGTGGTGCTCTCTGGAGCCTTGAACCAGGTCTCTGTCACTGCACAGATGTCGATGTTCTCCATTTTAAGGAGTACCTCGAGTGAGTGCTTTTTGAGGTTTAGATGTCTAGCATTGAGTAGCATTACCTCAGATTTTGCTTGCTTGTACCTGTTACGGTGGTGAATTTGTCATTTGAATCTTGCCTAAAAAAGACACTATAGGGTTGGCAAATGCCTTAGCCAGTATCCAGAATCCCAAGGGTGACAGGTGCAGGCCATCTCTGGCAAAGCATCGTGGTTTGTCGACCATGTTATCCCAGGCAGACAGATACTGGATCCACTTAGAATTACACCAGAAGCTTAGCCAATTGTTGAAGTCAATCATTTTGTCCTTGTACTGTGGTATCATTCTGGGTGATGGCAGGATGCTACTCAGGGCTAGGGTCATACCTGCCTGGGCTACAAGATCAGAAAGCTCCTCCATGTCTCTTTTCATGTAGTCCAGGGAGGTACGTCTCAGGTCATTCACACCAACATGGACAATGACAGAGTCATATTTGTACTTGCTGTGGAGTGACCTGAGTGCATGCGTTATGTGGTGGATCCTGGCACCTGACAGGCAGCTAACAGTGACTTTCTCCCTGTTTAGCCTGGTGAGTGGAACATCAATGTGCCTGACTATAGAGTCACCTATGACTAGAGTGTTAGGTATGTTGTTATGCCTTTGGGCTGCGGCTTAGTTGCCCACTGAGTTTGTGAGCTATGTTTCATTTGGGTTGTGTTGGGGGGGGGGGTGGAGGTTGCTTGTGTTTCTGCTTTGGAGGTCCCTGTTGCTTGGGTAGATTTTTTCTGAGAGCCTCCAAGAATGTAGGTGTGTGTTTTGTGTTTCTGTGTGTTTGTGTTTTGGTGGTGTAGGTTTTGAGGGACTAAGTGATGAGTGTGGTGTGGTGCAAGTTTTACCTTCTCCTCTTGACTGTCTAGTCCAGTCTTGGGTGAAGGGAGCTTTGCTTCTAGTTTGGTTATATAAGTGCATGTCTCACAGGTTGTAGTGTTGGGTGGTAGGAGGAGAGGGTTGTCTGTGTACATGAGGCAATTGCCGCATTGCCCCAAGATGCCCAGATTTATCAGGTAGACAGGAGAAAACACTGGGAGCTGACCTTTAGACATGCCTGGATAGGTGCTTATTTATTAAGTACTAAAAACTGTTTTCCTCTAGACAAGTGAGGAAAGTTGAGTGCTGTAGTAATTTGTAGCTTATTTAGTGCTTACAATGAGTTCTGAACAAGTGCTGAGCTCAAAGAAACAGATTTGAGTGCTGAAACTAGAAAACTGGCTAGTTCTAAGAAACAAAATTAAGCTAGAAGGCTTCCCTCCAACACAGAAAGTCTTGGGGGCTCAGAAGCTTACAAACAGTCCTGGATACAGCAAATCTATATCTGGACTAGGCAACTTATAGGAAAGGCAGGAAACAAGCTTAGAACAATTTTTTTTTGTAAAGTGGAAAGGGGAAAGGAGGAGCAGAAGCTAATTGGGTTGGGGCCTTCTCAAATGTTCTTCCTGGAATAGGTAGAATGAGGTAATGACACTAGACTGGGAGGAGTGTCCCAGATCAAATTTACAGTAGGGGTGGGTAACTGCAAAGCCACCAAGTATAAAAACAGGATACCAAGAGGGAGGGAGGATGGGAAACAAAAATCAGAACAAACAAACCCAACCAGATGCGTGAAAGAACCAATGAGGTGCTTATTCCACGGCATAGTGCAGGCAACCCCAGTCAGCCAATGACCATAGACAATTCACTCTCACTGAAATGCTATACTAGCCTTGGCTAAGCTATGATGACCTGGGACATGTCCTCAGACACACAGCCTCCACTAACAACTAGACCCAAAACACAAGCCTGAGTATGGACAATGCTACACTACCAACACTACTTAGGCAGAAAAAACTGCAGAAATGTTTAAACAGATAAAGGATCAAGGAGACTCTAGAGAATGCTTTTAAATGCAAACAAGTTATATAATACACTCCTAGCAGGAAATCAGAACAAACAAACCCAACCAGATGCTTAACCAATTGTAGAAAATTCTCCTTAATACCTCACACACATCAACTAAAATAAAAGTGCTCTAAATAACTCAGAAATAAGCAAAAACAGGGTACTTAATGTTATATATCTCAGATATGTTAGGTCAGAGCCCTTCCTCCAACTTCCTCCGATTAGCTCAGTGTGAAATGGCAGAAACAGTAACAAGTTAACTTCTTAAGTAACAAAGTTGAAACCTGAAACAACTTAAAAAAAAAGCTTGAAAGAACCAATGAGGTGCTTATTCCAAGGCGTAGTCCAGGCAACCCAAGTCAGCCAATGACTGCAAACAATTCACTCTCACTGAAATGCTATACTGGCCTTGGCTAAGCTATGATGACCTGGGACATGGGCTCAGACACACAGACTCCACTAACAAACTAGGCCCAAAACACAAGCCTGAGTATGGACAATGCCACTACCAACACTACTTGGGTAGAAAAAACTACAGAAATGTTTGAACAGATAATGGATCAAGGAGACTCTAGAGAATGTTTTTAAATGCAAACAAGTTATATGATACACTCCTAGCAGGAAATCAGAACAAAAACCCAACCAGATGCTTAACAATTGTAGAAAATTCTACTGAATACCTCACACACAGGGAGTAAAATAAATGTGCTATAAATAATTCAGAAATAAGCAAAAAAACAGGATACTTAATGTTATATATCTCAGAGCCCTTCCTCCAACTTCCTCTGATAAGTTCAGTGTGAAATGGCAGAAACAGTCACAAGTTAAATTCTTAAATTTAGAGAGAAGAATGTAGAAAGAACAGAATTATGGGAGAAGAAAAATTCACTTATCTGAAAATAAGCTCAAGAGCTTGGATACCTACGTCTATTTTGCGAAAGCGGAAAACAAGATCTGGGATATGGTAAGGGTTGGTGCACTATGGGCAACAGAGAAGCTCGAGAACTTTATGGTTACCACAATCTACAGTAACATCTGAGTCGGATCCAAAGATCAGATCCAAAACCAAATGTTGAGGAATGAATGAAAATTGACATCAGATCAAAATATTTCCCCCTAAACTAGGTATGTCATACATTGTGCTTTCTACTTCAATAAAACTTTGTCTCTCTCACCCTGTGGACAGCAAGGTCTCACACACACGCAGACAGACAAGTCATATACTATGCAGCATTTTGAACTGTGAATCACATAGCTGTCGTACAGCAGTATTTATTTATTCTGTTTCCTAAGTGAGACAGAGTCTCCACATTCTTGCTGTCATACAGCGGTCAGCAAACTGCTCAAGTGATCTCTGTACAGCCAAAGATACCATGAAACATCATTCTTTCTACATGCATCAATCACAACACAATTCATGTCAGAAATAACTCTACTGTTTTACTAAAACACAGGCTGTATTTCTCTGTGTTCATAAGCTAATGTAGGGCTCACCTTCCTAGTCAGAGCACTGGGCGAGGTAGTTGTGGAGGTACCAGAGAATGATGAACTGTTCAGCTTGTTGTTGAGGTTATTGATCATCTCTCTTGTTTTAACTTTTTCTGTAACAAAAAAAAATAATAATGTTCAAGTGTGGTCCTGAGAAGTAATATTTCTTCTGTAAAACAGTGACAGGATCCTTAGTCACTCATCCTACAGACCCACAATTAGATACCTACCTTCCATACTGTATTTGCAACCATTACCCTTCTTGTGACCTTTTTATGCCTGTGCAGTCCTTGCAGGAAATGTCTGCCATAACTTTGGTTAAAAGAACTTTTGACTTGAAATTGTAAGCTATACCTGTTCCATCACTGTAGGAGATACTGTGCAGGGCAAGTTTAATGGAGCACATACTATTTATCTTGGTCTACTTTGACCTGTTAAAGTGTTATGCATTTAATCAAATCTACCACAAAATCTTACATTATTTATCCACCTGCCCAGTAGAGCATTATAACACATTAAAGTAACCTGCATCTTTAATTTCAATGATTTTGCAAAGGGGTGGGGGCTGTGCTGCATTTTTGTAGAAGAGAGAGCTCTCATTTCACTCTGACATGCTCAAATTATCTCTGTTATGCCACTATAGTGTAACTTAATTCCTCTATATGATTCACACATTTTCAGTCGAATGGGGTCAACCACTTAGCATACTACAATTTCTACTAGTACTGTAGTGAAGACTGTTATTTCTTCATATCAGGTATTAATCACTTCAGCCGAAATGTTCATACAAACTTTGTAAAATTTTGTATTATTGTTTTACTTTTATGTACATTTTTTTTAATTATTTTATTGAGCTATCTGTACGTTTTTTAAAGTTACTTTGAATGCTACGCCTGTGTAGTGACAGAAATCAGTCTTTCTGAAAAAGTGCATTACCTCTGTAATAGAATTTAGATAAACAGCCATCACATCTGGTAGGAACTGTGCGTCACTTTGCCACATGAATCAAGGACATGTGACAGTCCATAAGAAAGTACTTGGCAAGCTTGGATGAAGGAGCAAAGATATGGCAGATGAGAGACCATTTAAAGAAGTGCAAATACAGGTGGAGCGAATTTTTGGAAATTTACACCACAGCTCACTATATAGAGTCTCACACCCACCACAGTGCATTTATCTGGAAAGCTGTGTTCAATACTAGAAAAAAAATGCAGGCTTTAGCAAAACCTTATTTAGTCAAGTACCATTCTGAAAAATGAAAAAAAAAAATGCAACAAAACGCATAAGCATAAACCATGATAAATATGTCTGGAAGTATTTAAATTCTAGTACATTTTATTATGCAAAAATTATTTTTTAAAAATTGTACAACATCCTGCACATGTTGCATGTCTAACCCCATCTCTACATGCAAAGTAATGTAAACGGAAAACAAATACCAAGATATGGGAAATCATCAACAACACAATTGTAAAACCAATTGGGTTGCTATCCTGCCAGATAGGTTACCCCCCCTCTGACCCCCTAAAGGGCCCATCTCTATACCGGAAGAATGCAAAGTTCCTGTAATCATGGCTGCACAGGTAAAAACCATACTCTCCAAAGCCAAGAACACATCATCCATGGGACCTAACAACATCCCAGGCTGCGTTCTACACGGACTACAGAATGAACTGGCACCCCACCTAAGTACCAAGTTCAATCACAGCCTCACCTCAGGCTTTGTGCCCACTGAATGGTGCACAGCGATGGTTATCCCACTCCACAAAGGGGGATCCACCAAGGACCCTGGGAACTACCGCCCCATTAGCTTGACGAGCATGGTCTGCAAGGCCATGGAACGTATCTTCATGGAACTTATAAACAAATGACATTGGTAATCTCCAAACTCTGGACCCCACCCAGTTCGGGTTTGTAAAAGCCAGATCATGTCTCCTAATCCTGATAGACTTCTTTGAAGCAGTCACCAAAGCCGTAGATGAGGGTAAGGTGGTTCACACACAGCCTATCTAGATCTCGCCAAGGCTTTTGACACTATCCCCCACTCTGGAATTATAGATAAACTCAGTAAACTAGGTATAAATCCCTATATCACAAGATGGGTTGCCAGAACCCACACTATGAAAGTAGCAGACTCCAAATCCGACTTCAGACCAGTGACAAGTGGAGTACCACTGGGTTCAGTCCTGGGTCCTCTCCTGTTTGCTATCTACCTCTCTGAAGTACAGGCTAACAAAGAAGGTCTTTGGCTAATGAAGTTCGCAGATGACTGCAAACTAGGAGCCATAATCGAAACTCCTAACGATGTGGACATCCTACAAAGGGGCTTCACTGAAACAGATGCCTGGTGTCAAAGCCATGGCCTCAAAATCAATGCAAAAAAGTGCATTGTCATCCCTTTTGGTAAAAACTCTATACTCATGAACTACCACATAGGCGGTAGTCTACTTAACACCGAAAGTGTGATAAGAGTCCTTGGGACACAGGTGGACAGTAGTCGCTCCTTTGATAATCACATCGCCAGAGTAGTTAGGAAATCCTTCTACATGGCACACGTCATTACAAAGGGTTTCTCATCCAGGAAAAAACAGGTCATTGTTCCCCTCTACTCATCACTCATTAGACCCATTATAGAGTACAATGCCCCTTTTGGTATGTACCTCACAAGACATCTACAACAACTGGAAAGGCCGCAGAAATACCTCACAAAGAAGATTACTGTCCTCAAAGAGATGCCTTATGCAGACTGTCTCAAAAAAACTCCAGCTTTACTCCGTTGCATTTCGCCTACTCAGAGGCGATCTCTGCCTAACATACAAAGCTATGTCAAACCCAGAGGTGTTGGACATGCTCCACTTAAAAGAAATCCCAATCCCCTCCAAGCTACATGCTCTAGGGACCTAAACCTTGTCACCACAATAAACAGAATATGCTGGAGGGATAGATTACTGTCCCAGAGACTTCCCATACTCTGGAACAAAGTACCTATCTATACCAAACAAAGCTCCTCATTAGCACTCCAAGAAAAATCTTGATGATTGGATGGGAAAAGTACAGTTGTGTACACGTACCATAAGTGTAGATGTTCGAGTGTATTCACTGCTGCAGTCATTACATTTGGGTAATCTGCTGGCAGGTTGCCCTCAGTCGGCCTGAATAACAAAGTCTTGGGTCCTGCGTCGGTTGCTGTCTCCTCTTCCATGTCGTCAGGTCGTCAGGGGTATAATACATGCAAACCTCGTGGCATACCGGACTCCGAAAGGGTCTCGGATGAGGCCTGCAACTCAAACGTAGCGGGCATCAGGGGCTGCAAAAGTGCCTCACTGAGTATCAGCGAACCAGCGACTGGTTTAGGAGAAGCTTTGTCGTCGGTTTTGGACCTCGATGGTCTGTCTCTGTCTTTTTCTTTGCGATTTTTGTGAATTCCGGTAGTTGGATTGCTAACAGACGACATTTCAGGATAGTTGAATCTTGATCCAAAGTATTTTGATGCAAAAATATACCGACGCTTAATAGTGCATTGGTTAAATTTAGCACAAAACCGACAGCAAGGCACGGTGTGGTCAGGGCCTAGGCAAGGCATACAGTACAAATGAAAATCCTTATGAGGTATTTGCTTCCCATAAGTAATACAATTATTAACTTTTACTGACATCGGTAAGGAGCAAGAAAAAGTTTCCCCAACGGGGTACTTAGCTTTAGTTTGAAGACTTCGGTTCTGAAACTCGAAAATGAAAATTTCAGGAGTCGACTGACCGGTGCTTGCGAACTGCTTCTGCTTCGGGCACCGCGTGGCAAGAAAGACGGATTAAAATGGCATCAGCTGCGTGTTTTATACCCCCTGACGTCATGGAAGAGGAGACGGCAACCGATGCAGGACCCAAGACTTTGTTCTTCAGGCCGACTGAGGGCAACCTGCCAGCAGATTACCCAAATGTAATGCCAACAAAAGTGAAACACGAAGAACATTAGGAAATTCACCCCGGGGATCACTTCTGTGGCTCTGCTCGACATGGGCACAGGAAAATAATTTTCTTGGGTGGCAAAAGCCAGGGTACCTTTTTGGCTTGGCTTATATATATAGGCCCTTGGGCCAATAGCCCAGTACCTACCTATGAACCTATGTAAAAATGCATTAATGCCAAAGAAGGGTAACAGAATGCATAGGAAGAGGTACACACAGTTTAAAACCAAACTAAGTTATCCCTGTACAGACAGCTGATGAAACTATCTGCACATTCTGAAATCCTTTTCCCAAAGATAGAGGCTCCTTATTCAAATGTCAGGACTCAAAATGCAGAGTCCCAACTTGCCAGAAAAAAAAAGACCAAAAATGCTGGAGAACAGTGAATACTGAGCATTCTTCTTCTCCTTTAAACTTTAAGCCCCGTGCACCCCCACCCCTAAATTATATGTCAAATCCAAAATTGTCAAACCTCAGATAAAAGGGAATTTGCAGAGAAATCATCATACCTCGGAGAAAAGGGACTATTTAAAGAAATGGCAGTCTTGGACTTGGGACGTATGTAAGTATGTACTTTTGGCCATTTAGCCTCCACATTGCAAGCAGTTCACATGCTAGCAAAAGAGATGGTGTAGGGCATGCATCAAAGATGATATGAAGAGAACTGAAAAAAATTAATCTGAATATCAATGAAAAAAGAAAGGTATCATAAAAACCTAGAATACTTCAAAGTCTTCCACAAGTTTATTTCAACATCTGCTTGGTCAAACGACATTGGGAAGCAGCATCACTTCAGCAGACTTACAATCGCAGGTGCAATTTGACAAACTAATTTTACCAATGTGTGCTTACAAAGTTTGTCACTTGTGGCTTTCCCATTAGCAAAGGGAACTTGAGGAGGGGCCACAAAGTACAGTTGTGTACACTTACCATAAATGTAGATGTTCGAGAGTATTCACTGTTGCAGTAATTACACTTGGGTTATCTGCTTGCAGGTAACCCTCAGTCGGCCTGATTAACAAAGTCTTGAGTCCTGCTTCAGTTGCTGTCCCTTCTTCCATGACGTCAGGTATAAAACATGCAGCCGATGCCATTACATCAGTTTTTCTTGCCCCAGATGTCAGGTACCCCCCTAATGGGAAGCAATTAAATATAAAAGTACAAAGATATACCACCAACAACAAAGCAAATACATCAAAAAGGCTTTAAAGCATAGTAAAGGAAAGTAGAGGTATGGCCAAAAGAAGTTAGGGGGCTGGAGGGAGGGTAACCAGGACTCCAACAGTGTGCACTCGAGCATCTACATTTATGGTAAGTGTACAAAACTGTATTATGTTCTTTGTGTTTCACTGTTGCAGTCATTATATTTGGGTAGATTTCCAAAGCTATGGTTGGGAGGAGGAATTTAGATAGCATTAGGGCCAGCTATAAGGCCCTACAAGACTGCAGTGGCAAAGCCAGCTCTGGATTTATAGAAAAGTGGCAAATGATAATGCTTGGTGAAAGTATGTACAGAACTCCAGGTAGCAGCTTCTAGGACGTCCCTGGTAGGGATGCCTCTGAGAAAGGCTGTAGAGGTAGATGCAGCCCTGGTGGAGTGTGGTCTGATCCCCTGGGGGATAGGTTTTCCATGGTGCTTATAGCAGAAATTAATGCAATGGTTTATCCCTTTAGAAGTGGTTTGCTTTGAAATAGCCTTCCCATCTGCCCCTGCAGCAAATGCCACCAGCAGTTGTTCAGATTTCTTTTGAAGTTTAGTCCTGTCCAAGTATAACCTAAGTTGTCTGTGCACATTTAAGGAATGCAGTATCCGTTCACCTTTATTTTGTGGATTGGGAAAGAAGGTTGGCAAATGAATGGACTGATTAAGAGCCACACTGGATACCACCTTGGGCATGAAGGATGGATTGGTTCTGAGGGACACCCTGTCCGCATCAAAAATGATGAAAGGCTCCAATGCCATAAGGACCTGTAATTCAGATACCCTTCTAGCTGAAGTGATTGCTAAAAGGAAAGGTGTTTTCCAAGAAAGAAATTTTAAGTCTGCAGTAGCAGCTGGCTTGAAAGGAGGTAGAGTGAGATTCTCCAAGACAAAGTTAAGGTCCCAGGCTGGAGTTGGAGCTCTCCTGGGTGGTCTCAAATTTTTGGCCCCTCTGAGGAAATGCTTGAGCAGTGGATGAGAGAAGAGGGGAGGTTTTGTGTTATAATGAGCTGAAATGGCTGAGGCGTGGATTTTAATGGAGGAAAAAGACAGGCCCTTGTGAAGCATCTCAGTTAAGTATTGTAAAATCTGAGGTAAATTGGGCGCCGCTGTGCTCATCCATTGATACTGGTTCCAGGCACAGAATCTTTTCCATTTTTCAGCACAAGATTTTCTAGTACTAGGCCTCCTTGCCTCTAGGATATCCATCACAGGTTTCCTGAGAGATGGTAAAGGAGAGATCAAGTAATTAGCCAGGCTGCAAGGTTCAGTGTTAGAAGCTGAGGGTGCAGAATCTGGTTCTCCTGCTGAGACAGCAGGGAAGGAGTCTGAGGCAGGTGCCATGGAGATAACCGTGACACACTGCGCAGGAGGGGGTACCAGTGTTGGCGCGGCCAGTCTGGAACAATCAAAATCATTTTTAGTTTGTCCTGTTTGATTTTTTGTAGTGCTTTGGAGAGCAGAGGCAGAGGGGGAAGGCATAGACGGATAGGTTTTTCCAGCTAAAGGACAGAGCATCCACTTTCCAGGCTTGTTTGTGGGAAGTCCTTGTGCAAAATTTGTCTAATTGTTAGTTCTGGGGAGAGGCAAACAGGTCTATATCTGGGCTCCCCCATATGCTTGTCAACATGTTAAAAATCCTTGCTTCCAGTTTCCACTCGTGTGGGTCCATGAGGTTTCTGCTTAGTCCGTCTGCCAGTGTATTTAATTTTCCTGGCAGGAATTGAGCTTGTAGGTGCACTTGGTAGCTCAAGGCTGTGTTCCACAATGCCATGGCTAGTCTGCAGAGGGGGGTAAGAATGTGTACCCCCCTGCTTATTTATGTACAGTGGTGTGTCCGTCTTTACCATTAGTTGTCCTGGAAGAATGTGGTCCTTGAAGGCTGTCAGAGCTTTCTGTACAGCTAACATTTCTTTTTCTTTTTGATTGATATGTAGGTGCATTTGACTTGGTTCCATTTGCCCTGAATTCACTTCCCTACCAGGTGAGCCCCCCCCCCATGCATAGTCTGATGCATCTGTTGTTAGGGTTTGAGTGGCAGGGGGTGGTGTGAAAGGTAGTCCCTTGTTTTGGTGGCAAGCCTCTGCCCACCAAAGGAACTCTAGGCGTAGGCAAGGTATGATAGGAATCATTGTTTCTAGGTCTTGAGAATGTTGACACCATAGGCTTTTTAGATACCACTGTAGTTTCCTCATATGCAGTCTTGCATATGGAATTAGAAGAATGCAGCAGGCCATGAACCCCAAGGCTTGCAGTATTTGTCTTGCAGATAGCAGGGTTTTTGTGGCCACTTGTTTGAAGTAGGTTGCCAAATTAATTTGTTTCTCTGGTGTGAGGTAAGCCATCTGGGAAGTTGTATTCAAGCTTGCTCCCAGGAATATAATTTGTTGACAGGGTATCAAGTGTGATTTCTTTTAGTTTATGGAGTACCCCAGACAAGTTAGAAGCCTTTGTGCAAAGGCTAGATGATTTAAAAGTATGTCCTGGCTTTCTGTCTGAATTAGACAATTGTCCAGGTATGGGTATATTTGAATATTTCTTTGCCAGCAAAATGCAATAACTGGAGCTAGGCACTTTGTGAATACCCTGGGTGCAGTAGATAAGCCAAAGGGCAGTGCAGAGAACTGATAGTGCTTCTAGCCTGCTTTGAAGCGTAGGTATCTTCTGCAAGATTCCCTGACTGGGATGTGCAGGTATGCTTCTTTTAAATCTAGTGTTGCCAACCAGGCATCTTTACCTAGCATAGGAAGTAATTAGGAAGTAATTGGTGAAGAGTCAGCATCGTAAATTTTGGAACCTCCAAAAAGGTGTTTAGAGTAGACAGGTCCAGGACAGGACGCCATGAATTGTCTTTTCTGGGTACCAGGAAAAGTCTCAAGTAGAAACCTTGTCCCTTTTCCTCTTCTGGTACCAGTTGAATAGCCCCCATGCTTAAGAGAGAAAGTACTTGTTTTTGGGCCTCTGCACACTGATTTGGGGGTAGGTCCGGCCACCCGCTTGGTGTTGGCAACATGTGGAAGTGAAATCTGTATCCCTGGGACACTATATATAAAACCCATTTGCCCTGGGTAATGAGTTCCAAATTCTTTGCATGAAGAGCAATCTTTCCCCCCAAACGGGCAGTCAGTTGATAACTGCTTGGAGATTTTAAAAGGAAGTCACTGAGAAAGTTTACCATGAGTCTTATTATTCCCAGATTTAGAAGTGGAGCCCCCCCCCCCCCACTGTTTAGTTCTGTGTGTCCCCTGGAACTGAAATCTGGGGTTCTTGCTGTGTCTGGGTTTGGCTTGAGAAGACCTGGAGGGGGCTGGAAAGGACCAATTCTTACAGGGCCAATGCCTACTAAATCTAGGAGGCTGAACTTGTAAAACAATTTTAACAGTTTGCATAGATTTAGCTTTATCTTCCATCTTTTTAAGAACTTCCTCAGCCTTGTTGCCAAACAGGTGGTCCGGATTTAAACGAGCATCCAACAATTTAGCTTTAACATGATCAGGCAAAGATTGCTCCTTAAGCCAAGCATGCCTTCTGAGCACAGACTCAGTAACAGCAGCCCTGCAAGAGGCCTCTAATGAATCAAAACCACATTGCAAAGTATGTTTTCCAACTTGTTCAGCAGAATGCACTAAATCCTGTAATTCTTTATTTTCCACACAATCAGGAATCAACATAATTTTCTATTTAAGCAGTCCAATAACATGTTGCTGATACTTTAACATATGACACTGGCAGTTTAAAGCCATAATGGGCAAGGTTGCAGAAGTGTAAACCTTCTTACCCCATCTATCCAGTGCCCTGGAGTCTCTATCAGAAGGGGTAGGATTTTTAGCAGTAGAAGCCTTAATGCCCTTGGGCCATTGTGAAATAGTCTCTGGATCTGCAATAGGATTTTTAAAAAGGACCTTGTGGGACTCAGGGACCCTGTAGTATCTGTCAGGTTTTCTGGGAGCAGGAGGCAGGGAATCAGGGGCCAAACTAAATTCCAAAAAAGCATCATCAACAATGTCTAGTACAGGAGGAATAGCTAAAGGCCTATGCTGAGGTAGGAGAAGGAAATCCCTAAGCTTCTTTTTTGAATCAGAAAAATCCTGGCTTTCCCAGTGGAAATGCTCCCTTAGAGTATGCAAGGTCTCCCCTAAAGAAAAATCCTCAGGAAGGGAAGCAGAGGGAATGGAGTCCTCTGCATCAGAATTTTCATAAGTACATTAGGGCAAATCCAGATCATCAGAAGTATCAGAAAAAACAGAATCCTGATCAGAAGATTCATAATCAACTTCAGTCCTAGGCCTCTTAGAAGGGGGGGGGGGGTTGCTACCCTTGATTAGAGTTATTAGATCTTCAGCCATTCTTATCATTTGCTTTTTAGGCATAGAGGCCTGAGCGTCAGTTGTTTAGGCATGGATCGAGATTTAGGCCTAAGTAAAGAAGGAGGAGTCTGTTTAATATGCAAGTCTGTAGGCCTAAATACACCCTCAGACGCTGGTGCACAGCAGCTCTGGAACATCCAAGGTAGAGACATCCGTGGGTTCCATAGTTGAAGCACCTTGCGGCATACTGGACTCCGAATGGGTCTCAGTAGAGGCCTGCGAATCAAAAGTAGCAGGTATCAGTGGCTGCGAAAGCGCCTCACTGAGTACCGGCGAACTGGCGAATGGCTTAGGATAAGCGTCAGCAGTTTTGGACCTCGGCGGCCTGTCTCTGTCTTTATCTTTGCATTTTTTCGGAATCCCGGTAGTCTGATGGCTAACCGATGACATTTCTGGATAATTAAACTGAGAACCGAAATATTTAGAGGTGAAATATACCGACGACGGATAGTGCACTGATTAAATAAAGCACAAAACCGACAGCAAGGTACATCATGGTCAGGGCCTAGGCAAGGAATACAGTATGAATGAAAATCTTTATGATATGTTTTCTTTCCACAAGTAATACAATTATTAACTTTCACTGACATCGGTAAGGAGCAAGAAAAAGTTTCCCCAATGGGGTACTTCGCTTTAGTTGAATACTTTGGTTCTGAAACTCGAAAATGAAAATTTCAGGAGTTGGCCGACTGGCACTTGCGAACTGCTTCTGCTTTGGGCACCGCACGGCAAGAAAGACTGGTGTAATGGTGTCGGCTGCATGTTTTATACCCCTGATGACCTGACGTCATGGAAGAAGGGACAGCAACCGACGCAGGACCCAAGACTTTGTTAATCAGGCCGACTGAGGGCTACCTGCAAGCAGATAACCCAAATATAATAACTGCAACAGTGAAACACGAAGAACATCACTGCAAACTCTCTTTAGATATCATCATCTCTACATCAAGAAAAAACTGAAATGTAAACTGGTGGAAGTAGTTTGCCAGTTCTCACTTGTGACAAAGTGTGCCAAATGGGTTGTATCAATGTCACTTCAGCAAACAAGTCACAATACTGTCTCTGTAAGGTACCTTAACCAAATGAAAAATAGTGTTATTCCTAATAAAAGGAGACATGAGATATCCATGAAATGACAATATCAGATGAACAAAGAGAGTAGTGTTTGGCAGTTACTGCACAGAATTAATGACATGATCTGCTAACCAACAGCTTCCTATAGTACAGGGAGTGATTCTCTCAGCCTCCATCTATCTACTGTGCTACTCTCAGCAAGTCACTTCACCAGACTGTGCTCTCAGGGCATCCCTGAAATGGGACCCATGTGACGAGAGGTTTTATCTGGTTATCAAATAAATTAAAAGGGGGTGGGTCATGGGCAAAGTAAGAAAGTATTTTTATAGAAAGCGTAGAACAAGTATGGAACAGGATTCTTTATGATGCTCTCTGGGATATGAAATCAGCAACTAAGAAGATATGAGAAAAATAAAATAAATTTTGTATGATGGCAAGAGGTGATTAGGGTGCTGGTAACTAGGATGTGATGCTCACTTAACAGGTGGGATACTAGTAGAGCAGGCTGGTCAACCATCCCTTTGTATAATACACTTGGCAATCTATGATTCTGTGTAACTAGAGTCACTGAATATTCAAACTGCGAAAGCCTTCTAGGCACTTGCAGTTAAACGAACAGCAAAAGGATGTGAAAATCTAAAGGAATAAAATACTCTGGTATATTAACAGAAAATAAAACAAAAATGGTTCTCAGACTAAGGCAGCAGGTTAAAAGGCCTAAAGAGTTTAATAAATGCTAATGACTCAGACAAAAATTACACAATTTGTTTTTTAACAAAATGCTTTTAATATGACTTCATTGTTTCAATAAAGAGACAACAACAGCATTACTATTTATGCTACTCACAGGTTCTATTAAAATGCCAGATGATACATCAAACATGTTTATTTAAGTCAGGATGCACATGAATTAACTGAGTGTCGTTTAATGGAAGCTGAATATTGGCCGGATGCACTCTGAAGATACTGCATTTATCTACGGACGCCTGCTTAAACCATTTTCACATTTACAGCTTGCTTCTCAGTTAAGAATGTGAAAAGTGGAAACTGCCGCTACCCTTAACTATCAAAAAGGTGATCTTAAGCATTTATGCACATTAAAAAAATCCAGATATGAGGCAACCATTTCCAGAGAACTTTCAAAAGACAGTGGTACTGCCAAGACACACATTATACCATTAACCTAAGGATACGTAGATTTTATTCACTATACTTTGCAACTTTGAAGGTGTGTGTTGCTGAATGCCAGTTATTTTTAAATTTGATGGATAAAGGTTGTTTTTAATTTATCTCTTATGGACTCCTATAATGCTCACACATTTAGACAACTTAGGAGGTCTCTTTTCCAAATAAGCCACTAGCCCACTCAAACCTTATTAAACTGCAGAGTCCACAACAGTGCTCTGGTTTCTTCCAGCTCCCTTCCTATCTGTCCTCTCTCACCGAGTAGCTTCTCAGTGAAAAAAGCAATATGCACGCTAATTCAGTTAACGTCTTCTGATTTATTTTCTTAATCAATTAAGACTTCACAACAGAAAGGCAAGGCTCTCTGCACAGGACCCAAAAATCAAGAATTCTGAAGAATTAAAATTGATCTTGAGGAACTCAACATGAAGTTTAGAAATTGCAAATTCACCTTTAATGCCAGACAGCACAAGCATGGTCTTCGGACAAATCCTAGCATTTACGTTTGCAAATGAGATATGGAATTTGCAGCTACTAAGTGATAATACAAGTTGCCTTATACAGTAGCAAGGAGCTGAGAACCAGCTTCTCTAGGTCTTGGGTCTGACTTCAGCAACTTTTTTTGTTGCTCTTGAAGCACTGAAAAAGTCATTTACCCAGAAAAAGTTCTTCTGCAAGACCACATGAAACAGGTGTGTGCACAGTGAGCTGCTATCATTTAATTCAGCCCTTTTAAGTGCAACATAAAAAATGAAAGTTATATACATTCCATAATGAGGTCTGTAAAACTGATACCCCTCTTTGGTAACAGCTAAAACTGCTCAGCATTTACAGTATTAGGGGCTGACAGTCCACTTCACCCTCCAAGAAAGTAAGGGTCATTGGCTAAAAGGAATCAGATTTATACAAGAATAAGGGTGGTTGGTTAAAAGGCCCCAGAATTATCCAAGAGGCCATAAAGGACTGACCTAGTGAAGGTAGTTCTAGACCTTGAAAAGGCATCATTCCTACAGTATTTAGTAAAGGTGTGTGGGCACTTATAGTATGACCCCGGTATCTATCCTTTGTAAAAGTCACAAGAGGATGCCACTGCTCTGGTAGAATGAGCTTGAGGGCATGAGGACAAGGATTTGCCATGCAGAGAATAACATCTATTGGGGTTATGTCCGGGCACCAGATTGAAATCTCGACCATTTGCCTATGTAGGCTTTTCTAGTGATGGATCTCCTGGCTTATTGGAGCACCTGACTCACATAATCGGAAAAATTATGCCTGTAAGGAATTAGAACCCCATTATCCAAAGGGTTAGATTTAAGGATGACAGGTTGGGGTGAAGTAGATACCCTTTCTGCCATGTGATGACATCCACTTGCAGTGGTAGTTTGTACATACCCTGGCCAGATGAAGACGCAGCATCAGCAGAACAAACCAATGTTGTCTTAGCCAAAAGGGGTCACCAGCCTTAGAAATCCAGGATGGGATGGTTCTCAGATACTGCCAAACCCAATTTTCTGTCATGAAATGAAACAAAAAAGCTATTCAGATTTTGATACATTTTGTCTTGTCCAAGCAATATCTGAGCTGTCTATATAAATCCAAGGTGTGAAGAACCCTCTCACTACGATTCTGTGGAAAAGGTAAAAAGAAGGAAGATGAATGGACTGATTCAAGGACAAATTAACTACCTTGGGCACAGTGGTTGGATTGGTATGAGGAGACACCCTGTGCCTGTGAAAAAAACAAAAATGATGGAACCACCATTAAGTGCTTAAAGCTCAGAGGCCCTCTTTGTAGAAGTAAGACCCACCAATACAGTCTTCCAAGTACAATGCTGTATGGAAAAAACTGCAGCCTCAAAATTACACTGGGTCAACTGGGACCTAAAATTTTTATCTTGGAAAACTATTTTTCTGGTAACGATTACATCTGCCAGAAGAATTTCAGAAATTCATGCTTTATCTTGCAAACCACCATATTTCATATTGCACAAAGACAGAGTTTCCTTGAGGACGAACTCTTCCTTTCTGCCAAAGGTGGTATCAGAGACAAACATCAATCAGACAATCAATTTGCCATTTTTTCCCAATTGCTCAAACTAAGGTGAATATTCTTTGCATTTATTGGATGCCCACAGACAATTGCGATTCTGTCTCCATAGAACGAAAGATATTAGAAAATCTTAACAACTGTTTGTTTCCTTTTCAAATACCAGAAGGGGTAAACCAATATCTAAGGGTTACCTTATCTAGATGGCTGAAGGACTGTATATCCTTCGTATTCAAGAAGAGGAAAGTTGAATTGCCTTGGGCCTGCCAGGGCACATTCTAATAGAGCTGTAGCTACTTCAGCAGTTTTTTCATTCTAAGACTTCCATGGATAATATTTGTGCAGCTGCGAAATGGACTTCTCCACATACCTTTATTACTCATTACAAATTTTATATAGACTCTAGGGGAAGAGCATCCTTTGGTTCTATGGTGCTCAGGAGTATCCTTCCCAGAGTCCTGCCATGATACAAGGTTACCTGGGGACTCTGTCCCATATGTCAAGGATTAAATGAAGATTGACAACATCAGATAAAGAAATTACGCACTTACCATAACGTTCCATCTGTGATGTTGATCTTCATTTATCCTCGACTCTCCACCCTCCATCCCCTTCCATTCTGACTTCCTGTTGGAACAAAATCTGGTCCTAGTTGTACATTGTTTCATATATGACACTAGGTATGGTCTCCACTAAAGTGATACTAGATTTACATCCAGACATATTTATCTGCAAACTCGATCTGAGCAAAACTGAAGAGGAGCATTCTGGGTAGGACATGAGCTCGAGAGTTTTTGGTTCTCGCAGGCTGTAGTAGCAGCAGAGTCCGTTCTGATTCTTGGAACCGAACCCATATGTCAAGGACTGAATGAAGATTGGCTACATCAGATTGGCTGACAAATGAACTCTAAACAGAGAAATACTCCAAATAAGAATTGAACAACTCGCACAAATGTGAAAGGACTGTAGGAACCCCCACGGTAAAGGAGTCCAGATCATGCTTGTGACACCAAAGAAAATCTCTTCCATTTAGTCGTATATGATTTTATAGTAGTGGGTTTTCTGGCCCCATGCAAAACACAAAGCACATCCTCAGAAAATCAGTGCCTAAAGGGAATCAAAACCCTATAATCCAAAGTGTCAAGTGAAGGGTGGACAAGTGAGGGTGAAGAAGAGATCAGTTGTCTTCTGTGAGAAGATCCATTCTGCGAGTAAACTTGTGATTATTGCCTCTGGTCAGATGAAAGAGAGGGAACCAGTGCTGTCTGGAGAGAAAGGGGGTCACCAGCAAGATTTTCAGCAAGTCCCACATGACCTTGGGCAAAGTCTTTGGTAGCAGACAAAGAGGGGAATGGGTGGACAGAAACATCCCCATCCAAGAAAAAGACATAGCATCCACTTTGCAAGCAAGAGGACTTGGCACTCTGGAACAGAACTGGGCAAGTTGTCTGTTCAGAGGGGAGACAAAAAGATCTACCTAACAAGTACCCCACTGATGTACAATGTTCAGAAACACCTGCCTTGAAGCATCTATTAGTGAGGATTTGTCCTGGACCTGCTCAGAGAGTCTGCCACCAGATTATGCTCTGAAGGAATGTAGACCACCTGAAGAACCATGTGATGGACTGCAAAATCCCAAGACTGAAGAGGCGGCCTTCAAAGAAGGTAAGATTTTGTGCCCCCTTGCTTGTTGATGTACTACATGACTGTGTTTGTTTGTACATGATTGTGTTTGTCTGTGTTGTGTCTGTAAAAATCTTTAGAGGACCTGGAACCCAAAGGATATAAAAAGCGTGGACAGCTACAAATAGAGCCCTCATCTCCTCGATACTGATATGGTCTGCCAGCTGTTGATGGGACCAAAGATCCTAGACTTTGTTTGTTGGAGGATCCCCCGCCCTAAATTGTGATTGGAAGCATCCATGCACAGCTTTTGAGTTGTGAGAGTAGCCTGAAAAGCCAGACCTGAATTCAGCTAAATCTAGTGAATCCACTGGTGGAGCTTGGGCTTGAGACAAGGCAAGAGAGCAACCAGATACTTCAGAGGGTGGCAGTGATGGAACCAAACAGTCTTGAGATAGCATTAAAATTTCCTCGGGTAGAGCTTGGCAAAAGGAACCATGCTAATGGTGGATGCCATTTACCCCACAGCTCTAAGAAGGTCCCTTGCAGGAAGGACTGGAAGAAGAAAGCGAGACTGGAAAAAAGCAGTGAAAGAAAGGACCTTGGGAGGCAGGAGGCAAGCTATCATTGGAATAATCTGAATTCTGCAACCCAGAAACACTTGGTCCTGATAAGGAGTCAACAAAGACTTTCTGAGATTGAATGCGAACCTCATACTGTACAGAAGCAGAGTGAAGTGTAGCTCCTGAAGCAGGAGCTGCTGAGAGGGGGCTTTAATCAAAAGGTCATCAAAATAATGAAATATCTGAATTCCCTGATGTCTGCAGTGGGCTACCACAGGGGCCAGACATTTGGTAAAGATCCTTGGAGCTATACAAAAATCAAAAGGCAAAGTAGAGGACTGGTAACGAGATGAAGAAACAGAGAAACAAAAATTTATTGAAGACAATGTGACTAGGAATGTAGAGATAAGCATCCTTCAAATCCAAGGATACCAGAAAGGCTTGAGCAAGCAAGAGAGGGAAAAGTGGCTGAAGAGTCAACATCCTGAAAGAAGGAACCTGAAGAAAGACAGATTTACAATGGACCTCCATGACTTCGTGGGAACCAGAAACATCCTGGGATAAAAATCGGTTCCTTACTGATACAATTAGACAGATGGATGGTTTTCTGTACCACCAGATCTTGCAGAATCAAAAGAAAATGAGGAGGCTGACAAAGAGGCAGCCAAGGAAGGTCTAAGAATGGAGGAAGCAACTTACATACCATAAAATAACCATTTTGGATAATGGAAAGTACCCAAGCATCTGTGGTTATCTGTTGCCAAAAAAAGAGAGTCAATTGAGGGAAAGAGTAATCTGGCCAAGGAGTACAAGTGGCTGAATGTCAAAAAGCAGATTTGTCAGGGAAAGAAGTCTTCGGCCCTTAGAACCCTGAGACAACTTGTCTTGAAAAACTCTCCTAGGGGGCCTTCTTGCTCCTAGAAGGCTGTCTAGGCTGCCTACAGGCAAAAGAAAGCTTGGATATTTCTTTAAAACTTAGGAGCAGCAGAGCAAAGATTTGCTTTACATCCTGCATAATGCTACCCTTATCCTGAAGGGTCTTAAAGAATTCAGTAGCGGCAGTGCCAAAAAGATTCTGGTAGTCTAAGGGGGAGTCTAATAAATTTGGCCTTGATGTTTTTAAGCAGAACTTGGAGGTACAATCAACAATACCTCCTCATTACAGGTTCGGATGAGGTTGCTCAGCAAGAAGCATCAGCAACATCATAACTGCATTTAATGGAATGATGAGCCCCCTGAGAAAATGAGCTCAAAGGGGAAATGGCCAAGACTTACTCTCTGAATCAGACACATAAGCCAGAAAGCCCACAAATTTGGAGAGAAGAGCCAGGGCATACCTAGTCATACTTGTCCATGGCATGGCTGTCTTTATCAGAAGGTAAAAGCTTAGAAGACGACAGCAACTTGGATGGTTTATCAGTGGCCATATGAAAACAGAAGGATCAGAAGAAGGACTTGTATACAAACCTTATGAGCTTCAGGAGCTTTACAGCATCTGTCTGGCTTCTTAGGGGCAAAAGGCTGAGAATCAAGGGCCTGAGAAGCTGCACTTAAAGTATGCATCAAAGAGCACCCAACACTGGAAGGAATACAGAAGGCTGATGAGAATCTATTTGCAAGAATTCATAATACCATTTTTGAACATTAGAAATCTGGGAACAGTCCCACTTAAAATGTTCCATCATATAAACCACCATATGCACAAAGGGTAGCTCTTCCATAGGGGAGTCAGGAGAAAGTGCATCCGCTTCTTCAGACCCCAGGGCAAGAGCAGAATCAATCTGAGAAGAGGAAGCCAATAACACCTCACTAGAATCTAACTCTTCAGAATCCTTAGGATGCTTGGAAGGAGTGGAAGACCAGAGAACATAAGCAGGAATCCTTGAGAGGGCTTTATATCCATAGGAGCAGTGGAAGTCCCTGAATAAAATCCTGCCATTCATTGTAGGGATCCTTAGCCACAGGGGCCACATGACTAGTCTTTTGGTTCTTTTTTTAAAGGAACATCACCTTTAACAAATCTAGAGGTTCAGACCCCTGCCTAGAGTCAATGAGAATACCAGGCGCCTCTTCCCAACATTTCCTGGAATTCATTAATTCCAATGCCCTGGATCAGCTCATTCTTACCCCCAACCAGAGGAAACAACATCCATGACCTGGTTATTACTAACATGGGTGACCATTGCTCTACAACATTAGTCAACTCCTCCCTGGTGAGATCTGACCAAAAACTAATCACCATGAAAATCCACATCTCACCTACACCCCCGCAAAAATTAACCATGGTGAAAAACTTCTCTAAAGCCAACCTTGGGCTTCTAAAAACAGAGGTTTCTAACTTCACAGCACCCATGCAAACAGAGAATAGGTGCATGACTGCTGAAGCATACACCAATGCACTGTACAAACACGTGCACAAATGCATGGAACTGGCCATTCTCAACAGAACCGAGATGCTCACCTCCAAAAAAAAAAAAGGAAGCCAATCTGGTGGTCCCCTGCCATAAACACCCTATACAGCAAAAGGAAGAAATTGTTGCAGAAAAAGTTGAAGTCCCAAGACTGGAAAAATTCCCTTGTTTGCCTCAACAAAAAGTTGAGATCCCTCATCAAATCCTCTAAAGCTAGCTATGATAATAGAATTGCAGCAGATACAAAAGCCAACCACAAGGCCTTTTACAGTTATGTCAAGAATCTACATGACAATACCCAGATCTGCTCTGAGCTACTACTATCTCCTATACATATTGCCAACATACTAGCTGACAGATTCATTCCCAACTTTACCCACCCCCCCCAAAGGATCAACCACAATACCAGAGGAATAACAAGTACCCAATATTACTGCTACACAGGTTAAAACCGCACTGTCCAAGGCCAAGAATACAGCCTCCATGGGACCTGACAATATCCCTGGCTGTGTTCTACATGAATTACAATGTGAACTGGCACCACACCTGTGTGCCCTGTTCAATCACAGCCGCACTTCAGGCTTTGTCCCTGCTGAATGGCACACTGCTACAGTCATCCCATTCCATAAAGGAGGAGTGACTACAGACCCTGGAAACTACTGCCCCATTAGCCTGACAAGTCTGATATGTAAGGCTATAGAGCGCATCATCATGGACCTTATAAATAAGGATATAGGGAATCTCCAAACTCTGGACCCAACACAATTTGGCTTTGTGAAGGGTAGATCATGCCTGCTCAACCTGGTTGACTTCTTTGAGCCAGTCACCAGAGCTGTGGATGAAAGCAAGGTAATTCATACAGTCTACCTCAATCTGGCCAAGGCCTTTGATGCCATTCCCCACTCAGAAATTATAGACAGACTCACTAAGCTAGGCATTAACCCCTATATCACGAGGTGGGTGGCAAACTGGCTCACTGATAGAATCCACACTGCGAAAGTAGCGGATTCCAAATCAGACTGCCGACCAGTCGTGAGTTGAGTCCCACAGGAATAGGTCCTGGGTCCTCTCCTGTTTGACATCTACTTCTTTGAAATCCACGCCAACACAAACGGACTCTGGCTTACCAAGTTCACAGATGATTGCAAGCTGGACGCCATTATTAACTCCCCAAATGACATAGACATTCTACTGAAAGGCCTCACTGAGACCAACGACTGGTGTCAAAACCATGGCCTTAAGCTCAATGTCAAAAAATGCACGGTCATTCCCTTTGGGAAAAACTTGATGCCCATGAAGTACCACATCAATGATAGTCCTCTGAACACCAAAGGCGTTATAAAAGATCTGGGAACACAGATTGATAGCACCCTCTCCTTTGACAACCACTCTGCCACTGTGGTCAGAAAATCCTTCTACGTGGCACATCTCATTACGAAGGGTTTTGCATCTAGGGAGAAAGAGGTCATCATCTCACTCTTGTCTTCCCTCATTAGAGCACTCAAAGTATAATTCCCCATTTGGCATGTACCTCACTAGACACCTACAACAACTGGATAGGCCACTAAAGTACCTCATAAAGAGGATCTTTGGCCTTAAATACATGCCCTATATGGGCAGACCTAAACTCCAGCTATTTTCCATCTCATATCGCCTGCTTAGAGGGGATCTCTGCTTGACCTACAAAGCCATGTCTGACCCAGCACTGTTAAATATGCTACATCTAAAAAAATCCCAATCCCTCTGCGCCATGCACTCCAGAGACCTCAGCCTCATTACCACAATCAACAGAACATGCAGGACGGACAGGTTCTTAACTCAGAGACTACCCATGCTCTGGAATAAACTTCCCATACACGTCAAGCAGAGCACCTCACTGGTGCTCTTCACGAGAAATCTTGATGAGTGAATGGGAAATAGAAAATTCACCCCGGGGATCACTTCAGTGGCCTTACTTGATAGAGGCACTGGGAACTAATGTCAGGCAGCACGATGCCAGGGAAATCCTATGGGCTAGAGGCTCCAGGGCCATTAGCCGAGTGCACACCTATGAACCTAAGTATTTGGGGAATCCCATTAGCCTCCTCCAATATAATCAGCTGTGGTTCCCCCACCACATCTGTACCAGATGTAGGCACAGCCTCAGCAGATATGCAAGTGGACAGCTCTGTGTTGGTCTACAACTGGGTTGTGGCAGAAAGAGCTGACATTGGCCCTGGACGGTCGTCAGGGTCTTCATCCAACCTGATGAAGACATCCAGTGGATGCTGGACAGAAGCAGGGTCAGTATGCATCTTTTTGGCTTTCTTCTTAAGTGGCGGCTGAATGGAGGGTGGTTTCAGCCATTGTACCCTGAGCCAAAAGCTTCAGACATTGATTCTCCAAATGAATAGAAAAAGACAACAGACAACTGCAAACTGCCTTAGGGACAAATGCCTGTTAAATCCCACACATTGTGTATGGTCGTGTGTAGGACATAAATAAAAAAAAAAGCACATCTCATGTTTACCTTTATGGGGACTCTGCCTCCTAACCTCACATTTTTCCTTCCTAGATGACACGTAAACTAAAGTAAAAGGAAGGGGGGAAAATAAAGGAAAGAAGAGACCCCAATGAGGCATTTATCTTTAGAAGGTACAGCTGTTGGACCAACTCAGTGAAGGGCTTACAGACTAATTGAAAGGTAGCACTCAGACAGACGGCAAAGTAGTTCTGAGGATTAGGCACTCATACATTGCATATGTACCTTATTCCTTGCATGTAGGACATACGTCTGACATACAGCACCTGGACAGTGTAAAAGCTTTGGTATACTGACTGGACATTTAACTTCAGGAGGGTATCCCAAGAGTGATGGGTTGGGAGGGTGGCCTAATGGTTAAGGTGTTTGCCTTACAAACATAAGGTGCGGGGTTTGAGTCTCACAAGGGATAACTGGCTAGGCTTAAAATGTCTCGCAAGGGCAGTTAGCCTAGTACTAATCTATGAACCTATGAAGAATACAGCAACATTGATAATGAAAAGCATTGCTGTCCATTAGAAACTTATCAGTATAGAAGGTGGGAAGGCATAAAAGGGAAAGGTGGCTAAGGATGAACTACTGCATCTCTGTCACTGTCCTGTTGAGGAATGAGGGTAAAAAAGCTGCGGCATTTCGAACTGGTGGGAGATGGAAAGAGGTTTCAACAAGGCTGACCCCCAGCAGCTGAACATTTCTGCTGCCACTGTCTCGTATGAGGATCACTTGTGAAGTATGAAAATACATTGACTCAACCTGCCTGCTAAAATATTGATTCAAGCTTGGAATGTGTACTGCTGTCAGAAAGTGTTGTGAAGACACTGCCCATTGCTACACACTCATGATTTCTTGACATAGTGGGTAAGATCAGGTTCTCGCTTGTTTAGTGATGTACCAAACATCTACAGATGTGCTGTCCATCTGGATGGAAATCACACCCTGGAAAGGAAGTCCTGAAGAGCCTATAATGTTTGGAAGACCACCCTCATCTCCAGGATGTTGACATGAAGATGGGCCCCTAGATTAATCAATGTTTCTTAAACCATTCTCCCTTCAAAATACCACCCTCCACCTCAAAGAGGAGGGCCTTGTATTAGCAAAAAACTACGGGCACTCATAAAATCGTCTAAGGCCAGCTTTGAGAGAAAAATTGCACAGGACACTAAGGATAATCACAAGGCTTTCTTTAGTTATGTTAGGAACCTGGGTGGGAATTCCCAGATATGCTCAGAATTAGTCCAAAATGACAAAAAATACACAGAACCCACAGACATTGCCAACATCCTAGCTGACAGGTTCAGCGCAAACTTCTCCTCCCCTCCCCACCAAAAGGGCAAATATCTATCCCAGCAGAGTGCTGCCCCAAAGAGCCGCCCTCTCCAAAGCAAAAAACACAGCATCAATGGGACCAGACGGTGTCCCGGGCTGCGTCCTACATGAACTCCAAGAAGAGCTAAACCCAAACATAAAACTACTGTTCAATCTCAGCCTTACTACAGGATATGTACCCAAAGAGTGGCGTACAACAACGGTGGTCCCTCTCCACAAAGGTGGTGCCTCAACGGATCCTGGAAACTATCGTCCCATAAGCCTGACTAGCTTGGTCTGCAAAGCTATGGAAAGGATCATCATGGACCTTATAAATAAAGATATTGGGGACCTACAGACACTGGATCCTACCCAGTTCGGCTATGTTAAGGGCAGATCCTGCCTCTTAAACCTGGTCGATTTCTTTGAAACAGTCACCAAGGCCATTGATGACGGGAAGGTGGTCCACACAGCCTACCTGGACCTCGCAAAAGCCTTCGATAAAATACCCCACTCGGGCATTATAGATAAGCTCACCAGCTTAAATATAAACCCCTATATCACTAGATGGGTTGCAAACTGGCTCAAGGACAGAACCCACATGGTTAGAATTGCTGGAGCCATGTCAGACTCCAAACCAGTTACAAGTGGCGTCCCACAAGGCTCAGTCCTGGGACCTCTCTTGTTCGGTATATATTTCTCAGAGGTACAGGCCAACACGGAAGGACTGTGGCTGACCAAGTTCGCAGATGACTGCAAACTGGGAGCCATAATAGACTCGCCAGCCGACACAAGCATCCTCCAAAAGGGCCTCATAGAAACAGACAACTGGTGCCAGAGCCATGGCCTCAAGCTAAACGCCAAAAAGTGTATAGTCATCCCCTTTGGCAAAAACAAAGTGCCCACAAATTACCACGTAAGTGGTAATCCATTAAGTACGGAAGAAGTAATTAGGGACCTGGGGACACAAGTTGATAGCAATCTCTCATTTGACAACCACGTGGCCAAAGTGGTTACAAAAACATTTTGTATAGCCCAACTAATCATGAAGGGATTCACATCTAGATCAGGGGAGGTCATCGTGCCTCTTTACTCATCCCTCGTCAGGCCCATAATTGAGTATAATGCCCCTTTTGGGGTGTAACTTACCAGACACCTGCAGCAACTGGAATGACCCCAAAAGTACCTCACCAAGAGGACCAAAGGGCTCAAACAGATGCCATATGCTGCCCGGTTAAAGAAACTCCAGCTCTAGTCAGTGGCATACCGCCTGCTCAGAGGCGATCTGTGCCTGACGTATAAAGCAATGTCCAACCCGGAATTAATGGACATGCTGCACCTCAGAAAATCCAAATCCCATCGAGCTACGTGCTTGACAGACTTGAACCTCAGCACTGAAATAAATAGGACATGCTGGAGGGACAGATTCATAACCCAGAGGCTCCCTTCACTCTGGAATAAAATCCCAGTCCAGGTTAGGCAGAGTCCCTCATTGACTCTCTTCAAGAGGAATCTTGATGAGTGGATGGGGGTTCGTAGGTTTACCCCGGGTATCACTTCTCTGTCACTGTTAAACAGAGGCACAGTATACTAACCTCAAAAAAGGGCATAGCAAAATTAATTTAAAATGGGTGGCGAAAGCCAAACACACTCTGGCTAGGCTTATAAATGCCCTAGGGCAGATAGCCTAGTATGGAACCTATGAACCTAAATGTGGTCATGGGAAGATGAAACACAAATTATTGTACCTGCTGAACTAAGGAAGAATTCATCCAATTTATATGATGATTGGATGTTGATGGAGGATGAGTAGACTGTCGCCACTGAACTGACAGCATACAGTTAAGAACTCTCATGAAGAGCACTGCATTAAGGACTAGAACTATTAAAGCCACTGTGAATCCCAGTAATTGGAAAATTACAGCCATTGGTATACTGTGTGAATTGAGATCCTTCTATTCTTGAAGATGAAAAGAAGACAGTCTTGACTGCGGGAATTTTACTATTTCACAGACTGGATCTAAAATCACAGTCTATAAATTCCAAGGATGGAGTGAGTTGTAAACATGACTTTTCTTAGTTTACAGAGATACCAAAGGATCAACAACTGGTGTAGTCTCTTGCCAGGATTAAGGATTCCTTTGTGTTTGCAGTGAGGAGCCAGTTGTCTAGGTATGGCAAAGTACAGTTGTGCAAGTCCTACTTATCTGTAATAGCAGATGCCTGAATTTCACACTATATCAGTGGCATATGGGTTCAGTGCCTACACAAACCCACAATGAATCCCCTCCTCTGACTTGTTGTGATAGGGTATTGGCTAAGCCCCTTCCCATCAGGGTGGCCTAACCCCTGTTACAGAAAGTCAGTTGTTCATACTTTTAGTGCTAAGTAGGCAGATCCAAGAAGGACCAGAAGCAAAAATTGCTAGAAAGCAAACAATTCAAAGCCAAAAAACACCCACACAAATAACCAGAGCCAGCCAACAACACAACAAGGTTGGATACCATCGAATAATATATAAAATAAGGGGATATTGGGTGGGTGCTGCCACTGAGGCTGTATGAAATTCAAACATCTGCTATTACAGGTAAGTAGAACTTATGCAACTGTACTATAGTCATCATTCACATTGCCTCAGTGGCATATGGGTAGATTCCAAAAGATTACCCTACCTGGGTGGAGGAAGGATAAGGATCCAGGAGCCCCTGAAGAATGGTCCTTGCACAGTCTGCTCTACAACTTGAGGTAGAATCAAGTTTTTAATGTTTTGTAAAGGTATGAACTAAGGACCAGGTTGCTACCTCTAGAATGCTTCTAGAGTCCACTCCTTTTCAATGTGCCACCAAAGAGAATAAGGCTCTGGAGAAATGCGCCATATCCTTATCTGGAACAGGTTTCCAATGGTGGAAGTAGCATAAAACAATAGCAGAGGACAACCAATGAGAAATAATTTGCATATTAAGAGGCTGATCCTTATTATTCCCAGAATAGGAAATAAACAGCTGTACAGCTTTTCTGAAGGTTTTAGTTCTGTCACAGTAACACCTAAGATGCCTGTGTACATCCAAGGTACACAGAATCTTCTCTCCCTTGTTTTTAGGTTTCAGAAAGGAACTGGGAAATTGATGGCTTGATTTAGGGTAAATTCAAAAACTTCTGGCATGAAAGAAGAATTAGTGTGTACACAACCTAGTCCTTGTGGAAAATTAAATAAGGCTGGCCCACCATAAGGGCATGTAGCTCGTATACTCACCTTAGAGATTTCGGACCAATAGCAGGAGGTTACTAGGCTAACAGCCTCAGGGCCCTTACACGCCTAGCCAAGTTCAACCCATGTTCCCAAGGATGTCTGGTTCCAGCAAATGCTAAAATCAGCACCTATTGCCCCTGTCCAAGAGGGACACAGGTGGAACCCCTGGGGTGAATTTCTGGTTACCCATCCAATCATCCAAATTACACTTAAATAGAGCCAACGAGGGGCTTTGTTTAACATGAATAGGAAGCTTTTTCCAAAGGTGGGGCAACCTCTGTGAGACAAATCTCTCTCCAGAAAGGTCTGTTGATGTCACAAACCAGGTTAAGGTCCTGTGACCCGTGTGCCATTTGACTTGCAAATTTACAGAACTTCCATTAAAGTTAAGCCAGAGATTGCTCTATATGCAGGGCACAGGTCTTGTCTGTGCAGCCTATATGACAGAGTAAAGTGACAATGATTTCAGTCTGTTCACATAAGACAGATCTTGAAAACCCTGAACTTTCTTGGTAAAGAACCTTTGTGGTCTCTCCAGTTGCTGCAGGTATTTGGAAAGGAACATACCAAAGGAAGTGCTGTACTCTAATTATTGACCTGATGAGCGAAGAGTACATGGAGGTTATAACCTCTCTATTTTTGGAGGCAATGCCCTTACTTATGAGATAAGCAATACAAAATGCCTTTCTTAACCACTGTGGAGACATGATGATCAAAGTTAAGGTTGCTGTCGACCTGTGTGCCCCAATCTATCACCAATGACTGTGTGCTTAGGGTATTGCTATTGATATGGTAGTTTACAGGAACATCACCCTTGCCAAAGGGGATGATAATGCATTTTTTGCATTAAGTTTAAGACCATGACTTTAGCACCAGTCATTAGACTGTGTAAGAACTTCTTGAAGGATGTTGACATCACTCGGGATTTCAATGATAGCTCCCAGTTTGCAGTCGTCAGCAAATTTTGTCAGCCACAGTTCTTCAGTTTTAGCCTGTACTTTGGAGAAGTGGATTCTGAACAGTAGGGGTCCCAGAACCGATCCCTATGGAACACCACTGGTTACGGGACTGCTGAAGGAGGTGGAGTCCTCTATTTTGATAGTATGAGTTCTACCAGTGAGCCAGTTTGCAACCTACCTAACAATATATGGGTTGATACCAAGCTGGGTGAGTTTATCAAGGATGCCTGAGTGGGGGGGAATTGTGTCAAAGGCCTTAGCTAAGTCTAGGTAGGCCGTATGCACAGATTTGCCCTAATCTAGGGGTTTGGTGACTGTCTCGAAGGCGTCCACTAAGTTTAACAGGTACGATCTCCCCTTGACAAAGCCAGACTGGGTGGGGGTCAAGTGTTTGGAGATTTCCTATATCTTTGTCAATAAGGTCCATGATGACACTTTCCATAGCCTTCCAAGATCAGGCTGGTCAAGCTAATGGGTCTATAATTCCTGGGGTTCATGGATGCACCCCCTTTGTGCAACGGGATGATGATAACCATTTTCCATTCCACTGGGATGAAGTCAGTGCTTAGGCTGTGATTGAAGAGAGTGCCGAATGGTGATGCTAATTCCAGTTTTAACCCATTTAGAACACAGCCTGGGATGTTGTCTGTTCCTATACAGGCTGTGTTTTTGGCCTTGGAGAGGGTGTTTATGACCTGCTCCTTTGAGATACTAAGTGGCAGACAGTGTGAGGGATACTATATGTGGCAGGGACAGGGGAGTGAAGTTTTCACTGAACCTGTCATCCTGCAGGTTTGATATATCCACAGGTTCTGTATATGTAGTACCATTAACTATGAGTTCAGCGCAAATCTGGGACTTACCTTAGAGATTACGGATGTAACTAAAGAATGCCTTGGGGTTATCCTTGGTTAGTGAAGCTAATTTGGATTCGTAGTTAACTTTGGAAGACTTCACCAGGAGTCCTATTTGCTTGTTTAAGTTGAGGAGGAAGTGTTTCCAGTTTTGAGACCATTCCTTCCTACTCTTTACACAGCAATTTATTTTCCTATTCTATAGCCTATTAATGGCAGCTATCCACTAGGCAGGTTAGTTTTTCCTTGAAGATCTTGCTTTGGTACTATCAGGTACAGCAGAGTCAATACAATTGTACAGGTGCTCATATAAAGCATTGGTGTATAACTCAGCACAGGTGTCTGTTCCATCAGTTGGGTGAGGGGCTATGAATCTATTTACTTTGTCATGTAAGAGGCTGTTATTGGCCTTAGATAAGTTTTTTAGTCTAGTTGCTGCTAAGGGGGGGGGGGGGTTGTGTTATAGTTATTTCTAGTGAGACTCATTTGTGGTCAGATCTCACAAGGGATAGCCACAAACTGGGAGTGGTGCAGAGGTCCCCCATGTTGGTGAGCAGAAGACCTACAATGTTTGAGCTCCTTGTGGATATGTCAACCAGCTGGTCCAAGCCATTGGATTTAAAGTCCAGGAACCTTTGGGCAAGTGAGTTAGAACATATATAATTTACCCAGTCAATGGATAGGTAATTAAAGTCACCCAAAACCAGGGTGTTTGGTTGTATCTTGATTGACTCAAGTAGATCCAAGTAGGCTGAGTGGATGTCCTGATTCACGGCGGGGGTCCTATAGCTGGCAGTGACTTGAAGAGGGGTCATACTTACAGTCAGTTGCACCTGAAGTAATTCAAGGGAAACATGCTGTTTAACCAAACCAGAGGTGCATTTACCTTTAATGAATACTGATACACCTTTAGTTCTCACGCCTTCAGTTTGTGGTCTGAATGTTACAAAGGAAACGTAACCTGGTAGAGCTGGGATGCTCTCCCCAGCCTTAAACCAGGTCTCAGTGACTGCACAAATGTCAGCATCTTCTAAGGTGAGGACTGCTTCCAGTGAGTGCAGTTTCTACTATAGACTCCTAGCGCTTAGTAGCATAACCTTGAGGCTGTTTTTACAGGGTATTTTCACATCAGGAATTTTATTCTTGTGACATTGCCTGAAAAAGGCACTATGAGGGTGGCAAGAGCCTTAGCCAGTAACTGAAATCCCAGGGGTGACAGATGAAGACCATCTCTGCCACAGCATTGAGGTCTGTTGACCATGTCATCTCAGGCTGACAGATACTGGATCCCCCTTGAATGACACGAGAAGCTAAGCCAAATGTTGAAGTCAATCATTTTTTGTTTGTATTGAGGTATCATCCTCGGCAAAGATAAAATACTGCTTAAGGCTAGGGACATACCTGCCTGAGACACACAATTAGACATCTCAGTCATGTCTCTCTTCATATAATCCAGTGAGGTACGTCTCAAGTCATTTTCACCAAATGGACTATGACGGAGTCATAACAGTGCCTACTGTTGAGAGACTTGAGTTTGTGTGTGATGTGGTGGATCCTGGCACCTGATAGACAGCTGACTGTAACTTTTGCCTTATCCAGCCTGGTGAGAGTGATAGCTGTGTGTCTCACAAGTGAGTCATCTATGACTAAGATGTTTGTTTTTCTGTTATGCCTTAGGAGCTAGACTGGTGAGACACTGCTGTGTGATATATTACGTGTACTATGTTCTGTAGAGGATGTATCATGTGAATCGTGTTTATGTTTGTGTTTGGGAGGTCTCTGATGTTTAGGTAAGCTTCTGGTAATGACCTTCGCATATGTAGGTTTATGTGTTGTTTGTTTGGTAGGGACAGGAAGTGAGGTGTGCATGCTGACAACCTGCTTAGTATCAGATGGACTGACTGGTGAGTGAGAGAGCCTGGACTCTAGGTTCTTGATATAGATGCAGCTCTCAACATAATAAATTTGTGCGGACTAGAAGTGGGTTTCAGTGTGCATGAGGCAATTGCTACATTGCCTCAGGATGCCCATGTCGACCAGGCTGGCTGGAGAAACTGTGGGAAATTGCCCTTCCATAATGGTAGGGAAGTTGATGTGGTCAAAAAACCAAGACAGGAAGGACCGCGTAAAGTAGAGGACAGGAAAAGTGGACAAAAAATATGAAGGGCTAGTGGGTAGGATCTGTGTTGGTACATCAGGAGTTTCACTGAATGTATCACCTGTCACTGAGGGACAATCGCAAGAACTCACCGAAGGATCACCAGCAGAGTACTAAGGGAAAATCTGCAGGCTGAAGTGTTTGCGTCAATAACCACCAACTGTGTCTACTGCTGCTCTGCTGTGCACAAAGCTCAAACAAGCACAAACCCGCACAAGCACGATGCTTATGAAGCAAATGAAAGCAAACTGATTTAAACAAATTAACCAATAAAAAAGCTCAAAAACTGAGCCCTGTTCCAGCAACCTTCAATCAGATGAGTTCTAAATGCACACTCCTGCCACTAGAATGCAGGGGAACCCCCTCCAACAAAAGATGGCCTGGTTTAGGGCTTAAGTTATACAAGCAGAACTATATTCAGCAGGTCTGAATCAAGTCTATGCTACATCAAACAAAATGCAACAATTCCAGAAAATAAACAGTTTAAATAAGCAGTGATATAAACTACAAATACATTTCAAAAGTGCTTTCCAAGTAATGAACTTCAAATTGGCCTGAAAGGAAGGTAAAAAAGGAGATAACGTCAATTTTTCAAGAAAAAAAGTTGAAATCCCAAGGGTGAGGAATTTACTTTTGAAGGGTCAAGTGAAACACTACTTTTGTAAATTGTTTGACCATAAAAAGAGAAGAAAGAGGGAGATCTATGGCTGCAAGATGCACACTGATATATACATAAAATAGGCAATAACTGAGTAGCTCACACAAATATTGCTCATCTTGTGCACATTGACCTTTGCATAAGATAAGCAATAACTGAACATCTCGCACAAATACTTCAAAACCAGAAGACACCATACCAGGGCCCCCTGATATTGGTTAGGTACCACCTAGAAAACCTTTTCCACTTATAATATTTTCTAATTGCAGGTTTTGCTTCATTCATTACCTGCTGCACATCCTCATAGAACAAGTGCCTAAACATTTTCTAGACAGACCCCCACCCAGTCTGTCAGCAGCAAATGCTCTAAGTTGGGGTGCACCAGTCATCCCTTACACTGTGTGAGCAGATCCATATGAGGAAGCTTGTAGTCATTGCCTTTGGCCAATTACATTAAAAAGGAGAAAAAAACTTTGCCTGTGTCCAAAGGGGGTCAACCATGATCTTTGATAATTCTTTCTGAATTCTTCAGAAGTGCCTTGGGTATTGGTGGAAAGGGTGGGAATGCATAAAAGAACATTCCCACCCAAGGGAATCGGAATGCCTCTCCCCTCCAAGCATGTCTCGATCAGAATTTTTCCAACTGTCTGTTTTGATAGGAAGCAACTAGAACAATTTGAAGTGTTCCCAACAACTGAACCAAATTTAGGCAGGCCACTGTCCTGAGTTTCCACTCATGAGGATTCATCTGCCACTGTGTTTTGCTCTGATGGTAGGTATGAGACCTGAAGCATCAGCGAATGCCATAAGGCTAGCTCCCAGGCCATCATCACCAAGCAACAAAAAGGGCATGATTCTGTACTCCCTTGTTTGTTCAGATAGCACAGCTGTGGTGTCATATGTCATCATTAAAAGGGGACCTGAAAACCATAAGTGTTAAAGAACATTTAAGGTCTGAATCACTGTTAATATTGCTTTAACATTTGTGTGTTTTTGTAGAGTTAAAGAACCCCATTTACCTTGCACTTGAACTCCCATGGACACCGTTCCCCATGCAAAACTTGAAGAGTCCTTCTGTACTAACTGAACTGGGGTTTTGAAGGGAAAAGTATAGGTCTTGATTGAGAGACACCTGATCTCTCCATCACTGTAACTCTAGATTCACAAAATCCAGCACTGGCACCTGGAACTCCAGGGGAATCGGGTGATGGGTCTGATTTAAGTACTAATGAATGTTTCTCATGTGGAGTCTGACCAGTGGTGTTACAAGGATCACTGATGATACGAGACCTAGAATTTTGAGAACATCTCATGTGTAAGCAGCTTCTTGAAGAGATAAATCTCTGAAAATATTCTGATAGAAACGCCATAATTTTCTGTGTCCATCATACACCCCAGGAAGGCATTTCTTTGTAAGGGTGTGAGAATGGGACTTTTGCAGCTTCACCATGAACTTGGGAGCAACTGGAATGGGATAAGCATCCTTCAGATGCAAACTCACTATGAAACAGTGGTCCTTTTTGTGGTGAAGGGACTGGTTCTTTAACTCCTGCTTGCAGCTTGTGGAGGAGTACCAGAGAGAACAGATGCATCAGGTCTCGCAGCCTCAGGGGATTTTCCTGAAGGGAAGAGGATTTTCTATCCACTGCCAAGAGTATCCTCACTGAATTATTCTGAGACTATCTGTGGCATGCCTGTTGGGTTGAGTGAAAGCCTGGGGGAAAGAGAAAGGGGGAAGGGACATAGGAGGAAGGACGAGGATGCCCTGAGTCTTGGCACAGTTACTGTTCAGCAGGGGAATGATCTTTTTGGGGAGAGGAGCCCCTTTTATTTGGTTTGGAAGCATTATCCTCCAGCCATTTCCTCTTGGAACCCTGTTTCTTGTTAATCTGGGATTTTTGTTTGCTCTGCCCTTTGAAGTTGGATGCCTTGTTAGCAGAGAACATGGGAATATGAAACATTCTAGATACCCCATGCATCAATTTACCTCTATCATCCCACTGGTTGAAAATCTGGGTAACAGCAGGACTAACCACAAATTCAGAAAGAGAATTTAAAATTCATTTTTTAAATCCTCAGAAAAGTCCTTATTATGTAACCAAGCATGGCTCTCACCTGAGGGGGATGGGGAAAAGGTAAGTGGTCTGTGGCCCAGCTTAAAACAACAGATTCGCAAACCACAGGCTGACATATGTTTTTGTTGAGCTTTTTTTTTTTTAGGTGCAGATGGATTTATGGGTTGGGGAGGCAGCCACATCTTGATCCATCAAGTCAGGGGGAACACCACCACACAGAATAAAACACACTGACACTATTAAGGGCTGACTAAGGGCAGCAGTAAAAGAAAATATAAACCATGTCCCCACATAGCAAATATGGAAAACCTGCATACAATACAGCAGAAACAGTTTAAATTATGCAAAGCCTTGTTCTACTACTTGCACAATGTAGTAAACAGCACACACAGTCACAGTACCAAGTTAAACTCACCTGTCCAAGGAGTGACAAAAATCAAATATGTGCCCTTAAATCAAACAGAAACCTTTTAAAACAGCATAAATCCACAAAAATGCATCTAAAGTAATTCAATGTAAAATCACAATGTAATGATAACAACGGCTATAGCAGTGTTAAATTATAAGTAAATATAATAAAAATCAGAACACCACATCCCTGATTTTGAATGGCCTGTCTGATCAAACATCAAGGTGTTAAATGCCAGCACACCCCATCAAAAAAAAAGATGGCCCCTGAATGAATCTGAGCTGTCAAGCTGATGCTGCCAATGTGGGGAACAGACCAGCCGTACACAAGGGTCATCCAAAGCTGAAAGTCAGGATGGGCAGACACCTGCCTGCAACAACCTCAGATTTATCAGGAATGATACTAAAACAGTGATCCTTATTGTGGACATAGGCACTTCAAGTCTATGGAATCTGCCCACAGGATACTAATAACAGCTTATCTTCTAACACAAAAATGAATATCACATTATACTTTTTGTTAAACATTTGAGTGTGGATAACTCTGATTAATTAACTTGTACACAAGCTGGTATTTAACATGAAACACTTCAAGAAACTATAAGTTACAATCTCACTGCCAATGTCAATGTATAAATCACATCACGTCAACTCAACTTTATTCAGTAAACATCAGATAGAGGTACCTGATTCTGCCTCAGATTCTGATTCTGATGCCTCTTCCTCCTCGTCAGAGCTAGAGCTGCTGGAGTCTTCCTTTCTTGCTTCCTCCTCTTCATCATTCACCTGCTCCATGGGCAGTGGCTCCAGTGTTAATGCTTCCAACGTTTTCCTCTCTTTATCATGGAGGGAGATCTTCTCTCTGCTGCTCATGCGAGAAATAGAACTCCTATTGGAAAAAGGAGGGGGCAGCAGGGTGTGGTAGGGGGATTAGCGTGAGGCGTGAACAAAACAAGCACTATCAATAACTTCTGTGAAACAAACAAGTGCCTTCCTCAGAGTGCTTTTGATTCCCCTTTTCAAGATACAGCTACTTTAACTTCTGAGTTTGTCACACACTGGAAACAGCATGTTTTCCATTTGTGGTTTCAGCTTAAAAAATACCATGATAATACTTAATAGATTAAGCAACAGCTTTCAGTTTTAGTAAAAAACAGTAAAAGTGCTTTTAACAATTTTAATGCCATAGTGTCTGTTTAGGTTACAGATAGTAACCTTAACAAACATGAGCTTAAAACATTAAAATTGCTGCAACTGCTGTTGGTTTTAGTCAATACACAGAACTTTCAGTCTAACAAAATTGGCGTAGCCCTTTATTGTTGTCACTAGTGACTAGTAAAAAAAAAATCTCCAGGGCATAGCAAAGTAATTCTTTATTTCCAAATATGTCTGTGGATTCAAAAGCACTCTGATTTACTTGAATGCTTAAACTAAGAATTTGATCTCAAACACTAGGCATGCAAAACTACCATATCACACACCATAACCACAGTGTACCCTCCCATAAAATGTTGTGCTTCAGGCAGTCAGGGCAATCCGGGATCATTACAAATATAAGGAAAACATAAAGAGGCAAGGTATTTGTTTACACTCACCTACTGTGTTTCATCATAAAATCATCACACAAAAGTATCCACAGAGTGAAAACTACGGCTGTAGCTTGACAATGGCAACATTGCACTGCATTTGTTCTGAACATACTCCAAACCCTTCCTAGAAAGGAAAGCTTCAGACAGCTGCTGTTAAGCAAGTGACAAACTATTCTGTTCTGACCAAATCTGAATCACACTAATGCACTACTGGCAGTCAGTTAGGTTTTCCTATACAGAGATTCTGCACACATCGGACCATTACCATACATAATTCACATGAAAATTACTCTTGAAGGCAGTGAACCTATGCACAGGAGAGAAAATAGAAAAAGAGGAAGCAAACAACTACTTTTAAAAAGCAAGAGTTAAGGTAAACAAAAACAAAGTGAAATATCAAGAAGAAAATCTAATCACCAGTTCAAAAAGCTGCGTTCCATGCATGGTTTCAACACAAAAGCACCACAAATGTAGACCAGCACTATAGGGACTACTTTACATATTAATTTACCAGAAAAAAGATGACAAAAGTAACCAGCACCAAGAAACAGATTACCAGTTTTCCATCTCTGATGTAAAAAAATCCCAATTATGCCCTAGAAGAGAATGTGGTTGCCTGATTTTGATGCTAGATAGTTTGTCATTATTTTCTACCAAATGTTCATTATAGTCCAAATAATGCTGTTTTTTTCTGGGTTTTTTTTTTTTTTTGGAAATCAAGTGATGAAACTCTGATTTAATGGCCTCTAAATAGGAATTAAAAACTGAGCAGAGCAAAACATACAAGTTTCAGAATTACTTTGCATGCTAGTCTACCATTTAGTTATTTATTTGGATTTAACTACAATGGTAAACAAATTTTAAACAAACAAACCGGGGTAGAGCACTGATCCACACGGATCTTTTTCAGACTCAGCTCAGAAGCACTGTCTGATTAAGAGTTGCTCACAGTCACACAGTTAAGCAAATGGAAGATGAAAGAATCAAACAATGAACCACAAGCAGTAGCTTATTAAGCATGCAGTCTTAATCCTCTGCACCAAATGCAGAGCCAGTATAATGCTACCAAAAGGAGTGAAGGCAGATGTGAAACCATTAAAACAAAGCAGGAAGCATGGCAGCAAAGAACAGAAAGTAGATTATAAGCAGATATTCACAGCACTTTATACAAAATGACAAGCCTATATTCTTGTATCAGCTCTTGAATAAACCTAATGTAATGCATCTAACATCTCAGGCTATATTTTCCTGTTTAATTATAGGCAATTAATCCTAGGTCAGCCATTAACAAAGAATGTCAAAGGTTATGCTGTACATCTGACAAAAGTTTAAAGGCATCACTATATACTAATTAATTACAAAGCACAGACTGTAGTGCTTGTTCCAACCAAATTCAAGGTGCAAAATGCATTTGACATTAACTTTATCAGGCCAAGTTACACAAACTGTTGAACTGATCTTTAACTAGTAAAATAATGTCTTTTGATCTAGCTAAGTTTCATGGCAGGAGGATGAACTGCATGACCTGCTACAACTCTTTGCAGGCATCAGCCAAGTTGTAGGTCATCACAGCTTCTGGGGCACTAGACCAAGACTTGGTCGACTTCATTGAGAAGACTGAAATTCGACAAAAGTGACAATGAGCAATGACAACAGTCAGTCAGATGACCTACTTTCAGGAATGTGTATGATTGCTGTAGTGCATAAAATAAAACAAGGAAAATAGGTGAAAAGGCCACTGCACGATGTTAGGAAAAGTAAGCAAGAACACAACAAAATAACCACCTGATTTAAAGTCTAGCAACCAATTTGTTATATAGCTACAAAAAAGACTGCTTGCTTTTACTATATTCTGTACTAATACATGGGTCACAGCAACAGACGTACTCGGACTACTCTGGGGTCAAAATTAGGTATGATACAGTGATGCTTTTCATTCATGGGTTTGCATTTCTCATGATAATGTCAAGTTTACTTTGGGCACTTCTGTATAATAGGCTGAAGACAAGTACAATTTTACAGAGATTGAAGGATATGCAGTTAAAATTGAACCTTTGTCAAGAACTTCAAATATCATCTTCTCTTATGAAGTTTAGACATATTTCCCTACGGCAATGAATAGTGTATAAGTTATAATTCTTTAACTGCTTAATTTGATTTTTGCTCCAAATATAAGTTATGCACTCGCCTAATGATAGATCTGTGTTGTCTGTTTCCAGCCTTACTCAACGCATGGTTTCGGATCCAGCTTCAGACACTTCTAAGCTTTGGATCTGGTGCTCAGGCTCATCCCTTACCCATAATGCCTTGTGTAATGAGCAAGCTACTTCAGATCAAGTCTGCCCAACAATAAAAGGGAATTTAAAATTACAAAGGTGTGGACAGGCAAACAACTTGGCTAATGTAGACACTGCTCAGCTGAGAAAGAGAGTGAAAGAGAAAGACATGACCTTCAGGAACCAAGGCAAGGTCAGCTAGAACCATCTTGGAATGGAAACATAATAATAAATATGTGCACTTGAAAAAATAAGGAAGGGGATGGTGGGAGGGTAGTTGTGGATGGATGGAAACATGCAACACAGATCTATTCCTATGACGAGTACATAACTTTCACAGCTGTTTTTCCCCCCCATTCCTCAATATATGGGACAGGGTTCCCAGCTACTTTCTCACTTGAGAGGCCTTATGGAAGGATATTCCAGAGCACAGCTGAACCAAATGAGGCTCTAGACCTGGACTGCATATCTAATTTATAGTGCGAGATGAAGGTATGTACCTTGGACCAGGTAGCTGCACTGCATATGTCATCAATTGAAACACCAGAGAAGGCGGCTGCAGATGAAGCCAAAGATCTGGTGGAATGAGCCTTGGCTGGATAGAGGAGTCGAAGGAAGTGGCAATCCTTCTTGATAAATGAAGGAAATGTAGTGGCAACCTGGTGAAAGGGTGACTTTGGACATTGCTTTCCCCAACTTAGCTGTAGAGGAGGACACAAACAACTGATCAGATTTCCTAGTTCAGTCCAATGTAAATAAAAACGTGAACTGACAATGGACATCTAACAAAGGCAAAGTATATTCACTCTTGTTTGAAAAATTTGGGAGGAACACTCAAAGGTTTATGGATCGGTTAACTGAATGATTCCGAAACTACCTTGAGCAGAAAAGATGGGATGGTTTTCAGGGGCACACTGTTCTTGTGAAAAATTAGGTAGGAAGGTTTTGAAGATAGGGGTGTAGCTCAGATATTCTCCTGACAGAAGTGACAGCCACCAGAAAATAAAGTCTTCCATGATAAAAACTTCAGCTCAACCCTAGCAGAAGGTTCAAATGTAAGCCAGTCAAAACCTGTAGCACAACAGTAATATCCCAAGGAGGGTCTGGATCAAGTGGAGGACATAACAGAAAAAAAATTCAGAGGAAAGCCTTAGATAATCTTACAGATGCAATTGGTGTATGACTTTCTCCTGAATGGAAAAAGGATATCACAGTTAACTGTACCTTGAATGCAGAATTGCTGGCTCCACAATGGAAAACATGTTTGAAGAAGTCTAAAGTTGCTGGAAGAAGGGTAGAGAAAGCGGCAATATTTTTTCCAGTTGCACAGACAGAAAACCTTTTCTATTTGTTTTAATTTTCCTAGTTGAGAGTTTTTGGGAAGAGGGCAAAATATGGACAACTGAAGATGAAAACCTGAACTGTCAGACCATCCCTGGAACTGAAGAAACCATGCCATAAGTTTAAGGGACTGATGTTCAGGTGAGGCAACCCTGAAGGGTGAAACATAAAATCTGAATCCAAGCCTCGCACCCAGGGAGGGTGGACTAGATGAGGCCAGAGGAAGGGAAAACAGACTTGTCGAGACCAATAAGGGGCTATGAGGATGACTGTGACCTTCACAGCAGATGCTTTCTGATGAAACTTTGAAATCAGGGGCAGTGGGGGAAAGGTGTAAAGGAGTACCAAAGAAAAAGGGAGCATTACAGCATCCCTGGGTGACTCCCCCTCTCAGGGAACTAGAGCAAAGAAAGTACAGTTGTGTACACTTACCATAAATGTAGATGTTTGAGTGTATTCACTGTTACAGTCATCACACTTGGGTTATCCTGCCAGGTGTCAACCTCAGTCGGCCCGAATACCAGAGGCTTAGTATTTCTGCGTCAGTTGCTGCCACTTCAGGACTGACGTCAGGTCGTCAGTGGTATAAAAACAGGCAGCCAACGCCATTACATCAGTTTTTCTTGCCCCAAATGTCAGGAGCCCCCAAATAGAGGCTAAGTTATCGTGGAAAAACACCACCAGTAAAAAGTAAATACCAATAGCCCTGTAAGGAGTGAGGAACAGAGAGAGAGAGAGAGAGACAAGGGGGCTGGAGGGTGAGAAACCAGGACTGCAACAGTGAATACACTTGAACATGTACATTTATGGCAAGTGTACACAACTCTACTATGTTCTTCTTGTTTCACTGTTGCAGTCATCATCCTTGGGTTGATTCCCAAAGCTGAAGAATGGGTGGAGGCAGTCAAGAAGAGTTGGGGTTGGCGAGTATGCCCTTCAGGACTGCTGTTGCAAAGCCTGCCCTGGATTTGGAGAAGATAGGCAAGGTGGTAATGCTTGGTGAAGGTATGAACAGAACTCCAAGTTGCAGTTTCCAAAATGTTCCTGGTAGGGACTCTTCTGAGAAAGGCTGTAGCGGTTGAAGTTGCCCTAGTGGAATGTGTTCTGACCCCCTGAGGGGGTGGTTTCCCATGGTGTTTGTAACAGAAATTGATACAGTGTGCTATCCATTTGGAGATGGTTTGTTTTGATATGGCCTTGACCTCTTGCCCCTGGTGCAAAGCTGACTAGTAACTGGTCAGATTTCCTAAAGGGCTTAGTCCTATAGGTAGAATCTGAGCTGTCTGTGCACATCTAAAGAGTGCAGGATCCTTTCCCCCTTATTTTGAGGATTAGGGAAGGTGGGCAAACAGATTTGTTGAGAGCCACACTGGGCACCACTTTAGGCATGAAAGTTGGGTTAGTCCTGAGGGAGACCCTGTCAGCATGAAAAATGATGAAGGATTCCACAGCTATAAGTGCTTGTAGCTCAGACACTCTTCTAGCTGAAGTGATGGCCAGAAGCAAGGCTGTTTTCCAAGAGAGGAATTTTAACTCTGCTGACACTGCAGGCTCAAAGGGGGACAGCGTGAGCTTTTCCAACACAAAGTTAAGATCCCAAGTAGAGGTAGGGGCTCTTCTTGTTGGCCTTAAGTTGTTACCCCTCTCAGGAACTGCTTCATGAGAGGGTGTGAGAAGACTGGTGGCTCAGTGCTGTAATGACCAGAGATGGCAGAGGCATGGATCTTAATGGAAGAGAAGGATAGGCCCCTGTGGAGTAGGTCTGCTAGGTAATCCAGGATGAGAGGTAAGGAGGGCTGTGCTGGATCTGCTCCTTTAGTCTGGATCCAGGAACAATACCTTTTTCACCTCTCAGTGTAGGATTTTCTAGTACTGGGTCGTCTGGCTTCAAGTATGACACCCAGTACCTGCTTGCTTAGGCTGGCCACTGGAGGAGAAGTCAAGGAATAAGCCAGGCTACAAGGTTCAGGGTCTGCAAATGCAGATGCAAGAACTGTCCCTCCTGCTGAGTCAGAAGAGTTGGGATCCGGGGGAGGTGCCATGGAGGCAACGGTGACAGACTGCGCAGTAGTGGGTACCAGTGTTGGCGTGGCCAGTATGGGGCAATCAGGACTGCTCTTGGTCTTTCCTCCCTTATCTTGAGTAATACTCCTGTAAGAAGAGGTAGAGGGGGAAATGCATTGAGAGGTTTTCCCACTGGAAAGATAGGGCATCCACATTCCAGGCCTTGCTGTGAGGTTCCCTGGTGCAGAATTTGCTGAACTGGTGGTTGTAGGGGGAGGCAAATAAGTCCACCTTCGGGGTACCCCATTTTTGGGTCACAAGGCTGAAGGTGTTGTGGTTTAATTGCCACTCATGTGGGTCTAGGAGATTTTTGCTTAAGTTGTCTGCCAGAGAGCTTCTGCTGCCTGGCAGGAACTGAGCTTGCAGGTGAATATGCATGGCTGAGGCCGTGTTCCAAAGGGTCATGGCTAGCCTGCAGAGTGGGTAAGAGTGGGTTCCCCCCTGCTTGTTGATGTACCACATCACTGTGGTGTTGTCGGTTTTGATTAGTATAGGCCCTGGATAGAGTAGGGATCTGAAAGCTGTCAGAGCGCGCTGAACAGCTAGCATCTCTTTTTGGTTGATGTGCAGATGAATTTGGTTTGGGCTCCAGTAGCCCTGAATGCACCTGCTGTCCAGATGTGCACCCCAGGCATAGTCTGATGCGTCTGTGTTAGGGTCTGGGCAGCATGGGGTTGTGTAAAGGGAAGCCCCTTGTTGTGGTTGCATGCTGCTGCCCACCAAAGGAACTCTTTCCTTAGACAATGTATCATAGGTATGATAATTTCCAGATCCTGAGAATGTTGGCACCAAAGACTTAAGTACCACTGAAGTTTCCTCATATGGAGTCTGGCATATGGAATTAGTAGAATGCAGGAGGCCATGAACCTGAGAGCTTGCAGGATTTTCCTTGCAGATAACTGGGTTCTGATGGCCATTTGAGAGAAGTAGCCTGTCAGATAGGCTTGTTTTTCTGGAGTAAGGAATGACATCTGGGATACTGTGTCCAAGCTTGCTCCCAGGAATACAATTGTTTGACTGGGAACTAGCTTGGATTTCTTTTGATTAATAGTGTACCCCAGGGAGGTTAAAAGGTCCTTTACAAATGTCAAGTGCTGCAACAACTTTTCTTGTCTGCCTGAATCAGGCAATCATCCAAGTAGGAGTAAATTTGAATATTTCTCTGTCTGCAATAGGCAATGGCTGGAGCTAGGCATTTTGTGAAAACTCTGGGAGCAGCGGATAAGCCAAAGGGAAGTGCAGAGAATTGATAATACATAGATCCTGCCCTGAAATGTAGACATTTCCTGCAGGTGTCCCCTGATTGGGATGTGCAGATAGGCCTCCCTTAGGTCTACGGTGGCTAACCGGACATTTTTGCACCCCATAGGGAGAAGCTGCTGTAGGGTGATCATTTTTAATTTTGGTACCACCAGGAAGGTGTTTAGAATGGATAGATCTAAGATTGGGTGCCAGGTGCCATCTTTTCTGGGTACCAGGAAAGGTCTGGCCTATCTGTTCTGCAGGAACAGGCTGAATTGCCCTTATGGAGAGCAGGGACTGAACTTGGCTTTGTGCCTCTGCCCACTGGTTTGAAGGAAGGTCTGGGAAACCCTTTTGGGGGTTGGCAGCATGTGGAAATAAAATTTGTATCCCAGGGATACTATGTTGAGGACCCATCAATTGCTGGTGATGGAGGTCCAGTTTTTTGCATGGTGGGCGAGTTTTCCTCCTAGGGGCACGAGCAATTGGGCAGAGGTGAGGGGAGGAGTTGAGAAGTCATTGTGAATTCCTTCCATAAGGGGTTGGCTTAGCACTCCCTGTTTTAGAAGTGGAGGTACTCCATTGCTTAGATCTCTGCATACCCTTAGACTGTAGTCTGGCAGGTCTGTTTCCCCTAGGTCTAGTTTGAGGTGGCCTTGAGGGGGCTGGAGAGGACCAATGTTTTGAGGGGCAATGCCTACTAAATCTTGGAGACTGCACTTGCAAAAAAGCTTTGACTGTCTGCATAGACTTAGCTTTTTCTTCCATCTTTTTTAAAACAACTTCTGCTTTGGTGCCAAACAGATTGTCCTTGTTCAGAGGTGCGTCCAATAATTTTGATTTGACATGGTCTGGCAAGGTCTGCTCCTTAAACCAGGCATGACTTCTAAGTACAGAACCTGTGACTGCTGCCCTGCAAGATGGTTCAAGGGCGTCAAACCCACATTGCAGGGTATGCTTGATGACTTGGCTTGCAGAATGCATAAGCTCCTGTAATTCTTTATTTTCTGCAGTCAGGGAAGGTAGATCAGTTTTGCTTAATAAGTTTCATAGTATGTTGCTGGTATTTCAGCATGTGGAACTGACAATTTAATGCTCTAATGGCAAGAGTTGCAGAGGTGTATACTTTTTTACTCCATCTGTCTAAAGCTTGGGAATCCCTGTCCGAGGGGGTGGGATTCTTAGCTGTAGTTGCTTTTATTCCTTTAGGTCCTTGGGGGATGACCTCTGGGTCAGCAGTAGGATTTTTGAAAATAAATTTGTGAGAGTCAGGGACTCTGTAGTACAGGTGGACAGTAGTCTCTCCTTTGATAATCACATCACCACAGTAGTCAGGAAATCCTTCTACGTGGCACACCTAATCACAAAAGGTTTCTCATCCAGGAAAAAAAGAGGTCACTGTTCCCTTCTACTCATCACTCATTAGACCCATTAGAGTGTACAACACCCCTTTTGGTATGTACCTCACAAGACATCTACAACAACTGGAAAGGCCACGGAAATACCTCACAGAGAGGATTACCAGCCTCAAACTGATGCCCTATGCAGACAGTCTCAAAAAACTCCAGCTTCACTCTGTCGCATATCACCTACTCAGAGGCGATTTCTGCCTAACATACAAAGCTATGTCAAACCCAGAGATGTTGTACATGCTCCACGTAAAGAAATCCCAATCCCTCCGAACTACACGCTCTAGGGACCTAAACCTTGTCACCACAATAAACAAAACATGCTGGAGGGATAGATTCCGATCTCAGAGACTTCCCATACTCTGGAACAAACTACCTACCTATATCAAACAAAGCTCCTCATTAGCACTCTTCAAAAAAAATCTTGACGATTGGTTGGGAGATAGGAAATTCACCCTGGGGATCACTTCTGTGGCTCTGCTTGACAGGGGCACAGGAAAATAATTTTCTTGGGTGGCAAAAGCCAAGGTACCGTTTGGCTAGGCTTATATAGGCCCTAGGGCCAATAGCCTAGTACCTACCTATGAACCTGTCAGGTTTCCTGGGAGCAGGGGGTAAAGTATCCAGAGTTAGACTGGATTCCATAAAGACATCATCCACAACATCCAGAACAGGAGTGATAGCCAAGGGTCTGTGCTGTGATCAATCTAAAAATTCCCCGAGTCTCTTTTTGGACTGAGGATAATACTGGCATTCCCAATGGAAATGCTCTCTCAAAATATGTAGGGTTTCACCAAAAGAAAAATCCTCTGGCGGGGAGGCAGAAGGAATGGATTCCTCTGCATCTGAATCCTCATAGGCAGATAAGGGCATGTCTTCATAATCAGAAACCTCATAGTCGTTGGACTCTTGGTCAGATAAAGCTGCTGGGGACAAGTCTCTTTTCCTTTTAGCAGGAGAAGGCTGGCTTCCCCTAATCAGCATGATAAGGTCTTCCGTCATTTTAAGCATCTGTGATTGTGGCAAGGAAGCAGACGCTTGAGTTAGGGTCATCGTTTTTTTAGGCATTGCTCGTACTCTTGGCCTTAGAAACTCGGTAGTTTTAGAAAGAACTGAAGATGCGAAAGAAGTCATCAGTTTGTGTCGATTATCGGTAGTGCGAAGAAAGTACAGTTGTGTACACTTACCATAAATGTAGATGTTGAGTGTATTCACTGTTGCAGTCATCACACTTGGGTTATCTGCCTGCAGGTAGCCCTCAGTCGGCCCGAATACCAGATTCTTGGGATTTCTGCGTCGGATGCTGTCACCTCTTCCATGACGTCAGGGGTATAAAACATGCAGCCGACGCCATTACATCAGTTTTTCTTGCCCTAGATGTCAGGAGCCCCCAAAGTAGGAAGCTATTACATGGTGTGGAACACCTCCAGTAAAAAGTAAATACCCCTGCCATAAAGGATGGCCATAAAGAGGATAGATAAAAAAGAGAGAGAAAACCAGGGGGCTGGAGGGAGGGAAATCAGGACTGGAACAGGGAATACACTCGAACATCTACATTTATGGTAAGTGTACACAACTGTACTATGTTCTTCTTGTTTCACTGTTGCAGTCATCACACTTGGGTTGATTCCCAAAGCTGAGGAAGGGTGGAGGCAGTCAAGTAGTGTTGGGGCTGGCTAGCAGGACCTGTAAAACTGCTGTAGCAAATCCACCTCTGGATGTAGAAAAAATAGGTAAGTGGTAATGCTTGGTGAAGGTGTGTATAGAACTCCAGGTTACAGCTTCCAGGGTGTGCCTTGGTGGGGACCCCCCTGAGAAATGCTGTAGAGGTTGAAGTAGCTCTAGTGGAATGAGTTCTGATCCCCAGAGGAGTAGGTTTTCCATGGTACTTGTAGCAGAAATGGATAAGTGTGCTATCCATTTGGAATTGGTTTGCTTCGAAATGGCCTTGCCCTCCACCCCTGTAGCAAAGCTGACTAGTAGGTGGTCAGATTTTTGAAAGGCTTAGTCCTGTCAAGGTAGAACCTGAGCTGTCTGTGCACATCCAAAGAGTGCAGGATCCTTTCCCCTCTATTCTGAGGATTAGGGAAAAAGGTTGGCAAATGGATGGATTGGTTTAAAGCCACACTGTATACCACACCTTGGGCATAAAGGAAGAGTTAGTCCTGAACAGCATGGAAAATAATGAAGGGCTCCACCGCCATTAGTGCCTGTAACTCAGACACTCTTCTTGCTGAAGTAATCGCTAGAAGTAAGGCTGTTTTCCAAGAGAGGAATTTTAAGTCTGCTGAAGCAGCAGGTTCAAAAGGGGGAAGTGCGAGCTTTTCCAGTACAAAGTTAAGGTCCTAAGCTGGGGTGGGAGCTCTCCTTGGGGGCCTTAAATTGTTAGCTCCTCTCAGGAACTGCTTGATGAGTGGGTGAGAAAAAGAGAGGAGGCTCAGTATTATAATAATCTGAGATGGCAGAGGCATGAATCTTAATGGATGAGAAGGATAGGCCTCTGTGAACAGCTCTGCTAGGTAATCAAGGATGAGGTAAGTTGGACACAGTTGTGTCCTTTCCTTGAGACTGACTCCAAGGACAATATCTTTTCCACTTTTCCGCATAGGATTTCCTAATACTAGGCCTTCTGGCCTCAAAGATGAGATCCAGCACCTGTTTGCTGAGGGATGCTGGTGGTGTATTCATGGGATAAGCAAGGTTTAGGGTTTGCACCTGTGGATGCAAAATCTGTCCTTCCTGCTGACACAGCAAGGAAGGTGTCTGATGTAGGTGCCACGATGGCACTGCTGTCAAACTGCATAGAAGTGGGTACCAGTGCTGGCGTGGCCGGTCTGGTGCAATAAGGATTGCCCTTGGCCTGTCCTGTTTGATCTTAAGTAGTACTTTTGAGAGGAGGGGCAGAGGAGGAAAGGCATAAATTGAGAGGTTTTCCCATGTAAAGGATAGGGCATCCACCTTCCAGGCTCTGTTGTGAGGGTTCCTGGTGCAAAATTTGTTCAACTGGTGGTTTTGGGGGGAGGCAAAAAGGTCCACCTCTGGAGTTCTCCACCTCTGGGTTAGAAGTTTGAATGAGTTGGGTTCCAGTTTCCACTCGTGAGGGTCCAGTAGATTTCTGCTCAAGTCGTCTGCCAGTGAATGTTGCTTGCCTGGCATGAATTGAGATTGTAGGTGCACTTGGATGCTCAAGGCTGTGATCCATAGAGCCATGGCTAACCTGCAGAGTGGGTAAGAATGAGTCCCGCCCTGCTTGTTTATGTACCACATAACTGTGGTGTTGTCTGTCTTTATCAGGAGTTGTCCTGGAAGGATACAATACTTCCTCGCCGCCTTCTCCTGGAATACATTACTTAATGCCTCCACCCATTTTTATACAAATCTTTAATTATTTCATTACTTAAAGCAAAACAATTTTGACATTTCTTAGGCATAATTATACAACATGTTAATTCACAATGTTAAATACCCAAGCAGTCCCATTTCCCTGAATAAATTGAAAATATTTTTGAAAATATTAAAAAATAATAAGAACAAAACTAACTACTAAAAATACTGAAAAAAATCAAAACACATTTACACCTCATATTCATCCTCCATTCGAATAAAGTTTTTAAATTAAGAATGAACCTTGACTCCACCACTGGGGGCTTCCTTTCCTTGTGCCTTATATCTAGGTGTTCCAAAATCATCCTTTTAACCCTTCTTCTGGTTTGTCCTATGTACCAATTCTCTCTATATCACAGCCATCCTATAATATTACACACCCAGTTGAGTTGCAATTATAAAATTCCGTGGCATTGTATTTAACCCCATTGATTTTGCAACCGTCCAAATTCCTAATCCACTTACAAACTTGGAAGGATAAGGTATTTGAGGACCATCAGAGCATTCTGTACAGCTAGCATCTCTTTTGACTGATATGCAGGGGAATTTGTTCTGGGCTCCATTTGCCTGCCATGTGAGCCCCCCATGCATAGTCTGATGCGTCTGTTGTCAGGGTTTCAGCTGAGAGGGGTTGAGTCAAAGGAAGTCCCTTGTTGTGGTTGCATGCTTCTGCCCACCAAAGGAACTCTGCCCTTAGACAAGGTACACTGTTTCCAGGTCCGCAGAATGTTGACACCAGAGACTTTTTAAGTACCACTGAAGCTTCCTCATATGCAGTCTTGCATATGGAATTAGCAGAATGCATGAGGCCATGAACCCTAGGGCTTGCAGTATTTTTCTTGCAGATAGCTGGGTTTTGTTGGTCATTAGTTTGAAATAGTTTGTCAAATGGACCTGCTTTTCTGGAGTGAGGAATGCCATCTGGGAAGTTGTGTTCAAGCTTGTCCCAGGAATACAATTTGTTGGCTTGGCACCAGTTGTGACTTCTTTTCGTTGATGGTGTATCCCAGTGAAGTTAGAAGTCTTTTTGCACATGCCAGGTGTTGAAGTAGCAATTCCTGACTGTCCGCCTGAATCAGGCAAATGTCTAAGTATGGGTAGATTTGAATATTTCTCTGCCTGCAGTACGCAATGGCTGGAGCCAGGCATTTTGTGAATACTCTGGGCAAAGCAGATAAGCCAAAGGGAAGTGCAGAGAACTGAAAGTGCATACAGCCTGCCCTGAAACAGATATTTCCTGCAAGACACCCTTATGGGGATGTGCAGATAAGCTTCTTTTAAGTCTAGGGTGACTAACCAGGCATCCTTGGCTAGCATAGGAAGAAGCTGTCACAGTGTAAGCATTTTGAATTTTGGGACCACCAGAAAGGTGTTGAGGATTGATAGATCCAGGATCGGGTGCCAAGAGCTCTCTTTTCTGGGCATCAGTAATAGTGTGGAGTAGAAAAGTACAGTTTTGTACCTACCATAAATGTAGATGTTTGAGTGTTCACACTGCTGCAGTCATCACACTTGGGTTATCCTGTCGTCAGGCGGTCCCGCAGTCGGCCGGAATTCCAAAGTCTTGGTCTGGCGTCGGTTGCTGTCGCTTCTTCCCTGACGTCAGTGCGCCAGGGGTATATATATAATGCATCCAATGCCATTTTCTTCAGTTTTTCTTGCCCAGATGTCAGCTGCCCCTCAAAAGGTGGTCAATAATTAGTACCAAATTAAGTAATTTTTGCACAAACACAAAATCCCTCCAGCTATAAGCAAATACATCAGGAAGGTATTGTAGAGATTTAGCCAGTTAGATCAGAGGGGATGGAGGGAGGGTAACCTGGACTGCAGCAGGGTGAACACTCTAACATCTACATTTATGGTAGGTACAAAACTGTACTATGTTCATCGTGTTACCCTGCTGCAGTCATCACACTTGGGTAGAATCCCAAAGCTATGGATGGGTGGAGGAGTTATAGAGGGTTAGAGGAGGCTAGAAGGCCCTGCAGAACTGCAGTGGCGAAGCCAGGTCTAGTCTTAGAGTAAAGTGGTAAGTGATAGTGTTTGGTACAGGTGTGTACTGAACTCCAAGTTGCAGCTTCCAAAATCTCCTTGGTTGGAACCCCCCTGAGGAAGGCTGTAGATGTAGCTGTTGCCCTGGTAGAGTGGGGCCTAATGGTAGCAGGAACTGGTTTTCCATGATGGGTATAGCAAAAATGAATGCAATGTCCTATCCATTTGGAAATGATTTGTTTTGATATAGCCTTCCCTTATGTAGCTGTAGCATAGGATACAAACAGCTGGTCAGATTTTCTGAAAGCCTTAGTTTTATCCAAGTAGTAACGAAGTTGCCTGTGAATGTCCAAGGAATGCAGGAGTCTTTCTCCTTTGTTCTGTGGGTTTGGGAAGAAGGTGGATAAGTGAATGGTTTGATTTAAAGACACACTGGAAATCACCTTAGGCATGAAGGAAGGATTAGTACATAGAGAAACTCTGTCTTGATGGAAAATGAGGAAAGGTTCCACTGACATTAGTGCCTGCAACTCTGAGACTCTTCTAGCTGAAGTTATTGCTAGCAGCAGGGCAGTCTTCCATGATAGGAACTGCAGATCTGCAGAGAAAGCTGGTTCAAAGGGAGGCAGTGTAAGTTTTTCCAGAACAAAATTTAGGTCCCATGTTGGTGTAGGTGCTCTCCTTGGGGGCCTAATGTTTTTTGCCCCTCTGAGGAACTGCCTTAGAAGTGGATGCGAAAATAAGGATGGTTCCGTGTTGTAGTGGGTTGAAATAGCTGATGCATGGATTTTAATGGAGAAAAAAGAAAGTCCTTTGTGCAACATCTCAGTTAAATACTGTAGAATCTGAGGCATGTGAGGCTGAAGTGTGTTTTGGCCTTTAGCTTGGTTCCAGGCAGAAAACCTTTTCCATTTGCCCGAATAGGCCTTCCTGGTGCTGGGCCTCCTAGCTTCCAGAATAACATCCATAACTGCTTGGGAAAGAAAAGTTGGCTGAATGTTTAGGTGATATGCCATGCAGCCAGATTTAAGGTTTTTAGCTGGCTGTGAAGAATCTGATTGTTTTGCTGTGTGAGCAAATGGGCAATTTGTGGTAAAATCCAAGGTGGGCCCTGGGCCATATTCTTCAATAGTAGGTACCAGTGCTGGCGTGGCCAGTCTGGGGCTATGAGCATCAGTCATGGTCTCTCCTTACTGACTTTCAGAAGCACCTTTGTGAGAAGAGGCAATGGAGGGAAGGCATACACTCTGTCAGGTTTTTCCAACTGAATGAGAGTGAGTCCACTTTCCAAGCTTGATGGTGAAGTGTCCTTGTACAAAATTTTGTTATTTGACAGTTTTGAGGACTGGCAAACAAGTCTATGTCTGGAAGGCCCCATTTTTGAGTTATCATTGCAAATACTTGTGGATCCAGTTTCCACTCGTGGGGATCCATGAGGTTTCTGCTGAGGTCATCTGCCAATATGTTCTTTTTTCCTGGCAGGAATTGAGCTTGTAACTGAACTTGGTAAGCCAGAGCTGTGTTCCACAAGGTCATTGCTTGCCTGCATAGAGGGTAGGAGTGTGTACCCCCTTGTTTGTTTATGTACCACATTACTGTGGTGTCGTCTGTCCTTATTGTAAGTTGTCCTGGATGTAATAGATTCTTGAAGGCTGTCAGAGCATTCTGTACAGCTAGCATCTCTTTTTGATTGATGTGCAGATTCCTTTGATCTGCAGTCCATACGCCTTGAACGCACTGTCCTGCCATGTGTGCCCCCCACCCAGGCATAGTCCGATGCATCTGTTGTCATAGTTTGCCTGGCTGGGGGCAAGGTGAAAGGCTGACCCTTGTTGAGGTGACAAGCCAGTGACCACCATAGAAACTCCTGCTGTAGGCAGGGAATGAGAGATATCATTGTGTCCAAGCTGTGGCTGTGTTGAGACCATACGCTTTTTAGGTACCACTGTAATTTCCTCATATGCAGCTTTGCAAATGGTATTAGTAGTATGCAAGATGCCATGATGCCCAAGGCCTGCAGAATTTTTCTTGCAGGTAGCTGGGTCTTTGTTGCCATTGTTTTGAAATAGAGTCAGTTGTAGTTGTTTGTCTGGTGTCAGATAAGCCTTCTGGGCCGTTGTATTCAAGCTGGCACCCAGGAATGTCATTTTGTGAGGGTACTAGTTTTGATTTCTTTTCGTTTACTGTGTACCCCAGGCAACTTAGAAGATGTTTTACAAAAGCCAGATGTTGTAAGAGGGTGTCCTTGCTTTCTGCTTGGATGAGGCAGTCGTCCAGGTATGGGTATATTTGAATTCCTCTTTGTCTGCAGTATGCAATTACTGGTGCCAGGCATTTTGTAAAGACCCTGGACGCAGTAGACAAGCCAAAGGGCAGTGCAGAGAATTGGTAATGGGTTGAACCTGCAATGAAATGGAGGTATCTTCTGCAACTTTGTCTGATAGGGACATGCAGGTATGCCTCCTTGAGGTCCAACATTACTAGCCATGCTTTCTTGCCCAACATGGGAAGAAGCTGCTGTAGTGTTAGCATCTTGAATTTGGGTACTTGTAAGAAGGTGTTTAGAATTGAAAGGTCCAGAATTGGTCTCCAGGCATTGTCCTTTCTGGGAACTAGAAAGAGTCTTGAGTAAAATCCTTGGCCTTGCTCTCAAGTAGGTACCAGTTGAATGGCTCTCATGTCCATGAGAGCTGTAATTTGTCTTTGTGCCTCTGCCCATTGATTTTGTGGCAGGTTTGGCATTCCTCTTTTCATTGGCAAGGTGTGAAAATGGAATCTGTATCCTCGTAAAATTATGTCTAGGACCCATTTGTCCTTTGTGACAATGTGCCAGTTGTCTGAAAAAAGTGCGAGTTTTCCTCCCAAGGGGGCTGCCAAGAGAGTGTTGCTTGGCCAGATGAGGTGCAAGTCATTGAGTTTGCCTTCTGGTAGTTTGGGACCTGTCTTCTCCTCCCTCCTGTGCTGCAGTGCCCCATTGTCGAGGTTTGTACTGGGCTTGTGGTTGTCCTCTGCCTCTTGGACATCTGTATTTACCCCTCTGTGGTCTGTCAGTAGCTGGAAAGGACCAATTTTTTGTTGGCCAATTTCTGCTGAAGCGAGGGGGCTGTACCTGTAGGAAATCTTTGACTGTCTGCATAGATTTTGCCTTATCCTCCATTTTCTTTAAGACTTCTTCTGCTTTAACTCCAAAAAGAACATTCTGCTGTAAGGGAGCATTTAGAAGCTTTGCTTTAACATGATCAGGCAGAGTTTGTTCCTTTAACCATGCATGCCTACGTATAACAGACCCAGTGACAGCTGCTCTGCAGGAAGCCTCCAAAGAATCAAACCCACATTGTAAAGTATGTTTGCCCACCTGTTCAGTTGCATGCAACAGATCCTACATTTCTTTTAATTCAGACTGTTGAGGGAGTGTGCTCATTTTTTGTTTTAACTGAGACAATAGAAATTGCTATTTTAGTATGTGAAACTGGCAGTTTAGTGCCCTCATAGCTAGAGTGGCTGAGGTGTAAACCTTTTTCCCCCACCTGTCTAGTGCTCTGGAATCCCTTTCAGAGGGTACAGGATTTTTTGCTATAGAAGCCTTAGCCCCTTTTGGACCCTGGGAGATGGTCTCTTGATCAGCAACAGGACTTTTATAAAGAAATTTGTGGGAATCAGGCACTCTGTAGCATCTGTCAGGTTTGGCCGGAGCAGGAGGCAGAGAATCTGGGTTCAAACTGGATTCTAAGTAAACATCATCCACAATGTCAAACTGGGTGGATGGCAAGTGGTCTGCGCTGGGGGAGTAAAAGAAACTCTTTTGAGCCTTTTCTTTGAGTCAGAGTAGTCCTGACCTTCCCAGTGAAAATGTTCCCTCATAGTGTGTAAAGTTTCCCCAAAGGAGTAGGCTTCAGGAGGAGAAGCTGAGGGAATAGAATTGTCAGCATCAGAATCTTCATAAGGGGAGAAGGAATAATCTTGTTCCTCAGAGGAGCCTGAGGAAATAAGACACTTGTTCAGAGGAGGCATAATCTTCCCCTTGTCTAGGCCTTTTGTCGGGAGGGGGTTGAGAATCAACTCTTCAAATCTTCAGACATTCTGAGCATCTGTTTCTTAGGCATGGGGCCTTGAACAGGGGACTGAAGTGCAGTCTTTTTAGGTTTAGTAGGAGTCTTAGGAGATGTTTTTATGGTGAGCGTCGGTCTGAAGACGCCTTCAGAAACCGAAGGTGCTTCTGCAGGACCAACATCTTTTTCAGCAGTGTCGTCGGTACGGCCTAAACAAAATGGCTGCGTCGGCCTAGTACTTTCCGCCAAAAGTTCCGAAGCAGTCTCTGGTTCCAGATCTGCGGTAGTCAGGGGCTGCGTTGGAGCCTCACTGAAGACCGGTGAACCGGAGACCGGACCAGCCGAGGCCTCGGAGTCTGGCTTGGGTCTAGGCTGCCTGTCCTTATCCTTGCGTTTTTTGTGCACGCTGGTAGTTGGTTGCTCCGACGGCATAGTGTAGTTGAATTTTCTGCCAAAGTAGTGTCGTGCGAAATCAAAGCGTCTTTTTATAGTACGCTTATTAAACCTAGCACAAAAACGACAACTAGTGACGTCGTGGTCTGGGCCTAGGCAAGGTATGCAGTAAGAATGAAAATCCTTATGAGGTATTTGCTTCCCACAAGAAATACAATTGTTAACTTTTTCTGACATCGGTCTGAGGCAAGAAAAGTTTCCCCAATGGGGTACTTAGCTTTATTGAAGACTTCGGATCTGAAATTCGAAAATCTCAGGAGTCAGCCGACCGGCACTTGCGAACTGCTTCTGCTTCGGGCACCGCGTGGCAAGAAAGACTGAAGAAAATGGCGTCGGATGCATTATATATATATCCCTGGCGCACTGACATCAGGGAAGAAGCGACAGCAACCGACGCCGGTCCAAGACTTTGGAATTCCGGCCGACTGCGGGACCGTCTGATGACAGGATAACCCAAGTGTGATGACTGCAGCAGGGTAATACGATGAACATCCCTGTCCCCTTTGTTCTACTGGAACAGGTTGAATAGCCCTGATATGGAGAAGGAAAAGTACTTTTGAGCCTCTGCCCACTAGTTTGGAGGAAGGTCTGGCAACCCACTTGGTGTTGGCAGTGAGCGGAAGTAGAATCTGTATCCCTGGGATACAATGTTTAGAACCCATCGGTCCTGAGTAATGGACATTCAGTTTTTTGCATGAAAGGCGAGTTTTCCTCCTGAAGGCACAAGTACTTGGGCATGGCTGGGAAGGATAACTGGAAAGTCATTGTGAACTTTTTCCATAAGGGGGTGGCTTACCACTCCCTGGTTTTGAGGTGGAAACACTCCATTGTTTACTTCTCTGCATACCCCGAGACTGTAGTGTTGGTGGTCTGTTTCCCCTGGGTTTGGACTGAGAAGGCCTGAGAGGGACTGGAAAGGACCAGTTTTTTGAAGGCCAATGCCTACTGAATCTAGGTTACTACACCTGTAAGAAATCTTTGACTGTCTGCACAGATTTAACTTTTTCTTCCATCTTTTTAAGAGCTTCTTCTGCTTTTGTGTCAAACAAACACTCCTGATTTAATGGAGCATCTAGTAATTTTGCTTTGACATGGTCAGGGAAGACTTGTTCCTTTAGCCAAGCATGCCTTCTTAGTACAGACCCAGTGACAGCAGCCCTGCAAGATGCTTCTAAGGCATCAAACCCACATTGCAAAGTATGTTTACTAACTTGGTTTGCAAAATGCATTAACTGTTGTAAATCTTTATTTTCTGCACAATCTGGAAGTAACACCATTTTTTGTTCAATTAGTTCCATAATATGCTGCTGGTACTTCAACATGTGAAACTGGCAAGTAAAAGCCCTGATGGCAAGAGTTGCAGAGGTATATACCTTCTTACCCCATCTGTCTAAAGCTCTAGAATCCCTGTCTGAAGGGGTAGGGTTTTTGGCTGTAGTAGCCTTAATGCATTTAAGTCCCTGGGAAATGGTCTCTGGATCTGCAGTAGGAGTCTTAAAGAGAAATTTGTGAGAATCAGGTACTCTGTAGTACCTGTCAGGTTTTCTTTGAGCTGGTGGTAAGGTGTCAGTAGTAAGACTGGACTCCAAGAAGACATCATCTACAATATCCAGGATAGGTGTATAGCTAGAGGCCTGTGCTGAGGCAAATCTAAAAATTCCCTGAGTCTCTTTTTGGACTGAGGATAGTCCTGGCATTCCGAGCGGAAATGCTCTCTTAAGGTATGCAAGGTTTCACCAAAAGAGAAATCCTCTGGAGGGGAGGCAGAGGGAATGGATTCCTCTGCATCTGAATCCTCATAGGTAGATAAGGGTATGTCCTGGTAATCAGAAGGGTCAGAGTCATCATACCTCTGGTCTGCAGAATCAGAAGGAAATTCAATTCTTTGTCTTTTGGCAGGGGAAGGCTGGCTTCCCCTAATTAGAGTAATAAGGTCTTCAGTCATTCTAAGCATTTGTTTTTGTGGCATGGGAGGATGAGGATGAGCATGCGCTTTGGTCGGTTTTCTAGGCATAGTGCGAATTCTGGGCCTGAGAAAACTCAGTGGTTTTAGTAGGAAGTGAAGTTGTCGGTTTAATATGAATATCGGTAGGTCGGAATATACCCTCAGAAACCAGTGCCTGCACAGCTGCAATGGACCCATCCAAGATAGACACATCTGCAAGTTCCATAGTTGAAGAAGCATCTTGCGGCATACCAGACTCGGAATGGGTCTCAGCAGAGGCCTGCGAATCTGTAGAAGTGGGCATCAGGGGCTGCAAAGGTGCCTCACTGTGTACGGGCAACAAGCTTAACTGAAGCGTTGTCGGCAGTTTTTGACCTATGCGGTCTTTGTGCTTTTTCGGAAGATCAGTAGTCGGATGGCTTACCAAAGCCATTTCGGAATACTGAGAAAGTACAGTTTTGTACCTACCATAAATGTAGATGTCCGATAGGTATGCATCTGCAGTCATCACATATGGGTTGTCCTGCCTCAGGCAGCCCTTCGGTCGGCCGGATTCCAAAGTCTGGGTCCGGTGTCAGCTGATGTCGCCCTCTCCCCGACGTCACAGCGCCTGGGGTATAAAAGCTTCAGCCGACGCCATCTTCCTCAGTTTTTCTTGCCCCAGATGCCAGGTGCCCTCTAGGAAGGCTGAATTTGGAAAATGCAATAAAAAATCCAAACATTTGCAAAAATATATATGTAAAAACAAATACACCATAATAGATCCCCCAGCTAGCTAATAGAGAGGTAAGCACCCTAGGAATACCACAGAGGGGAAGGAGGGAGGGTAAATCTGACTGCAGATGCATACCTATCGGACATCTACATTTATGGTAGGTACAAAACTGTACTATGTCCTTCAAGGATGCATCTGCAGTCATCACATATGGGTAGAATACCATAGCCAATCTGGGGGTGGAGATACTAGGAAAAGGATGGTGTAGCTAAGATACCCTGCAGGACAGCCGTAGCAAAGCCTGCTCTGGATCTGGAATATAAAGGTAAATTGTAATGCTTGGCAAATGTATGCACGGAGCTCCATGTGGCAGCTTCTAAAATGTCTTTTGTAGCCACCCCTCTTAAGAAGGCTGTGGAGGTGGCTGTGGCTCTCGTAGAATGAGGTTTAATATTAGCTGGTACAGTCTTTCCATGAAATGAGTAACAAAAGCGGATGCAATTTCCTATCCATTTTGAAATTGTCTGTTTGGAAATTGCTTTTCCTTGAGTACCAGCAGCATATGCTACCAGCAGCTGGTCAGTTTTCCTGAAACCTTTAGTTCTGTCCAAGTAGTAGCGCAACTGTCTGTGAATGTCCAGGGTGTGCAGCAGTTTCTCCCCTTTGTTTTGTGGATTTGGGAAGAAGGTAGGCAAGTGAATGGCTTGATTCAATGAAACCCTGGATACCACCTTTGGCATAAAAGTAGGATTAGTTCTTAATGAAACTCTGTCCTGATGAAAAATAATAAATGGCTGAACTGCCATCAGGGCCTGCAATTCCGAAACCCTTCTTGCTGAGGTTATTGCCAGAAGGAAAGCAGTCTTCCATGAAAGGTACTGTAGATCTGCAGTTGCTGCTGGTTCAAATGGAGGCAGTGTTAGTTTTTCCAACAAGTAGTTAAGGTCCCAAGCAGGTAGAGGTGGTTTCCTAGGAGGTTTGATGTTTTTAATTCCTCTTAGAAACTGTCTTAGGAGAGGATGAGAAAAGACAGGTGGATCAGTATTGTACTCTGCTGAAATTGCTGAAGCATGAATCTTAATAGAAGAGTAAGACAGCCATTGTGGAACATTTCTGCCAAATATTCCAGGATATGTGCCATGTTCATCATTGTCATCTAGGCCCTTTGTGGTGTTCCAGATGAAATTTTTTCCATTTTGCTGAATATGCCTTCCTTGTGGAAGCTTCCATAATAATATTCTTCACTCTCTGGGATAGCTTATCCTGAGGAGGAGTCAAGGTATTCTCCAGCTGTTAGTTGCAATGTTTTCAGGTTGGAATGTAGAGTTTTGCATCTGTGCTGTGTCCGTAGAAGTGGCCATAGAGGTAGGGGCCATGGTTTTGTACGTGACATGCTCCTTAGCAGTGGGTACCAGTGCTGTCTTGGCCAGTCCGGAGCTATCAGAATCACTTTTGGCTGCTCTGCCCTGATCTTCAGTAACACCTTGGTCATTAATGGAATAGGAGGAAATGCATACACTGTCAGATTTCTCCAGCTGAAAGAGAGCGTCCACTTTCCACGCTTGGGTGGTATGTCCTTGAGCAGAATTTCTTCAGTTGATGATTGTGGGGGGATGCAAATAGATCTATGTCCGGGCTCCCCCAAGATTGTATTATCTGTTGAAAAATGTCTGGGTGCAGCATCCATTCGTGTGCATCCATGATATTTCTGCTTAAGCTGTCCGCCAGTGTATTGTCCTTCCCTGGCACAAACTGAGCTTGTAGCTGTATATTGAGTTTCAAGGAAAGATCCCATAGATTCATTGCCAGTCTGCAAAGAGGGTAAGAATGGGTACCTCCTTGCTTGTTTATGTACCACATAACTGTGGTGTTGTCTGTCCTTATTAGTAGATGGCCTTGATGCAGAAAGAGTTTGAAGGCCTCGATTGCATGTATCACTGCTAGCATTTCTTTTTGATTTATGTGCATGTGTAGCTTCTTTCGTGACCACTGTCCTTGGATACCTCTGCCCTCCATGTGCGCTCCCCAACCTAGGTCTGAAGCGTCTGTTGTAATAGTTTGGGAGGTTTTTGGCTTTGTGAAGGGCAACCCTCTGTTGGACTGGCTGGCCTGAGCCCACCACAGAAATTCCTTGTGAAGGCATGGAATGAGTGGGATTAACGTTTCCAAACTGTGACTGTGCTGAGTCCATAAACTCCTTTGGTACCACTGTAGCTTCCTCATATGTAGCCTTGCTTGTGGAATCAAAAGAATACAGGATGCCATGTAACCCAGGGCCTGCAGGATTTTCCTTGCAGTCAGCTGGGTTTGTCTTGTCAGATTGCTGAAGTAATCCGGTAGTTGACTTTGTTTTTCGTCTGTGAGATAAGCCATTTGGGTGGTTGTATTTAGATCCGCACCCAGAAAGGTTATTCTTTGGGATGGAACAAGTCTTGATTTGTGCATGTTGACTGTATATCCCAAGGCCTGTAGAAGATTGATGGCATAATTTAAGTCCTTTATCAAAGTTTGTTGGTTGTCCGCTTGTATAAGGCAGTCGTCCAGATATGGGTAGATTTGAATCCCCTGGAGTCTGCAGTGTGCTATTACTGATGCCAGGCATTTCGTGAATACTCTGGGCGCAGTAGATAAGCCAAAGGGCAATGCTGAGATTTGATCATGCTCTGACCCTGCAAGAAATCTGAGGTATCTTCTGCAACTTTGTCTGATAGGGACATGCAGGTATGCCTCCTTGAGGTCTAGAGTAACCAGCCAAGACCCCTTGCCCAGCATGGGAAGGAGTTGCTGTAGAGTCAGCATTTTGAATTTTGGCACAATGAGATAAGTATTCAGTGCAGACAAGTCGAGAATTGGTCTCCATTGATTCTCTTTTCTTGGAACAAGGAATAGCCTGGAGTAAAATCCTTGGCCTTGTTCTGAAATAGGAACTTTTTCTATGGCTTTCATTTGTAGTAAGTTTGAGATTTGTTTCACGGCCTCTGCCCTTTGATTTGGTGGCAGACCTGGCATGCCTTTTCTTTTTGGCAATGTGTGGAAATGGAACCTGTATCCATTATCTATTATTTGGAGTGTCCATTTGTCTCTTGTAATGTTGTGCCAATTTCTTGAGAATAAAGAAAGCTTTCCGCCCAAAGGTGCTTCTAATTGAGCCCTGGTTGGCGGAGTCAAAGCAAAGTCATTGAGTTTGTCCTTGTGCAGCAGTTGCAGGTCCTGAACTGCCTGTCTGGATTGGAGGTTGCCATTGACGGCCTCTGTAGGAGCCCCTAGCTTGCCCTCTACCTCTGGCACGCCTGTTCCTGCCCCTTTGAAATCTTTCTGTGTCCGGAAAGGACCAATTCTTGGAAGGCCAGTTTCTGCTGAATCTAGGCGGTTGGACTTGAAGAAAATCCTTAACTGTTTGTACAGATTTTGCCTTTTCCTCAAATTTCTTTAGGACGTCTTGAGCAGTGGAACCAAATAACTTTTGCTTTTCCAGTGGAGCATCCAAAAGCTTAGCTTTAACATGATCTGGCAGAGATTGTTCCTTCAGCCAAGCATGCCTGCGGATGACAACACCTGTCATTGCTGACCTACATGAAGCTTCCAATGCATCATAACCACACTGCAAGAAGTGGTTGCTAACCTGCTGGGAGTTATGTACCAGATCCTGAAGGGATTTACGGTCAAGGGGTTCAGAAGAAGACAAATTCTTATGCATTTCTTCTAACAAATACTCTTGATACTGTATCATGTGAAATTGACAATTTAATGCCCTCATAGCAAGAGTGGCAGAAGTATACACTTTTTTACCCCATCTCTCTAATGCCCTGGACTCCTTTGCAGAGGGGAGTGGGTTCTTAGTAGTAACAGCTGCAACCCCTTTAGGGCCCTGTGAAATAGTTTCAGGGTCAGCAGAGTGGGCCTTATAAAGAAAATTATGTGTGTCCGGGACTCTAATACCTATCGGGCTTAACAGGGGCCGGAGGCAGAGTGTCAGGGGTCCTACTAGAGTCAGAGTATACATCATCAATCACATTTAGAACAGGAGGAATAGCCAAAGGTCTATGCTGAGGTAAATGAAGAAAAGTTCTTAGTCTTTTCCTGGAATCAGAATATTCCTGGCCCTGCCATTTGAAATGCTCTCTCATAGTGTGAAGGGTCTCCCCAAAGGAAAGCTCTTCAGGAGGGGAGGCCGAGGGAATAGATTCCTCTGCATCCAAATCCTATAAGCCTCCTCCTGGTAGTCTGAGTGATCCAAGCCAACAGAGGCCTCCTCTGAGGAAAGGGGATCAGGAGGATCCATCCTGGGCCTTTTGTAGGGGGTGGGAGCCTCTGTCCGGATGAGGCTGAGAGCCCCTAATTAAGGAGATAAGGTCCTCTGCTAAAGTTAGAATCTGTGAACTAGAAGAAGGTCCCTGAGGAATAACTCTGGGAGGCATGGCTTTTGAGTGTTTTGCAGCTTTAGCCCTGGTGAAAGCCTTAATAGACATGGATGCAGGAGGCCTGGCTGCACCACGTGCTGGTGTAGTTTTGTCTAAAGGTATGGTGTCGGAAGATTCCAATACACCAGTTTCGGAAGGCAATTCTGTAACCGACTCGGTAGGAGCCTCCGGGGCCGAGGCTGTCGGTTTTAATATTTCAGGGTTCGGAAGTTCCAAGGACTCGGTATCAGCCGAGACTGAGACAGGTTTCAGCGACGCAGGTGTCGGTCCTTGTCTTTCCGTTTCTTAATTAAATGAGATGTCGGGTTTCCGGCATTTTGTAAGCAAAACTATCCCAAAAACTCTTCTGCGAACTCCGCCCGTCGTCTAAGAGTGCGTCGGTTGAAGGAAGCACAGGCAGAACAGGCCGAGACGTCGTGGTCTGGGCCTAAGCAGGGAAGACAATAAGAGTGGAAATCCTTATGAGTTATTTGTTTCCCACAAGTTAAACAATTATTAACTTTTTCTGACATCGGCTGAGGCAAGAAAGAGTCCCCAACGGGGTACTTAGCTTTTGAAGTCTTCGGATAGCGAATTTACAGGAGCTGGCCGAACTGCTTCTGCTTCGGGCACCACGCGGCAAGAAAGACTGGGGAAGATGGCGCCGGCTGACGCTTTTATACCCCAGGCACTGTGACGTCGGGGAGAGGGCGACATCAGCCGACGCCGGACCCAGACTTTGGAATCCGGCCGACCGAAGGGCTGCCTGAGGCAGGACAACCCATATGTGATGACTGCAGATGCATCCTTAAAGGACATCGAGAGCGAAAGAATTTAGCTACAAAAACAGCCTGATGACGAATGGTTCGGGTGTTAAACAAGGCACAAAACCGACAGCTAGTGATATCATGGTCTGGGCCTAAACATGCGACACAGTAAGAATGAAAATCTCTGAGGTATTTGCTTTACTCAGGAAAGACAATTGTTAATTTTTTCTGACATCGGTGAGAGCAAGAAAAAAGAATCCCCAATGGGGTACTTAGCTTTAGAAGACTTCAGATCTGAAACTCGAAAAAACGAAAATTTCAGGTAGCGGCCGACCAGCACTTGCGAACTGCTTCGACTTCGGGCTCCTTCTAGGCAAGAAAGACTGATGTCATGGTGTTGGCTGCATGTTTTATACCCCTGACGATCTAACATCATGGAAGAGGCGACACCATCCGATGCAGAAATCCCAAGACTCTGGTATTTGGGCCGACTGAGGGCTACCTGCAGGCAGATAACCCAAGTGTGATGACTGCAACAGTGAAACGCAAAGAACATCTTCCTCAGAAGCTGGTGCCTGCACAGCGGCTCCGGACCCTTCCAAGGTAGAGACATCCGCAGGTTCTGGAGTCAAAGAAGAGTTTCACTGTATACCGGACTCCAAACGGGTCTCGGTAGGGGCCTGCGAATCCATCGAAGCGGGCACCGGAGCTGCAAAGGCGCCTCATTGAGTACCGATGAACTGGCGAATAGCTTAATGGAATTGGCAGTTTTGGACCTGTGCAGTCTGTGTCTGTCTTTATCCTTTCGGTTTTTTGGAAAATCGGTAGTCGGATGGCTTACCGAAGCCATTTCGGAATAGAGAGATAGAGAACGAAAGTATTTAGCTACAATAAGGGCCCGATGACAAACAGTTCAGGCATTGAACAAAGCACAAAACTGGCAGCGAGGTACTTCGTGGTCTGGGCCTAAGCAGGTGACGCAGTAAGAATGGAAATCTCAGTGTGGTATTTGCTTTCCACAGGCGAGACAATTGTTAACTTTTTCCGACATTGGTTAGAGCAAGAAAAAAGGATCCCCAACAGGGTACTTAGCTTTAGAAGACTTCAACTTCAATTTCGGAAATGAAAACTCAGATAGCGGCCGACCGACACTCGTGCAAACTGCTTCTGGTTTGGGGTCCTTGGCAATAAAGACTTATGTAATGGCGTCGGCTGCCTGTTTTTATACCACACTGACAACCTGACGTCAGTCCTGAAGTGACAGCAACCGACGCAGAAATACTAAGCCTCTGGTATTCGGGCCGACTGAGGGCTACCCCTGGCAGGATAACCCAAGTGTGATGACTGCAACAGTGAAACACGAAGAACATCTTGTTGCATTTGGTGTAGTGGGGATAGGTGAAGAGGCTGCAACCAAGGAACTCAGTCAGAAAATCCACACCGTTAATAATGGATTGAGATATCTCATGAGGGAGCATGACAAACCTCAAACTGTATAAAATTACACTGGATTTCCTTGGTATATGCATTGCTATTCGAAAGTGGCAAGAACATATCAACTGACATACACTCATGGCCACTTGAAATAAAAGACATTTGGTTTTTCCCTGTTTGTTGCACTAATGTAATGGAGGCTGCCATGGAGCCCAGAAGGTGAAGAATTACTTTCGTTGGCATCTTCTGGTTGGATACAACTTTTTGGGCTTGTCAGTGAATAGGTGTAATTATTGTTTAAGGGAGTCTTACCATCTGAAGTCATGTCCAAATTATGATGAGCTGTAGAGAATGGACTGGCTGCAGCTTGGACATTTCTAGATTCACTGTAATCCCCAATTCTATGCATAGTTACAGCAAGGAATCACTGACAAAGTAGATTCCTGGAAGGGGCAGTGATTCAAATATGGGAAAACCTGGAAACCCTGCAGTCATAGACAAGCTGCTAATACTGCCATACACTTGGTAAACACCTGGGGGTTCTGGTGGAACCTAAGGGCAAAAGCTCTGAAATGTTAATGACTGGCCTCCTGCCAGAAATGAAGATTCTTCCTGGAGTGTATGTCCATCTTTATGTGGTAAGACCCGTCCTGAAGATCTATCCAGCACATCCAGTTGTTCTTCCTCAGCAATGGAAGACTGGACTGAAATGTGACCATATGAAATTTTGTTTGTTTCACAAACTTGTTCAAGTAATTTAGGTCCAAAATTGGCCTTAGGTCCCAGTCTTTATTTGGCACTAAAAAGAATTTTGAGTAAATTCCAAATTATTTCTGGTCTGGATGGACCATTTGGATGGCTGGATTTCTCAGAAACTTTCTTATTTCTGAAGTGGCTTCTTTCCTTTGTGAGGGTGGAACATTAGGAATTCTTTTGGGGAACAAAGGAAGGTTGTGGAAGGGAATGAAACAGCCTCCAGTTATGATGCTCTGCACTGATTTGTCTTGAGCAATGGATGTCCAGTGTTGCTGTGTGTAGTGATAAAAGCCTCCAGAGTGAGACAGTCGGGCAACTGTTCAAGAGCACTGGAAAAGGTTCTCTGAGAAAGAACCCCTGAAGCTTTGGTTTTGCCACCTCTGCCTCCTTGGAGGATGTTCATTATAAGAGTCTCTCCCTCTGCCTTGGGGAGCTCTTTCTCTAGAAATGCCAGATGCAAAGCCTTGGGGATTCACAAAACCAAATTCTCTTTACTCCCTTCTGGTTTCTGCAGGAGGTCCTTTGAGGGATAGATAATTTATACCTCAGACTAGTAGTAGAGGAAGGTGGCCTGGAAGGATAACTGGATCTGTCTTGCAGGACTGGGGGCTGGAGTTTAGTGGAGACAAGATCCAGAGAAATTCTAGGTGGTGCTTTGGATCCAATAATTACTGGCTCTAAAAAGCATTGTTTTTTTTAAGGTCTAGAGGTCCTAGCTTGTGGAGCTGGCGAGGGTGTCTGATCTGGAAATCTCTATTTTGTTGATTTATACTTCTTTTCTTTTTCTTTCTCTTTTTCTCCTCTGCCTCCTTTTGCTTCTTCCTGGATTTATCAGCCTTTTTTTTTTTGAAGAAGAAGAAGATGGAAACGGGAAAGAAGCAGCAGCCACAGACTTCCTTGCTCCTGAAGAGGGCTTCTCGCCTGTGATAGCTGAAGGAGACCCTTTAAAATCAGCTTGTTTTTTTCTTTTTCTGATGGCTCGTTGTCCAAAAACCTCACATATAGAGCAGACAATGTCTAAATGGAAAGGCTCTAGGCAATATATGCACTTCTCGTGTGAATCCAAATTTGGCAGCATGTGGGGGAAAAGTAAACCAGAGGGCTTATCAGTCTTCAAAAATAAGATGCCCTAGAATAAAGACATTTTAAACTGATATCTAAATATAAATATAAGTACTTTACCACTATTTTTTTTTTCACTTTTTATGAAATAAGCTCTGAAAGGAGTACCAACGTCTGTCAAAAGCTTATGATGGCAAACGAGATTTGGGGTAGTTCGTTCCTTACACAAGGGATTATAGGTAAGGGGAGGAGTCTGAGCACCAGATCCAAAGTTTAGAAGTGGCCAAAACCACATCCAAGGTCAGATCTTAGGCCCATACGTTAATGAACAGACGGAAAATACATCAGATCTGAGGTTTCACTGAAGACAATGGCTTCTGCATTATAAATACCACATCGTTCACCAGGTCTTTTTTTTTTCTGGTATCTAAGATGCATATGTCTTCATTTCAGCCATGCCTAGTTAATAGATATTGCCATTATGAGGCCCTAGTTTTGGATTACTGTGCTCTGATAAATCAGTGATCTGCACTCTTCTGTTACTGCTGACATGCAAAAACAACAGTATATAGACATCTCCTACATCAAAATTTTTTATACCTATAACAGCAGCTATGTGAACAAAAAACATCACTTGTCTTTTACTTTATAATTCTAGGAGATAGTTAACTTTTGCAGTGGATTGTCTACTACAACTATTAATGGATTTTCTACTAAAGAATCATCAGTTTTGGTAGACAGTCCCTCCTCTTACCACACAGCCTCAAAATCACAACACTACAAAATAAAAATGTAGTTGGGTACTTGGACACTTGAGTTGATAGCTCCCACTCTTTTGACTATCATTGTTTTATTTAGCCTAATTGCCAAAGGAATATCATAAAAGATCTAAACAGGTACTCACTCCCTTATTCTCAGTACTGATAAGGCCAGTTATTGAGCACAATGTTGCCTTTGGGTTCATCTCACTAAACACAGCAAACAATTAAAAGATTCCAAGAGTTCCCTCTCTTTTCAAAAGATCCCACCTCTTGTTTTTGACTAATCAAAAAGATTATACTGCTATGAACCTATAAAGACAGATAAAACACAATGAAGGGGCAGGTTCATTACCTAACACCTTCCAAACCTCTGAAATACACTTTCCCTACATGCTAAGCAGTGTGACTCACATTACTTTAAGCATAAATTAGATTATGGGATCCACATATTTACTCCAGGATTGAATGGTATGACCCTCCTGGAGAAAGGAGATGCTGTTTGAGAGAAGGGAGTGACAAGACAAGACTGATCAAGACATTCAGTGACCTTGGAATATCTATGAATCTATTACATCATCTACTGGTTGAATAATAGTAGCAATCACTCTTGCTTCTTTACTTCTTTTTGTTCCATAGGAGTTTAGAAGACCAAGTTGTCTTTTTTTATCTTTGGTATGCTGTGGCAGTTGCTTTTATTTTGACTTCTCTGTTTGCAAGTCCTTGACAACATTCCCAGGTCTATGGATCTCTAGTTTCTGTTGGACTCTACATCATATTCTATGGTTATTTAAATTTGTTCAAACTGACTTGTAAACTTTGTCTTAATGTTGCTATATTCACCAATAAATATGAAAAGTCATTACAAAGAAGGTGGCCCAATGGCTGTTATTACATGTACCATATCATTACTTCATTACTGTTTTTCTTATTCACTTATCTTAATATTTTGCTGCAACTCAGGAATAATTCCGGATTATTTCCTTTACTTCTGTTACTAGCTTGACTCTCTTGTTTTATCTGTTTGTACTTCTGTACTACACATTTACCACACGTTCTTTATTTTATATTTTCTTTTACAGCTTTGTATAGTGCTTACATTTAAGTACTTTAAGTACTTTTAATGAAGCATTTGAATCTATTCGACACACTGGAATTACTGAAATATTAGATGACCTTAACGTAAACTCCTATCTTGTCCACTGGACTGCAAATTAGCTATCAAACAGATCCCAGGTTGTGAAAGTTGCTGGTACACTATCTGAATGTAAAACTGTAATGCGTAGGGTGCAACACTAATCTATACTTGGCCCTCTCCTGTTTGGCCTTTATTTTGCAGATATCCAAGCCAATAATCCCAGAAGCGTTGTTGACCACATTTGTTGATAAGATGGATACTGTAATCTGCTCATCCACATATACTAAACTCCAGCAAGGGTTGGATTATACACATAATTGGAGTACTGAAAATGGTTTCAAGTTAAATGTAAAACAGTGTGGTGTAGTAGCATTTAGCAAAACAGCTGCTCTTATATATTATAAATGGTAATTCTCTTTAGACAGAGGCTATCATAAGACACCTGGATACTTATGAGAACACTCTCTTTCTCATTTGATTATCATGTCACAATCATAGTCAGAAAAGCCTTATACCTGGCTCAGTTAATTACCAAGGTAATAACTTTAAGAGCCAAAAAAGTCATCCACCCCATATTTCTTCATTATCAGACCTATCACTGAATACAATATCCCCTTTGGTATATACAAATCCAAGCACACTACTCAACTGAGAAGACCCCAAAGATTTCTAACTAACAAAATTAAGGGTCTTATGTCCAACTATCCTGCAAGATAAGAATGACCCTCTGTAGTCTACCAGCTGCTCTGAGGTATCTAGTTTTTTGAGTCAAGACCCAATCCTTTTTGACCACCTATTTCTTTGCAAAATCAGTACCTCTACAAATGCCTGCACTAGGGACTGAAATATACACCAAAACACAACAAGAGCAACTGGAGGAAAAGGTTCCTAAAAAAAGCATATGGAAAAAGTTGTCACTACAGTTCAAACTAAGTACTAATTCGGCTACCTTTAAAGCTAGTATTGATGACTGGATGGACAGACAAATTTATGCCAGGGTTATAATAGAAAGTCCTGCTCAGTTTGGGAGGTAACAGCAAAAGTGCTTGACGAGGGTGGCAAGTACAGTTGAACAAGAAAAATTACCATTACAGCAGATATCTGAATGATTAGTGCTGTAGTAGCCTAAGCTACGTGGATTGCATCCTGTCAAGGATATACAGACTAGCAGATTCCAAACCTTCAGGGTACCATCCATGTGCCAAACCATTACGCAGTTTGAACTGAGCTGACAAACTCAGGTTTGGGTGCCAAGCCATTCACAGCTTTCATGCCAGCTGAGACAGGAATGATAAATCCCTGAAAAGACAATGCTAGGAAAAGAAAAATACATGTCCGCACCCTGGAAAAAAAATATAGAAAAATAAGAGGGATAGAAAGAGGGAGTGGTTATTGAAACAGTGACCATTTGAACCCCTAATGAAGTTTATTTACAGAATTGTACTATGTTCATCGTTATAATCACTGCTGCAGTAGCCTAAGGGTAGATTACCATAGTTAATGAGAACTCGGAGGAGGAAGCAAGATGGTCCAGGAGCCCCTGGAGAATGGTCCCAGCAAAGCCTTTCTTAGACCTGGACAAGGAATCTAACTTATAGTGCTACAAACACATGCACAGAGGACCAAGTTTTGCTTCTGGAATACTTCTAGAATCCAACGGATAATGTGATACAAACACACAAAACCTTAAGAACAGTCTGAAATCTGGATGAATATGAATGTGATGTTATGTATTTTTTTTTTAAATCCAGGGTCACTAAATAAGGCAAATGAGGAAGAAGGGGTAACAAGTTTTGAATTTATAGCATTCTGAATGTGGGCACCATCACAAACTGATTCAGGAAGGAGTGGCCCAGAACTGGTCTCCAAGAAACTTCATTCTTTGGTACCAGAAACATCCTTGAATAATTTTTTTTTACCTAAAATAAGAGGAGCAATGGCTGCTATTACCCCCTGAGACAGCATGGGCTGTAAGACAAGAGGGAAGAAAAAATGTTTGGTATGGTGTATGACGAGGAATCCCATGGAAAGGAGGGAGAACCTCCCATTGCCATCAGCAGCCTTGATGGATCAGCTTCAGAACCCATCTGTCTGAAACAATCTGTTGCCATAGAAAGAAATGGAAGTTCAGACCTTCTGGGAGGATTAAGGGACTTTCAGCGTAGGAGGAGAGAGTCCCTCATACAATGATTCTGACTTACCGGACTTGTCCTTTGTTCTAGGGGAAAGCCATTTTCTTTTTGCAACCTCCTAACACTGGTTTTTAAAAGTTTGCTTACCAGCATTTGGCTGGGAATGTTTATTTTGTTTTTTTTTTGTTTTTTTTACAAAAGGAAGACGAGGGAGTAAAGAATCCCTTGGAAAATCTAAGAGATTCCCTGAACCAGTTTTCCTCTCTCTCTCTCTGCAGCATGAAGTCCAAAAGGCTAGTTCTCTATCAAAGGAAAAATTCAAAATTTCACTCTTGACATCTTTGGCGGGGGGGTGTTTGAAAATGCAGACAAGCAAACCTACTCAAAATATTTCTAGTGGCAGCAGCCCTGGAAGTAGCATCCAGTGTCACATGCATATTTCAAAAAAGGAGTAGTGACTTCAGAAAGAGAAGAAACCAAATTATATAAAGTAGATTTTTCCTCGCAGGAGAAAACTGATGTCAAACCACTTCCTCATACTTCCACAATTAGCGAGGATAAACTTCAACACAGTTTTTGGAATTCTCAGTTGTCAAGCTCCTAAGACTGCAGAAGCATACAGTGTTTTCCCAAACTTATCAAAACCCTTCCCAGCCTCGTCAGAAGAAGAGGGATTTGTATTAACATGTTTAATAGCAGCTGGACTAACTAAAGCAATAGCTGCTGGGTCTGGTCTAGGATTAGTGTACAACAACTTAAGAATGAGGAACTTTATATAATCCATCTACTTTTTAAGGGACAGCAGTCTGTCCCATCAAGGAAACTGCATGCCATGACAAAAGCATCCTCTAAAGCAGACAGACCTGGAAGGAGGTGACTTTTCTGGAAAGTTCACTGTAACAAATCAGAACATTTTTTGGATGAAATGAGTAAAGTACAGTTGTGTACACTTACCATAAATGTAGATGTTAGAGTGTATTCACTGTTGCAGTCATCACATTTGGGTTATCCCTGCCAGGGTAGCCCTCGGCCTGCCCGAATACCAGAGTCTTAGTACTTCTGCATCGGTTGCTGTCACGTCAGGACTGACATCAGGTCTTCAGTAGTATAAAGTAAGGCAGCCGACGCCATTACATCAGTTTTTCTTGCCCTAACCTGTCAGAAGCCCCCAAGTGGGAGCCAGTCCTGAGGGATAACCTGTCAGCATGGAAGATGATGATGGGTTCCACAGCCATGAATGCTTGCAGCTCAGATCTTCTGGCTGAGGTGATGGCCAGAAGGAAACCTGTCTTCCAGGACAGAAATTTTAGCTCTGCTGAAGAGGCAGGTTCGAAGGTGGGGGGTGAGCTTTTCCAACACAAAGTTAAGGTCCCAAGCTGGGGTTGGTGCTCTTCTGGGTGGCCTCAAGTTGCTAGCCCCTCTTAGGAACTGTTTGATCAGAGGGTGTGAGAAAAGGGGCTGCTCAGTGGGAAAATGAGCAGAGATAGCAGAGGCATGAATTTTAATAGAGGAAAAGGAGAGTCCACTGTGTAGCAGGTCAGCTAAGTAATCCAGGATGAGAGGTAGGGAGGGCTGTGCCATACTGGCTCCCTTAGCCTGAATCCAGGTCCAGAACCTTTTCCATTTGTCAGCATAAGACTTCCTAGTGCTAGGGCATCTGGCCTCACGTATAACGTCTAGAACCTGTTTGCTGAGGTTGGCAGATTGATCGGGGGCTAGGGAATAAGCCAAGCTGCCAAATTGAGTGTCTGCAATTGGGGATGCATGAATTCCCCTTCCCTCTGGATCAGGAGGTTTTGGAATCTTAGGGAGATGCCAAAGTGGCAAAGGGGACAGGCTGTGCAGCAAGGGGTACCAGTGCTGGTGAAGCCAGTCTGGAGCTATAAGAATTGTCATTGGCTTTTCCTCCTTTGTTTTGAGCAGTACTCTGGGGATGAGAGGTAGTGAAGGAAAGGCATAGACCAGTAGACTGACCCAGGGGAAGGACAAGGCATCCACTTTCCAAGCCATGCAGTGATGCTCCCTGGTGTAGAACTTGCTGAGCTGATGGTTGGTGCGGGAGGCAAAGAGGTCGACTTTCAGGGTGCCTCATTTCTGAGTTATTAGGGTGAAGGTTTTTCTGTTGAGCTGCCACTCGTGTGGGTCCAGAAGATTTCTGCTTAAGTGATCCGCCAGAGAGTTGAGAGAACCCGGTAGGAATTGTGCTAACAGGTGGAGTTGCATGGCAGAGGCTGTGTGCCAAAGGGTCATGGCCAGCCTGCATAGAGGGTAGGACTGAGTCCCTCCCTGCTTGTTGATATACCACACCACAGTTGTGTTGTCTGTTTTGATCAGGAGAGCCCCTGGGGAGAGAAGGGGCTTGAAAGCTATCAAGGTGTGCTGGACAGCTATCATCTCTTTTTGGTTGATGTGCAGATGGATTTGCTGTGGGCTCCATTGGCCCTGTATGCACCTACTGTCCAGGTGTGCACCCCATACATAATCGGATGCATCTGTGGTGAGGGTCTGGGAGGCGTGGGGTGGTGAGAAAGGTAGTCTTTTGTTGAGGGGAGCATGTTGTTGCCCACTAAAGAAAATCTTTTCTGAGGCAAGGTATTATAGGTTTAAGAGTCTCCAGGTCTTGAGAGTGTTGACACCAAAGGCTTTTCAGGTACCACTGAAGTTTCCTCATATGCAGTCTGGCATATGGAAGGAGTAGAATGCAAGATGCCATGAACCCAAGAGCTTGCAGGATTTTCCTTGCAGACAGTTTGGGTCTGGTGGCTAGTTGAGAGAAGTAGGCTGTCAGGAATGTTTGCTTTTCTGGTGTAAGGAATGCCATTCTGGGATGCTGTGTCCAGGCTTGCTCCCAGGAATATAATCATTTGGGTGGGTACCTGTTTGGATTTCTTTTCATTGACTGTGTACCCTAGGGAGGTTAGTAGGGACTTTAAAAGGTCAGGTGCTTGAGCAGCTTTTCCTGGCTGTCTGCCTGAATTAGGCAGTCATCTAAGTATGGGTAAATCTGGATATTCCATTGTTTGCAAAAGGCAATGGCCAGAGCCAGACATTTTGTGAAAACTCTGGGAGCAGTAGATAAGCCAAAAGGAAGTGCAGAGAACTGAAAGTGCTCTGATCCTGCCCTGAAACAGAGATATTTCCTGCATGATTCCCTGACAGGAATGTGGAGGTAGGCCTCCTTTAGGTCTAAGGTGGCTAGTCAAGCATCCTTGGAGAGCATGGGTAGCAGCTGCTGGAGGGTGAGCATTTTGAATTTTGGGATCAGCAGGAAGGTGTTTAGAATGGATAGATTGAGGATGGGTGCCCTCTCTTTCCTGGGTACCAAAAAAAGTTTAGAGTATAAATCTTTGCCTTTCTGTTCTGCAGGAACATGCTCTACTGGCCCTCATGGACAGCAGGGGAAAGGACTTGCTTTTGCCTCTGCCCACTGGTTTTGAGATAGATCTGGGAAACCTTTTGGAGTTGGAAGGTTGTGGAAAGAAAATTTGTATCCCTGGAGCACTATGTTGAGAACCCAGAAGTCGTTGGTAATGGTGGCCCAGATGTTTGCATGATAGGAGAATTACAGGTAAGAGGAGGTGGTGGGGGAGGAGAGTCATTGCGAGTTCTTACCATAAGGGGGTGGCTTAGAACTCCCTGGTTTTGAAGTGGAGGTAGTCCACTGCTTAGATCTCTGCATTCCCTGTGGCTGCTGTCTGTGGGGTCTGGGCTAAACTGACCTGGTGTGAGCAGGAAAGGACCAGTGCTTGGAGGGACAATGCCTGCTGAACCTGGGTGGCTGGAGGACTGTCTGCATAGATTTTGCTTTTTCTTCCATCCTTTTAAAGACCTCTTCTGCCTTAGGGCCAAATAAGTTGTCCTTGTGCAAGGGGGCATCCAGCAATTTAGATTTAACATGGTTTGGGCAAGGGCTGTTCCTTAAGCCATGCATGCCTCCTAAGGACAGAACTGGTGACTGCTGCACTGCAAGAAGCTTTTAGGGCATCAAAACCACAGTGCAAGGTGTGTTTAGTTACTTGACTTGCAGAATACATTAACTCTTGTAACTCTTTAGATTCTGTACAACCAGGAAAGGAAGACATGTTTTGTTTGAGGAGTTCCGGGGTTTGTTGCTGAAATTTTAGCATATGGAACTGACAATTTAGTGCTCTGATAGCAAGAGTAGCAGAGGTGTATACTTTTTTACCCCATCTGTCTAATGCTTGGGAATCCCTATCTGAGGGGGGTGGGAATCTTAGCAGAGGTTGCTTTAATTCCTTTAAGCCCTTGAGAAATTACCTCAGGGTCAGCAGTAGGATTTTTAAAAAGAAATTTGTGAGAGTCAGGGACTCTGTAATACCTGTCTGGTTTTCTAGGTGTAGGAGGGAGGGTGTCAGGAGTCCAGCTGGATTCCAGAAAAAACATCCTTCACAACATCCAGGACTGGGAGGGTGGCTAGGGGTCTGTGCTGTGGAAGATCGAAGAATTCCCAGAGTCTCTTTTTAGACTGAGGGTAGTTCTGACTTTCCCATTAGAAATGCTCCCTTAAGGTGTGAAGGGTATCCCCAAAGGAAAAATCCACTGGGGTAGAGGCTGTAGGAATGGAATCCTCATAAGCAGAGAGGGGTTGCATGTCTTCATACTCAGATGCATCAGAGTCATCTGAGTCCTGTTCAGACAAAACTACAGGGGACAGATCTCTCTTTCTTTTCGCGGGGCTAGCTTGGCATCCTCTGATCAGCATGATAAGGTCTTCCGCCATTTTAAGCATTTGAGACTGAGGTGAGGAAGCAGGTGCCTGAGATTGTGTCGTCAGTTTCTTGGGTGTGGTTCATAACCTGGGCCTATGAAACTCAGTAGTTTTAGAAAGAACGGTAGTTGCGAAATAAGTCATCTGTTTGTGTCGGGAATTGGTAGTGCGAAGGACTCCCTCAGAAGCCAGTGCCTGCTCAGCGGCTCCAGACCCATCCAAGCTAGAGATGACCGCAGGATCCTTAGTCAGAGAGTTTTGTGGCATAACAGACTCCGAAAGGGTCTCCGTAGCAGCCTGCAAATCCACAGAAGCGGGCATCAGGGGCTGTGAAAGCGCCTCACTGAGGACCAGAGAACTGATGACTAGCTTAACAGGAGTGTCATCGCTAAGTTTGGACCTATGCGGTCTGTCTCTGTCTTTATCTTTATGTTTCTTCGGAAGATCTGCTGTCGGATGGCTTACCGAAGCCAAATTAGAATTCCAGGACTGTAAGCGAAAATATCTAGCTACAATAAGGGCCCGACGACATATAGTTGTGGCGCTGAACAAAGCACAGAAGTGACAGCGGGGGATGTTGTGGTCTGGGTCTAAGCAAGTGACGCAGTAAGAATGAAAGTCTCGGTGTGGTATTTGCTTTCCACAGACGAGACAATTGTTAACTTTTTCTGACATCGGTTAGTGCAAGAAAAAAGGATCCCCAACGGGGTACTTAGCTTTAGAAGACTTCAGCTTCAATTCGGAAGACGAAATTCAGGTAGAGGCTGACCGGTACTCATGTGAACTGCTTCAGGCTCCATGGCAAGAAAGACTGATGTAATGGTGTCAGCTGCCTTACTTTATACTACTGATGACCTGACATCAGTCCTGAAGCGACAGCAACTGACGCAGAAATACTAAGCCTCTGGTATTCGGGCCGGCCGAGGGCTACCCTGGCAGGGATAACCCAAATGTGATGACTGCCACAGTAAAACACGAAGATCATCATCACGGTTTTCCCACTGAAAAAAATGATTCATCTCATAAACAGTCTCACAGAAGAGAGAATCTTTCACAGATATTATTTGATACCACACTCTCCTCAGAATTTTAATCAGAAATCAGAGGAGATAAACCTGCATTTTCCTTCACATTCTCCACCAGGTTCAATCTCCTAAATCTCCCTCAGGGAAAGAGAAATACCTTTTTCTTTTACCTGAAAAAAAGTCTTAAAAGAAAGGTCAAGCACCTGCACTAAGCCCTGAGCTAAACCTAATAAAATGTTCCTATCCAGAGTAAAAGAAACTGGAGAAAACACATTTTTTTTTTTGACAAGAATTTCTATAGAAACTGACCAAAAATTGCCAGGGGAAAAAAAAACTCCCTGTGGATAGGCACAGCAGTTTGGCTACGCAGAGACACTCTGTCTGCCCCTTCTCCAAGGACAGACAAGAGTGGCTCTCCCTTGTCCACTAAGGTCACACCAGTATCACAGAGACTATCAAGTCCATGGTGACTGTAGGAACTACACCAGAGGGATCGAAGGAAAATGATGAATGGTCCAAGGAACCAGCTTTGGACACATGATAATCACCCCCACATGCAGTTGTGGCAAACTACCAGCCTGATGTGGTGGCAAAGATGGTCTAACAAACTTTTTATTTCTGTGGCTGGAAGGAGGTACAACTGAGGAAACAATAAGTTATCCTATGGTTAAGCTGAAAAAGGTGCTCAATTCCAAGAGAAGCTTAGCAGCAGCAGTTAGTAAAACAGGTCAGATGTAAAAAAAAGTAATTCCCCAGAAAAAAAAAACAGCAAAATGTACTTTAAACACATACCCAAAAGTAATTTTAAACATTTAACTACTTTTTAGCACAAAAGTAAGAGCGTGATGTTCCCATTTAAAAGTGCAGAAACATGACAGTCAACAAAACACTTTCTTAGCTTTAAAGTTATTGCTTTATAGAAAAAGCATGTGTTCTGTGATAAAAAGTAAACTGCAAGTTTTTCCCCAAAGGGAACATATATCTGAATAGCATTAGTGCTCTCTTACAAATCAAGAAAACTCTGAAGGGCTTGGCATCCAAACCTAACCTTTAGTCAGCTCAGCTCAAGCTGGTTACTGGTTTTGGCATGAGGAAGGTGTCCTGAAGTTTTGGAAGCTAGCCAGCTGTTATATCCTTGGCATGATATAATCCATATAGCTTAGGCTACTGCAGCAGTGATCATAATCATGAATATATTTTAAGTTTGTCTGCTTAAAGGTGTATATGGTTAGACATCTTATGGCCCCTATGAATCACTTTCTTGGTATTATTCCTATGTTTCTATGTACAATGACTGACTATCCAAAAAAGGGTTATCAAGTAGTCAAAGATCCTGCACAAAGCAAAAAACAGTATAAATGATTTTACTGGAATATGCATATTCTTCCGATTATACTTTGCATTTGGGGAAGACCACAGTAACTGAAACCAATGTCTTTAGCAATAGTTACCTTTTCAAACCTAGCAGTGACTGCTCTTCTCTTTGCTTGATCTGTTTTACTTTTACAATGCCTACCCTATGGGAACTGTGACCTAAAAAAAACATTCACTGGTTTTCTGGGTTAAAAGCCACCGACTGCACATTTATGATCCTAAACAAGACTTATACACACACATATATCCTAAACAAGACTTGTACACATACATATACATATGTCCATTATCCTGACTTCTGCTGAATGAACAGAGATCTTGTGTGTCATGTAAAGCTACTTACAGCTGAACCAGTTTGGATTATTTAATGGGAACTGTAGTGTGACTTGTCTCTTTATGGGAAACCTTTTTATCTACTACTTTGGGATTTTCCGTCTGCATTTTTCTTCTACTTTTCTCTGACTTTATTCAGACAGCAAAAAGGCAAGGCCTAACTCATGGCAATGAACTGAACCCCCTTCTAAAGTATTCTGTCAAGTTTGTGAGCATATAGATGAAACAAAAATAGCACAACTCTGGCTGTTGACGTGCTACCTCTTTTGCCAACTACTGGATTCAGTTTCACTGTTCATACACAGGCCAGGCCAACTGTTAAACCGCATTCTCCTAAACACCACAAATATAAAAAATAAAATAAAAAGAGAAGTCAGAAGAGAAAGGAGTTGCAATAACAGGTAAATGCATACACAATCAACAATGTAGCAGCTGTGGGAAATAAGAAACAAGGACCTAGAAGAAGCAAGTCTGATAGAAGTTAAGAGTTTGTCATGGCCCCTTCCCAGCATTTATAAAACGGCAGAATGTCAGACGAGTTTCTTGGAATGCCAGATATGCTCCTCTGCTTATGCGCTTTGCCAAGTATGTGCCAATACTGTCACTCCTAGCTATACCATCGTACTAATTTCACAGCTAAGTTACAGGTCCAGTCAAACTGGTCGTTTGATAATAAAGCCACAATACCAGCTTACATGGTCGCAGTGTCATGGGCATGAGACTGAGCTGTGCAAATCAATGCATTTTCCACAACTTTTGCAAAGACTAACATTCAGAAATACTAAGCAGACCACATCTGAAATCTCTTCCGTGGAAGACACACAGCATGGTTATGAAAAATATTAACAAGAAACTAGGAAAAGACCATAACCAAAGGTGTGATAAGAGGGTACAGAGTATCCACTATTGTCAGTAAGTGCCAGATGCAACTATTTTCTACAACAAGCTGATCTCTGAAAGCAAAGGGAACTGAAAGCAACTTGAGCTCAGACAACTGCCCAGGTGCCAAAGATGACCTATGCACAATTCACCAGACAGTTCTTTTCATTGGAGGGTTTGTGCTAATAATAGCTCTCAGTGTAGGCTTGTTTGGGAACAAATGCCTTCTGGCATTCTGATCAGGACATCAACAGATCTCAGCAGTAAGGCAGGTGTGTATCTCTCACACTGATGTCATTGCAAACAATGTACTGGAATAGCAGAAAAAAGAAGGGCATAACAATAAAATAAATACCCTGGACACTGCTATGTGATGACTTTAGAGGGGTCCTCTATCTAGCTGTCATCTTTAGATAAAGCAAATAAGAAATAAAACAGAAGACAACCTACAAATGGCTGCAAGCTCTGAATCAGTGGTTGTGTGAATAGAGGGCATTCAGATTATGCTTAATAACAAGTACAACTCATTCTACTGGGCCTCTACTAACAATAAACACATATTCACATAGTGACATAAACTGGGCCAAGAAAGCTGATTTCCATCACAGTACTCATGTTAAAACCATTAACACCAGCAAAAAAAGAGTACATGACACTAAAAAAGCATCACCCAAATTGCCAGAGATCACAAAAAATGCAGGCTTCCTATTGGAACGTTGAGATCCATAACTGAATCCCCAAATTATTAAAAATGTACAGTGAAAGTAAAGAAGAGCAGCACATTTCATCTATGGTAATCCAAGCAGCACCTATATGCGCCAAGAAATGTGAAGAGGCTCAGCAGCTTTCTCTGTGTGGTACAATCTTCATATGCAATATCAAATGCAGACTCCATGTGGTTTCAGAGACTACATGACCATAAAGAAATCTTGCTATTATCTATTACATAGACTGTATTAAGGCCACCTATAGTGCTGCTGCTGATGTAATGAAACCTGGCCAGCTGGAAAAGAATCATCAAGGTTAGTCCCATTCCACCAAAAGTCTTTTTCTGTGGTGTGTATCCAGCTTAAGCAGCAGCTACATCAGTGTCATTCAACAGCCTTGCTCAAGACGGAGAGGATGACACTCTCACTCAGCACAGATACAGTAAGCTGCAAGAAAGGGCAATTGTGGAGAAACTTAAAGCTTAATAGAAAGCATCTGAGTAAATCACTGCTGCAATTATATTTACCACTAGAAGTTCAGCCACAGAAAGCCTAATGTCAGACCCTACTTCCAGTGTTCAGCGACATTCCTCCCTGCAGGCCCACCAAATGTCCACCTCTTAGGGACATCAGGATGTTCCCTGTATAACACTGATATCTTTCCACTCCATTTAGGCCTGCTACTTCACAGGCAGGGACTAGCAGTGAGGTGTCTCTATTTACATAAAGGATAAATATACTTTAAGGCTGGTCAAACAAGTAATTGCACTTAAGCTGCTCCATGTTCAAGTCATCATAGGCAAAATCCACTACCACTTCCTTGCAAGCTATAGGTCCCCCTCTATGACACAGAAAACCTATACTATGTATTTAAACTTATTAGAAACACTAACCATCCAACCCAATACCATACTCATGGGTGACTTTAATTACCCCACTATTAACTGGGAATCCTATACGACACCAAATGTACATGTACACAGATTCCTGGATTTTGTAAACACAAACTCCCCTGGACCAGATAGTCAATACACCTACCAGGGGTGCAACCATACTGGATCTGGTCCTCACTAATATGGGAGAGTGCTGCACACCCCCTACCATGATGCCTTCCCTGTAAGGTCAGACCACAAGGTGGTCGTGCTTTGAAGTAAAAATAAAACCTGGACCCCCAGCTAAACCTGGAATAATAATTGGGAACTATTCTAGGGCTACCCTCCTGCTATTAGATGAGAACCTGGCAAAATTTCAATCCTCCGTGAAGCCTGGGAACACTGCTGCCTATGCAAAACTGTTCACAGAAACCCTGTACAAGCATGTTGGTGGCTCCACAGAGGCAGCTGTATCCACCAGGAAGTAGTACAAAACTAACAAAAAACAAGCCACCCTGGTAGAATCACAAAATCAATAGGCTATACAACATGAGGAAGAAAATCATGGCAAAAAATTAGGAGGTGCAGCACCCAGCAGGATAAAAGCACTCTCAAACTAAACAAACAACTCGGAGGACAAATAAAGTCTACCAAAGCCAAATTTGAGGTAAGCTTGGCCTCCCAGGCCAAGGACAACCACAAAGCATTCTTTAGCTATGTCCACAACCTCAAAGGCAATACACAACTGTGTGCAGAGCTCACTGTAAATGGAGCCACAAATACTGAGGCAGAAGACATAGCAAACCTCCTGGCTGAGAAATTCAGCTCCAACTTTACCCCTCTCTCCCCATCAACCCTCCCTCAGGAAAGATCATCAAATATAATTCCCTCTACTATCAGTAGGGAACAGGTCTTTAATGCTCTCTACAAGACCAAGAACACTGCATCAATGGGCCCAGACAATATCCCAGAATACCTTCTAAATGGCATGAAACATCACCTATCAGGGCCTCTGGAATTACTATTTAACTGTAGCACTGTAGCTTCAAAACAGGTTTTGTGCCTCATTTATTTATTTTATTTTATTTTACATTTGTAAATGGAGAAAGACAACAGTCATCCCTCTGCACAAAGGTGGGTCGTCTACAGAGCCTGGAAACTACAGACCTATAAATCTCACTAGTCTTGTATGTAAAGCCATAGAAAGAGTTATCATGGAAATGATCAAAAGAGATATAGTAAACCTCCAGACACTGGACCCAACCCAGTTTGGTTTCGTCTAGGGTAGATCATTCCTACTCAACCTGGTGGACTTCTTTGAGAAGGTCACCAAAGCAATGGATGAGGGCAAAATCGTTCACACTGCTTACCTTGACCTGGCCAGGGTATTTGACACAATACTCCACTCGGGCATTGTTGACAAATCAAAGAGGTTATGTACAAACCCGTATGTTACCCGGTGGACAGCCAGCTGGCTCACAGACAGGTCCTGGGAAGTTAAAATTGGGGAGTCCACCTCTACAAAGATGCCAGTCACAAGAGACATCCCTGAGGGATCAGTCCTTGGACTGCTCCCTTTTGGAATTTACTTCTCAGAAGTCAAGGCCAATGTTGGTGGTCTCTGTCTGACTGAGTTTGCAAATGACTGGAAATTGGGAGCGGTCATTGAATATCACACTGACACAGATGTTCTCCAGGAGGGCTGACGCAGACAAACAACTGGTGTCGCAGCCATGGACTAAAACTAAATGCGAAGAAATGCATAATAGTATCCTTTGGGAAGTCATCCATCCCTGGTAACTATCATACTGACAACATACCCCCTTAGAGTTGACCCAGTAGTCAGGGACTTAGGGATACACACAGATAGTAACCTGGCCTTTGACCATCAATGTGTCTACAGTGGTGAGGAAATCATTCTATGCTGCACAACTTATAACAGAAGTATGGCATCTGAGTCCAAGGAAGTCGTTGTTCCACTGTGTTCAGCAGTCATTGGACCTATCACTGAGTGTAATGCCCCCTTTGATATGTACCTAACCAGGCATATCCACAGAGGTTCCTCACTAAAAGAATACAGGGTGTAAGTAAAATGTCCTATGCAGACCACCTCAAGGCCCTAAACCTGTATTTCGTCTCCTACAGGCTTTTGAGGGGAGATCTATGCCTAGAATTCAGGGTACTGTCAGACCCCACTCTGTTTTGTGAATATGCAGGAAGTCCATCAAACAGCATCAGAATTACTTGTTCTAAAGACTTAAACCTTGCCGGTGATAGAAATAAGACCATTCTGGAGAAATAAGTATGTATCCCAGAGACTACAGCATCTATGGAACAGGCTCCCCATCCGTGTGAAGCAGAGTTCCTTCCTAACCCAATTCAAGTGCAACTTGGACAATTGGAAGGGAAACCGGAAATTCATCCCTGGTTTTGCACCTATGTCTCTAATGGATACATGTAACCTGTAATGCTTACATTTATGAGGGTATCAGAACTTGTCAGAGATTTGGGATGCATGGCTAGGCTTAAAAAGGCCCATGTGGTCATTAGCCTAGTAAACACCTATGAACCTATTTTAAAACTTTCCTGCTCAGGATGACTGCAGCATATTCAAGCTGCCAGACCCTAAAGCAATGTGACATTTACTGTATTTAATCAGCTATGCGTGTGTACACTTTCAGGATTGCAAACTTAGAGAAACAGGGTATCCAAGGCTAGCCAGACCTGAACATACCAAAGGCATTGAAGACTTGGAGGCATACCTCTCAACTCTCCAGATTTTCACAAAATATCCAGATTTTTGACTGATATTTTTGGTCTGTTCTGGACATTCTGTGAAAATCTGTACAGTTGAGAGGTATACCGTCAGGCCCCAGTGGCCTAATGGATAAGGCATTGGCCTACTAAGCCAGGGATTGTGGGTTCGAGTCCTATCTGGGGTGATATAATATTGATACAAGTGAAGCTTTTTTATTATCCCAGGTTGGCATAATGGTTAAGGTGTTCACCTTGCAGACACAAGGTGCACGGTTTGATTCTCACATGCGGTAATTGGCTAGGCTTAAAATGGGCCCACAAGCGCAATTAGCCTAGTACTAATCTAAGAATTTAAGAATGCTTCCAAGTCCTCAGCTGGAGGTACTTAGCTAAAGAATCCACCTTGTATGGAAAGAGGTAGACCCTTTGCTTGCTGGAATCCATTAAGGACCAATGAGCACCATTTTTTAACTTGGAATATGTAGGAAAAAAGTACAGTTGTGTACAATTACCATAAATGTAAATGTTAGACTGTATTCACTGCTACAGTCCTAACTGTGGAAGGTCTTGGCCAGTCCAACTACCAGAGAATTTCCTCCCCCTCCAGGAGCTGGCAGATGCTCTGACCAACATTAAGATGTTTGGGTAAAAACTCAGCACCATACCTTCAGTACTTTCTTGCCCCCAACAGCAAGGAGCTCCTAGCTGGTCCCTAAAGTCAAGGGCCTTAGCCCCAGGAAACAACAGTGTGTAACCTCGAGGTAACAGAAGACGGGGTACGACCTGGATCAAGAGAGCAAAATGCTCACCCCAACCTTTGGGGCAAGAGGGGAAGAACACAGCAACAGTGAACATACTCAAACATCTACATTTATAGTAAGTGTACACAAATGGACTATGTTCTTTGCATTTCACTGCTGCAGTCCTAACTGATGGGACGATTCCCAAAGCTGATAAGTGGATGGATGGAGAATTTTATGGACAGGACAGGATGCTCCACAAAACTGCATTGGCAAACTCAGTGCTAGACTGGGAGAAGGTTGGAAGGTGATTGTGTTTGGTGAAGGTATGCACAGAAGACCAAGTAGCTACCTCTAAAATGTCATTACGTAACCACCATAAAGTTTGTAGCAAAACAAAATGCAGTGGGAGTTCCATTTGGAAATAGTTTAGAAACTAGTCTTCCTTCAGGGTTACTAGGAAAGGCAACAAAAAGCTTGTCAGATTGTCTGACATTTTTTGTTCTGCCCAGGTAGTAGTGCAGTTGTGTATGCACATCCAATGAGTGGAGGATTCTTTCCCCCTTACTTTAAGGTTAAGGAAAGAGGGTAGATAGGTGAATGGTGTGGTTCAAACAGATCTCTGTAACCACTTTACGCAGAAAGGAGGGGCTGGTACTAAGAGAGACTCTGTCATGGTAGAACATGGCTCTACACAAATTAGGAACAGAAGGTTTTCTTGTGGGTCTAACATGAATAACTCTTCTCAGGAATGGTTATATGAGTGGGTGGAAAAAGAGAGTAGGCCGAGAAGGCAGACAGGCTGAAAGGCCTGAAGTGTGAATTTTAATAAAGGAATAAGAAAGCCCTTTGTTAAAAAGTTCTGGTAAGTATGAGAGAATCAAAGGAACCTAAGAGTAAAGAGGGTTCTGTCCCTTTTGTCTGTACCATATAGCAAATCTCTTCCATTTGGCAGAGTAACATTTTCTTGCATTATTTCTCCTGGATTGTTTTTGAATCTCCAGGACATGTTTGTCAAGGAATGTCCCCATCCAATGGGTCAAAATATCATCCAAGCTGTCAATTTGAGAGTATTCAGGTTGGGATGTATGATGGTGCCCTTGCTCTGTAACAGTCATACTTGCTGGGGCAGAAGCCATGGTTCCTTCTTGCTGAGACTAAGCAATAGGGGATACCAGTGCTGCCTTGTTCAATCTGAGGTTATAAGAATGACCCTTGGCCCTTCCTTCCTTATTTTCAGGAATACCCTGGGGAGTAAGAGTATTGGAGGGAAACCATATACCCATCCAAGGGAAGGAGAAGGCATTCGTTTTCCAGGCTGACTTGGTTTTGGCCCTTAAGCAAAACTTTTCCAAGTTAGAACTTTTTGCTACAAAAAGAAAACTACCTCTGGCATACCACATTCTTTGGCCATACAGTGAAAAACTTCCCAATGCAATTGCCACTCATGAGGGTATGAAAGACTTCTGCTTAGGTGATCCACTATTTGATTTCTTTCTCCTGGTAGGTACAGAACCATGAGGTGCAGACCTTGGGAGTTTACAATTTCCCAAGGATCCACATCTAGGTGACAGAGTAACAGTCACCCCCCCCCCCTCTTGTTTATGTACCTCATAACCACAGTACTGCCTCTGTCTTTCCTAGGAGTTGGTCTGGTTTCTACTGGTCTTTGAATGTGATTAGGCCTTTTTGGACTGCCAACAGTTTTTTTTTTTTTTTAATAGCAGATGTGTTTGTTTTTGAACTGGATGTTCCATCTTGCCGTGTCTGTAAGCTGCTGTAGTGAGCCCCCAAGGCTAAATCTGAGGTACCTGTGGCCAGTGTTTAGTTCTCAGGCATTATCCTGAAGGGGTGGGCTGGATTTGGCAAGTAGGCTCAGGCCCACCAGACAAACTCTTTCCTGAGACAAGGCTGAAGTTTCACCCTTAGGTTGAGGGATTGAGAGTGCTGGCACCACACATTTCTGAGTAACCACTGTAGCCTCTTCATGCAGTGTGTGGCAAGGGTAATCATGCGGATGCAAAAGGCCATGTAACCTAAGGCTCTGAGGAACTCCCTGACAGTGAATTGGTTCCTGTGACGAAGTGTTTGGAAATATTGGGTTAGAAAGGCTACTTTCTCTGGAGGAAGGAAAACGTTTTGAAAGAGGAGTCTAACAAAGCTCCCAGAAACACAATCCTGTCTGTGAGAATGGCCTGAGACTTTTGGACATTGATTGTGAACCCCAGGTTGGCTAGGGTTTCTTGGGCGTATTAAAAATCCAGTTTGGATCGATAAGTATATACTCAAATATACAAAGGGAATAAAAGATGTAAATACTTAAAGAATACTTATTTTATGTTATGTTTTTGTTATATGTTTCTGTATAACTTGATGTATTCATTACATTATTGTATATATTGTGTATATGTTTTTGGGATTGAACTAGATAGGAGAAAAGTAAAAATATTATTTTTTTTGTTTTTGTTTAAGTTTGTATGGAAAATGCTAAAACAATAAAGATTTATTATTGAAAAAAAAAAAATCCAGTTTGAGTTTTTCTGGATTTAGTGCATGAATGAGGCAGTTTTCTATATAAGGATAAATCTGAATGCCCTTTGACCTGCAGAAGGCTATCAGCGAAGCCATACATTTTGTGAATACCATGGGTGCAGTAGACAAGCTGAAGGGCAAGGCACAAAACTGAAAAAGCTCTGTATCTGCTCTGAAGTGTAAACCTTCTTGTGAGATCCTTCTATGGGAATGTGGAGGTATGCATTTTTTAGGTCAAGGGTAACCAAGTAGACCTTGGTGGAAATCATGTGCAGCAGTTTTTGTAGGGTTAGCATTTTTAATTTTGGTACCTGCAAGAACTGTTGAGCTTTGACAAGTCCAGGATAGGTCTTCCAGGTACCTTCTTTTCTTGGGACTAGAAACAGTCGAGTAAAATCGCTTTCCCTCTAATTTTTTGTGTACTGGTTTTACAGAACCTTGTGTACACACTAGCTAAATTTGTTTTGTGGCCTCTCTCTTCAGATATGGGAGAATGTCTGGGAAGCCCGAGTGAGTTGGAGACTTCTTGAACTTAAATTTGTAGCCTCTTTTTATGATCTTTAATACCCAATCATTCCTGGTAATGTGTGTCTAATTTTTTTAATAGGGACATCTGTCCTTCCAGTCTTGGAAGCAGGGGGGGGGGGTGTTGGTTGTGGGATCTGAGGTAGGGGGAAGAGGGAGGAGCATGACTGAGTCAGGATTGCTCCCTACTGGGACCCTACTGACAGGATCCCATAGACCTATTAGAGACAGCTTGCCATGGTTTCGTCCGGTGGTGCTGGCTTTGATTCTTGTCCCTTCTAGGTTTCCTATGTCTTGATTTAAGGACAAAAAGGACCAGTATTTGGTAGGACAGTTATGACTGAAGTGGGGAGGTTGAACCTGAGGAAAGTCCTTGACTATCTGCAGGGAATTAGCCTTTTCTTCCATCTCTGAAAGTACTGGTTCAGCCTTAGGACTAAAAATGCAGCCTTTCTCCGAAGGAACATCCAAAAAACTTGATTTTACATGCTCAGCGATGGACTTCTCAGGCAGGAACGTCTTCTAATAACTGATCCTGTAGCTGTTACCCTGCTAGATGCTTCCAGAGCATCATAGTCACTGTGCAAGGAGTGCTTGGCAACTTGAGAAAAAGAATTGCATATGACTATCATATCCTTAGAGAGGACCTTATAGGATTATAGGAGGTTACTAGGCTAATGGCCCTGGGGCCCTTACAAGCCTAACCAAGAGTTTATCCCCCAAAAAGAAACCTCAGGCAGCACCTGTCACTCCTCTTAATGAGGGACACAGGTGGAACCCTAGGATAAATTTCTGGTTTCCCATCCACTCATCAAGGTTGCACTTGAAGAGGGTCAGTGAGGTACTCTCTTTGAAATGTATGGGAAGTCTATTCTAGAGATTGGGTAGCCTCTGGGAGACAAACCTGTCTCTCCAGCAGGCTTTGTTGATGTTGCATATTAGATTTAGGCCTTTTGAGCGGGTAATGCATGAGGAGTTAGACTTACGGATATGGAGCATCTCTAGTAGGACAAGGTCTGATATTGCCCTGTAGGTGAGACACAGATCATCTCTGAGCAATCTATATGATATCGAATAGAGTGATAGTGATTTAAGCCTGTCCGCATAGGACAGGTGTTGGAGGCCATGGATTCTCTTTGTGAGGTACTTCTATGGCCTTTCCAGTGGGTGCAGCTGTTTGGAGAGGTACATACCAAATAGGGTGTTAAACTCAATTATTGGCCTAACGAGGGAGGAGTAGAGAGAGGTAATAACCTCCTTTTTTCTGGATGCAATCTCTTTACTTATCAGATAAACCAAGTAAAAGGCTTTTCTGATCACTGCCGCTACATGATGGTCGAATGTGAGATTGCTGTCAACATGAGTACCCAGATCTCTCACCATAGGTTGTGTGCTTAGGGGGTGGGTGCCCTTGATGTGGTAATCAGAAGGGGCCGTGTTTTTGCCGAATGGTATGATAATACATTTGTTTTGCGTTTAACTTAAAGCCATGACTTTGGCACCAGTCATTTGTTGCTGTGAGACCCTCTTGCAGTACGTTAACATCATCTGGGGGAGTCAATGACAGCAGCCAACTTATAGTCATCTTCCAACTTCGTCACCCAAAGGTCCTTTGTCTTTGCCTGGACCTCTGAGAAGTAGAGGTCAAATAGTAGGTTTCCCAGGACAGATCCCTGGGGAACACCACTAGTGACAAGTCTGCTGTAAGTGGTGGAGGTGACTCTTTTGACCTTGTGGGTCCTATCAGTGAGCCAGTTGGCAAACTCACCTGATGAGATGGGGGTTTACTCCAAGTTGTGTTAGCTTTTCGATGATGTCCGAGTGGGGGATTGTCTCAAAGGCCTTGGCCAAGTCAAGGTAAGCTGTATGTACTGACCTTCCCTCTTCCAGGGCCTTGGTGACCGTCTCAAAGAGGTCAACCATGGTCAATAGGCAAGATCTGCCCTTGACGAATCTGAACTGGGTGGGGTCAAGTGCTTGGAGATTGCCTATGTCCTTGTTTATGAGATCTATAATAATACAATCCAAGGCTTTACAGATCAGATTTTTCAAGCTAATGAGGCGATAGCTTCCCAAGTCAGTAATGGCACCAACTTTGTGCAAGGAGATGACAATGGCAGTTCTCCACTTTGCTGGAATGAAACCTGTACTTAGGCTGTGGTTGAATATGGGTGCTCAATGGCGAAGCTAGTTCTTGCTGGAGATGGTGCAGAATACAGCCTGGTATACTATCAGGTCCCATGGAAGCTGTGTTCTTTGCCATGGATAGGGCCTTTAACGCTTGATCTACAGAGATGTGAAGTGCGGGACAAGTATTGGGGATGTTAAATGGGACTTTGGGGGGATGGAGGTGAATTTTGTGCTGAACCTACCAGCTAGCAGGTTGGCCACGTCAACAGAATCAGTTTAAGTAGTACTGTTAAGTACTAATTCAGAACAAACCTGGGCTTTGCCATGGATGTTCCTGACATAACTGAAGGCGGCTTTGTGGTTTCCCTTAGTTTCGGAGGCTAGTTTCAATTCAAAATTGGATTTCAAGGTTTTCACTAGTGACCCAATTTGCTTGATGAGGCTGAGGAGGGAGTTTTTCCAATTTGGAATTTGTTCCTTTTCACCCTTGGACAACATTTTCTTCCTTTTGTTGTAAAGCTTGTTGATACAGGATGTCCACCAGACATGTCTGCATTTCCTGGAGGAGCAGGTTTTAGTTCTGTTGGGTATGGCTGAGACCATGCAGTTGTACAGGTGCTTGTATACTGCACTGGCGTACTGTTCAGCATAGTTGTCTGCATCCTCTGAGGGGGGCAGTTGTGTAAAGCTACTTATACCCTTCTCTTAGGATGTTACGGTCAGCTTTTGAGAAGTTTTTTAGCCTGGTTATGGCAGGGGGTGGGGGGGTGGGATTAGGACTTCGAGTGAGACAGGCTGATGATCTGATTTCACCAGGGAAGAACATACTATGGGAGTGGTCACCCATGTTGGTGAGAACCAAATCCAGAATGTTATCTCCTCTCCAGTGGGGGATGAGACAAGCTGGTCAAGTGCGTTAGAACTGATGAAGTCAGGGAATCATTGGGTGAGTGATTTGTGCAAGAATATCTCACCCAGTCTATGGTGGGGTAGTTGAAGTCACCAAGGATCAGGTTGTTATGGAGGTACCTTGTTGGAGTCAAATAGGTCCAGGTAGGAGCAGTGGGTGTCCTGAGTCATGGAGCGGGGTCTATAGCTGGCTATAACTTGGATGGGTGCCTTGCCAACTGTGAGATGCACCTGGAATAATTCCAGTGCATCATGCTGGCAAACCAGTCTGGAGGTGTTCCTGTCCTTAATGAAGATAGAGACTCCACCACCCTTAGTCTTTCCAACCTCATTTTTGGGTCAGAAAGTGTGGAATGAGGTATAGCCTGGTAAGGCAGGGGTGCTCTCTGCAGCCCTGAACCAAGTTTCCATGACTGCACAGACACTGGCATCATTCAGTGACAGGAGAGCCTTCAGTGAGTACATTTTCAGGTTAAGGATCCTAGCGTTAAGCAGCATGACCTTCAATTTGCTTTTTGACAGATATTTTATGTGGGAAGACTTGTCTTTGGGACATAGCCTAAAAAAGGCACAATGTGGGAGGCAAGAGCCTTGGCCAGGATCTGGAATCCCAGGGGTGACAGGTGGAGGCCATCTATGGCAAAGCATCGAGGCCCGTCAACCATGTCAACTAAGCCAATTGTTGAAGTCAATTACTTTTTGTTGGTATTGTGGTATCATTCTTGGTGAAGGTACAATGCTGCTTAGGGCTAGGATCATACCTGCCTGGGACACATACTCAGAGCGCAATCATGTCTCTCTTAATACAGTCCAGGGAGGTACATCTCAAGTCATTCACACCAATATGGACAATGACAGTCATACTTGTACCTGTTGTGGCCAGACTTAAGTGCATGCATGATGTGGTGGACTCTGGCTCCTGACAGACAACTGACCATGACCTTCTTGTCAAGTCTGGTGAGGGAGATATCAGTGTGTCTCACGGCGGAGTTGACAATGACTAGTATGTTTGGTTTATTGTTATCTCTTATGGGCTGTGTTGGTTTATTGTTATGCTTTATGGGATGTATTTGTCAGACACTGGTATGTTGTCTGCTGTGTGTGATGTGTTTGCTGCTGTGTGTGGAATGTTTATGAGTGTATTTTGGGGGTCTCTGTTGTTTAGGTAAGTTTTTACTGAGGACCTCTGCATAGGTCTGTTTATGTTATGCTTGGCTATGTAATGTGGGTGATGTGGTGTTTGGGCTGGTAATCTCTTCTTTGTCAGGACTACAGTGATGTGACAGAGTATGGATTAGAGGTTACAGATGTAGATGCACTTCTCGCATGTAGAAGAAGAATTATGTACTAGGAGAAGAGGGCTGTCGGTGAACATGAGGCAGTTGCTACAGTATCTCAACTATGCCCATGTCAACCAGGCTGGCAGAAGCAACTGATGGGAATTGTCCAGACATACTGCTCTAAATACTTGGTGTACTTATGGCGAGAGGGTTTTCATAAGGGTTTGTCCACAAAAGTGTAGACCACAAACCTTCTTAAATGTGAAGTAACTGGCCTAAAGCACAAGTGCTAAAACCAAAACTAAGATGCTTAGAATCTCAGATAAATTTAATTAGGCTACTAACAAGCAGTAATAAATGCAAAATAAGAGCACTTGAACACTTAACAGCACGCAACAAAGCAAAATAAGGTAATAAAGTAGGTAGAACAAAGTTACAGACAAGCAGCTAAATAAAGTGTAAAAACTATTTTTTTTGGTAAGTGGAGAGGGAGGAAACAGAAGATAATACAAGATTAAGAGACTAAGGGGGTTGGGCCTTCCCAAATGCTCTCTCTGTATACAGTAGACAGAGCTGATGTGATGAGACTGGTAAGAGTGTCCGAAATTAAAGAAGCAAGGGGTTATAGTCCTTCCCAAATGATCTCACTGCACTCAGTTGAGTTACCAAATAAGATGGGTCTGGAAGGAGTGTCCAAAGACAAATTTACAGCAGGGGTGGGCAATTCCAAAAACCACCAAGTTTAAGAATACAACAATTGGGCAGGAGGGTGGGAAAAACAAACTGCAGAGAGAGATCACCACTATTCAATTAATATTCAATGATACAAATGAATAAATGCAGTACAGTTTTGTTAACTATCACTGAAACAGAACAAGTGCAAAAAAGAATACTTATATCAGCTTTGTATATCTAGATGGTTGTAAAAGTCACAGCCAACTAAACAGCTCTGCTACTGAGCACAAATACCTCTATAAGGTAAATCCCTTAACCATTACTGTCAGCCTCCCACCTGACAACCATTATATGTCAACCCTCATCCCCAAAGAATTGTCGATATTTGAGCCTCCCACCTGACAGCCATTATGTCAGCCCTCATCCCCTGTCAACCACCATCCCCAAAGGAACTGTTGAGATTTAAACCCAGGATCTCCTGTTTACTAGGCAGGCATTTTAACCAACTAAGCCACAGCACCATTTTTTTCCTTCATCTGGTCCAAGACAGTCTCCTGATACTTGACCATATGAAACTGGTAATTTAGGGCCCTCATAGTCCAAGGCTCTAATCTGTCTGCTGACAGTTTTTTTTTTTTTTTTTTACAGGTGCTAGCTTTGGGTCCCTTAGGACCCTGAGTCACCAGTTCAGGATCCACTACAGGGTTATTAAAGAGGTGCCTACAGGACTCTAGAACTCGAAAATTTATCTGGCTTTCAAGGAGCAAGTGGGAGGGAATCTGGATGCAAGAAAGAGTCCAACAAGATATTGTCTACTACCTCTAAGAATGGAGAAATGGAAAGAAGTTTATGATCGGGAAGTTTTAGGAATTCCCTTATCGTCTTCTTTCATTGAGGTTAATCCTGAGCTTCCCTTTTGAAGTGTTCCCTCAGAGTGTGCAGGGTCTCACCAAAAGGTATGTCCTCAGGAAGTGAAGCTGAGGCTAGGTTGTCATCAAAGTCTGCATCCCCAGAAGATGTAAAAGACAAAACTTCCTCAAAAGTGGATTCCTCATTATCATCCTCTGAATCAAAATATCTGAAGACTTCTGGGGAGGCCCTTTTTCCTCTATTAGGAGAACATTCAGGGGCAAAACCAGGGAGGCTAAGTCATCTAAGATCGGACTACAGCAATCAAATCCTTTCCCAGTCTAACCAGGTCCTGTTGTTAAGCCTGAGCTTGGGAGTGGTAGCTAGCAGGCCTTGGCTGGGCCAAGTTGGATATAGCCTTTTTGTGTGAGGATTTAGGCTTGGCCCCATGAGTCTCGTCAGTGCTAGGGCTGGGACACTGATGTGAACCGAAACAATCTCCTGATAATAGGGGACTCTGGTCTCCCCTTCGACAGATGGAAAGCTGTCATCGGAAGCCGGAACCTGCAAAGCTTCTCTGGGCCCAACTGATGAGCTAACTCCTTCAGCTTGTGCAGAAGCAGAGGAACCCGTTGACATTTTGGACTCTGAATGGGTCGCAATACAGGCCTGTGGCATGACCTCAGTTGTCAAAGGCGAATGCGAAAGCATCTTGCTTGCTTCTATGATAATAAGCCTAGGTGGACTGGCAGACAGCATATAAGCATTGCCCGGTACCTATGCTTTGGAAGATTCTCCTCCTTCATCCCAGGGAGATCAACCTTGGCCCAATAGGCAATATGGTATGAGACCGCTCTAATGACTCACTAAGGTGCCTAGCTAAAAATCTCAGCCCTATGTTTGATTGTTCTAGTGTTAAAGTGAGCACAGAACTGACAATTAGGTACATTGCGTTTTGGGCCTAAACAAGCTACCCAAGTCCAGGTGTGTTATCTGCTTGCCACAGCAGAGACAACTAACTTTCTTTGACATCAGTCAATATGACAAGTTCCCCAACAGGGTACTTAGCTTTAGCTAACATCTTTCTCTGGTGTGGATCGAGAGACAAACTGACTAGTACTCTGCTTTGGACTCAGATGGCAAGGAAGAACTGAAGTTATGGTGCCAGCTTACTCCCTTTATACCTAGATGTCCCGATGTAGGTCAGGACATCCGCTGGCTCCTGGAGAGAGTGGAAATTCTCTGGTAGTTGGGCTGGCCAAGGGCTTCCAGAGCAGGAAATCCCATTAGCTAGGACTGCAACAGTGAAACATGAAGAACATCTCCAGGTTTAGAAAGTAGCCAATGTTGTATTGCACAGCCCTAATCGTGTCCTCATCAGATAGTGTCTGAATAAGGTCGTTACTCAGATAGATGTAAATGTGAATGCCTTCGATTCTGAAATAGGCAATTGCTGAAGACAGGCTCTCAGTAAAACCCCTGGATGCAGCATCCAATCCAAACACTGAGGAAGTGAACTGACAGTAGAAGCCCTTCATTTCAAATCTAAGAAAACATGTGTGGTCCCTGTGCATGGGTGTGTGAAAAGAGGTATCCATGAGGTCCAGAGTAGCCATCATGGCTTGAGGCAACAGAAATAGTAACAGGGATTTTTTTTTTTTTTTTTAGGAAGGCTAGTTTGCAACCATAGGATACTTCATCTTTGGTAATGCTTTCTCATTTTCTTATATACAAAGTCATCATTCCAGCTTCTGTTTCTGGTATCCATGTCATTTTTGTCTTATACTGACTTTTCTTACCCTTGGCTTGCATGTCTTAACCTTGACTGCAATAATGTGGCTCTGGCTTAGATGGGTAATTCACATCATGTCCAGGCATGGGGAGTTTAAGAGTTGTTCTGACTCTCTTCCATTACTCTTGGCAGAGGAGACTCCGGACATAGGGGATTGATCTGAACAAAGAGCAGCTCCTTATTTAAGGCAGCCCTGAGGAGCTGCACTTCGATGTCCACTTGCAGTGGTTGAGAACTCGGCCATCAATGTCTCCTTATCACTGACCATTGTAGAAGCCATTCTGGATATTGCATTCACAAGCATCATAACTACACTTGGTGATGTGCTTAGCTACATAACAGACTGGATAGTGTCCAGTAATTTTGCTCTCTTATCATCAGACATTCCAGTCTTCTCCTTCACGTGGTATTGGACAGCAATCTGAAACCTAGTCAAGTGTGTTAGTCAGGTAATGGCTCTGAAGGCCAGAGTGGCAATTGTGTACAACTGCTTCTCAAGTTAATCCAGGACTATATTTTCCTTAGTGTAGAGTACTGGCAGATGGTTCTAGTTCGGACCCTATTTCTCTTGGGCCACAGGATGTTGTAGGACTCTTAGATCCCACAAAACCTATTAAGACTTCTTAGGGGTAGGGTGGGATGTCTGGTTTCTTAAACACTGCTAAAGATGCTTCCTCTAAAGCTTCTAAAACTGGAGGGGAATTGACAGTATAGTGACATTCAGCCCCTAGAAATAAAAAACATATTTTCTGGGTGTCTGATATAATTTGCAGTGGTATTTCATCCTTCAAAGAGTGCCTTCAAATGAGATCTCCTCCGTGGGTGAAGCAGTGGATATTATCTCATAAATGTCTAAGTCACACCCAAGGGAAGAAGAAAGTCATGAGAAGGAGCCCAGTACTTTACCATGACTCTGAGGAATCATCATATCTGTAAGGGGAGGGTTCCCTTTTTCTCTTGGTAGAGGAGACTTCAGACTCAGGGAGTCTATCTGAACTTGTCTGCAGGACCTGAATAAATCCCTTAGCCAAGGACATCCATTTCTGGGGAAAAGCATGGGAGGGAGGAAATGGGAAGGGACTCACCAATGTCAGAGTCTCAGACAACTCCAAGGAGTTTTGGGTGGAAGACCAATGTTTGAGCATCTGTGTCCTTTTTAGTGGGGTTAGCACTCTGAAGGCCAGGGACCAAGGATGAGAATCCCAGACCTCCATGCTCCAACCCTAGTAAGATACCCTGACTAGAATATTTGGCTTTCTGAGATGACAGTAGCAGAGACACCGAAGTAGGAAGTCTGGTATGAACTCCATGCAAGAGGTCTCAGCTCAGTAATGAAAGATAAAAATGTATTTTAATTTTTTTTTCTTTCTCCCTTTTTTTAACCTGTGTAGAGCACTAATCCCACTGGACTCATTTCATGTTCAGCCCAGGAAATATAGGTAACAAAGAGTTACATTTAAAAAAAAAAGTAAAAAAAAAGCAGACCGTTTACATTTGTAAAATGCGGCAAGTGTAATACAGATGGCAGACAGAAATATACAACGGACTATAAAATTACACCACTGCCATTCTGCTCATTTAGCAGCCAAAAAATATTTAAAGATATGGCTAGCTCTGAGACATAAAGGAATGGAGCCCAGAGATCAACACAGATGACCAGAGTTTGACCAGTGACTTAAGAACTGGAAAAGTTTAGCAGGAGGGGCTGGAAATGAGCAACTTTCATCTTGTCCACCCTGGGGAAAGCTGGGGATTTCTGACAGCAGCTGTGAATTTCCCAGTGGAAACCAGTGAACACTTGCCAGCTAACAAAGGAAGCTACTATGTGTTTGATACCAGGCAGTGGCTTGTCCAGGTATGTCACCCGTTATAGTGATACTCTGACGTCACATGCACACTCAAACCTAGTTAGGATTTCCCCTTCCTATCCCAAAATCCCTTCCTCCTGGGGCAATACTCAGCTCTCGACATTCTTTAATGAGAACAGAAAAGTACAGTTGTGTACACTTACTACAAACCCAGATGTTCATGTTTCACTGTTGCAGTCATCACCTGTGGGTTATCCCTGCTGTGGTAGCCCTTGGCTGGCCCGAATACCAGAGTCAATGTTTTTGTGCGCCGGCTGCTGTCGCCTGTAGTCTGATGTCAGGTCGTCAATACTATAAAGCAAGGCAGCCAACATTATTACATCAGTTTTAATTGCCCTAACCCGTCAGAAGCACAAGGGAAAAGAGAGTAGTAGTCCTGGTGGCTAACAGCCACTTTGTGAAGCATGTGTCCCCCTAGGGGCAGATGTAAAATGGGGGATGGAGGGAGAGAAACCAAGACTGCAACAGTGAATACACATGAACATCTACATGTACTATACTGTACTATGTTCTTTGTGCTTCACTGTTGCAGTCATCACCTGTGGGAGGATTCCCAAAGTTGAGGTAAAGGGTGGAAGGATAGGTAGAGCCCTAGGTATGGGTCACTAGACCCTGCAGAACTGCAGAGGCAAACCATGCCCTAGACTTAGAAAAGAGAGGTAGGTGGTAGTGCTTTGTAAAGGTATGGACAGATGTCCAGGTGGCCGCTTCCAATATGTCCCTGGTTGGTACTCCTCTGAGGAAGGCAGTGGAAGTGGAGGTTGCCCTAGTGGAGTGGTTATGGATCGACTTAGGGATGGGTTTCCTATGTAGTCTGTAGCAAAAATGGATACAGTGTGAAACCCATTTGAAAATGGTTTGTTTGGAGATGGGCTTCCCCTCTGCCTCTGGGGCAAAGCTTACAACAAAGCTGGACAGTTTTTTCTGAATGGCTTAGTGCAGTCTAGATAGTCTAAGTTGTCTGTGCACATCTAGTGAGTGTAGAATTCTTCCCCCCTTGCTCTGTGGGTTGGGAAAGAAGGTGGGAATGTGTATAGCCTGGTTATGGGTCTCATTAGATACCACCTTGGGCAAAAAGGAGGGATTAGTCCTCTGGGAGACTCTGTCTGCATGGAAAATTATGAAGGGCTCGAGAGCCATGAGAGTTTGAAGTTCTGAGACCCTTCTGGCTGAGGTGATAGCTAGTAGGAAGGCAGTCTTCCAGGAGAGGTATTTCAATTCTTTTGAAGCAGCAGGTTCGAATGGAGCCAAGGTTAGTTTCTCTAACACATATTTCAGGTCCCAGGGTGGAGTAGGAGGTCTTCTGGGAGGCCTGATATTAGAAGCCCCTCTAATCAAAGGATGAGAGAAGAGGGGTGGGTCTGAATCATAACGGGCAGAGATGGCCGAGGCATGGGTTTTAATAGAGGAGAAGGAGAGGCCACTATTGAGCAACTCTGCTAAATAATCCAGGCTGAGAGGGATGGAAAGTTGCGCGGTACTGCCCCCTTTGGGATGTTTCCAGGAGCAGAATCTTTTTCATTTTCCTGCATAAGATTTTCTTGTGCTCGGCCTTCTGGCCTCTTGTGATGATGTCCAGGACCTGTTTGCTTAACAGTGACTTCTTGTTAGTTTGTAGTGTATGAGCCATGCTGAAAGTTTGACAGTCTGTAGGTCTGGGTGCAGTACCTTCCCCCTCTCCTGGGTCAAGAAGTCTAACCCTTAGGGGAAGCAGCTTCTGGGGCTGTAAGGTCCGACTGCGTAGTAAGGGGTACCAATGCTGTCTGGGTCAATCTGGAGTGATGAGGATGGCCTTTGGTCTCTCTTCTCTAATTTTGATCAGAACCATGAGAATAAGGGGCAGAGGAGGGTATGCGTACACAAAGAGGGAGCTCCAGGGAAAGGTTAAGGCATCCACCATCCATGCTAGGAGGTGATGCTCCCTGGTACAAAACTTGTGCAGCTGGTGGTTGAGGTACGAGGCAGAGAGATCCACCTCTGGGGTCACCCACTCCTGGGTGATTCACAGAAAGATTTCTCTGTGGAGCTGCCAATCATGGGGGTCCAGTAAGTTTCTGCTTAGGTGGTCTGCCAGTGTGTTGTTGATCTCTGGTAATTATTGGGCAATTAGGTGTAACCCCATGGAGGTGGCTGTAAGCCACAAACTCATGGCTAACCTGCACAGGGGGTAATACTGAGTGCCCCCCTGCTTGTTGATGTACCACATTACTGTGGTGTTGCCTGTTTTTATAAGGAGGACCCCTGGCCTGAGATGGGGTTGGAAGAAAGTCAGAGTGTTTTCCACTACCATAATTTCTTTCTGGTTGATGTGCAAGTGAAGTTGCTGGGCATTCCAGAGGCCTTGGGTACACCTGCCTGCTAGGTGAGTGCCCCAAGCTATGTCTGAGGCATCGGTGGTGACTGTCTGGCCAGAAGGGTGGAGGATGAAGGGAAACCCTTGTTCATGGCACAGGCCGCTGCCCACCAGAGAAATTCGTCCCCTATGCAAGGGATCAGTGGGAGAGTGGTCTCTACGGGCTGAGAATGCTGGCACCAAATGTTCTTTAAGTACCACTGAAGCTTTCTCATGTGAAGCCTGGTGACAGGGATGAGAAGGATGCAGGATGCTATGTATTCCAGGGCTTGCAGGAACTTCCACGCAGTGAGGTGACTTCTGGAAGCCAGCTGGGTGAAGTAGAGGGGCAGGAAGCTCTGTTTTTCTGGGGATAGGAAGGCCATTAGGTTTGCTGTGTATAGCACAGCTTCCAGGAAAACAATTGTCCTGGTGGGGTTTTGCTTTGATTTTTTTTCTCGTTGATGGTGAACCCTAGGGAAGTTAGGAGTTTTTTGACAGAGAGAAGATCCTGCAGCAACTTTTCTTTGCTGTTCGCCTGAATGAGGCAGTCATCCAGGTAAGGGTAAATCTATATATTTCTCTGTCTGCAGAATGCTATAGCCGGGGCCAAGCATTTGGTGAATACTCTGGGAGCAGTAGATAAGCCAAAGGGCAGTGCAGAGAACTGAAAGTGCTGATTGCCTGCTCTGAAGTGCAGGAATTTTCTGCATGATTCCCTGATGGGAATGTGGAAGTAGCCATCTTTTAGGTTTAGTGTCACTAGCCAGGCATTTTGTGTGAGCACAGGCAGGAGCTGCTGCAAAGTTAGCATTCTGACTCTGGGGACCACCAAGGAGGTGTTCAGCTTGGATAGATCCAGGATGGGGCGCCAAGTGCCTTTTCTGGGAACAAGGAATAGTCTGGAGTAAAAACCTTTTCCTGTTTGATCCGGAGGGACAGGCTCTACTGCCCTCTGGGATATTAGTGTTTTTACCAGTCTTAATGCCTCTGCCCACTGGTTTGGGGGGGTCCTTGGATACAGAGACTCAATTGTCCTTGAAAAGGGTGAGCCTTCCTCCTAGTTTTAGATGAGTGAAAGGAGGGCAGAGGGGGGAGGGGGAATCATTGTGAATGATTACCATAGAAGCTTGGCTTAGAACTCCTTAGAGGCGGAAGTGATCCATTGTTTGCTTCTTTGCTGACCCTGGGATAGGAGCCTGGATGTCTTGTTCCTGCGAGGCTTACTTTGGCCCTGTCTGCTGGGTACAGGGAAGGCCCCAGTGCTTAGAGGGGAAGTTCCTGCTGAATCTGGGTGGTTGAACCTGAAAGAAATCTTTTACTGTTTGCATAGATTTTGCTTTGTCTTCCATCTTTTCTAAGCACCTCTTCTGCTTTTTCCCCAAACAGGCTTTCCTTATCTAGGGGTGCATCAATAAGTTTAGATTTGACATGATCAAGAAGAGGTTGTTCCCTCAGCCATGCATGTCTTCTAATAACAGATCCTGTCACTGCTGCCCTCCTAGAGGTTTCTAGGGCGTCACATCCACATTGTAATGAGTGCTTGGCCACTTGACAAGCAGAGTGTAGTAATTCTGCCAGCTCTTTTGAGTTGGCGCTGTCAGGAGAGGCAGCAATCTAATTGTTCCAAAGTGTGTTGTTGATATTTTAACATACGGAATTGACAATTGATTGCTCTGATAACTAAGGTTTTTAGAGGTGTATACTTTCTTACCCCATCTTACCAGAGCTCTGGAGTCTTTGTCAGAAGGAAGAGGATTCTTGGCAACACTAGTCTTAGCTCTTATGGGTCCCTGTGTAATGATCTCAGGGTCTGCAGCAGGGTTACTGTATAGGTATTTGTGAGAATCCAGTACTCTGTATTACCTGTCAGGTTTAGTTGGAGCAGGAAGAAGGGCATCAGGGGCTAAAATGGATTCAAGGAAAACATCATCCACCACTTCTAGAATAGGTGGGAAGGCCAGGAGTCTGCACTGGGGCAGGTCCAGAAACTAAGTCGTTTCTTTGACTGTGGGTAGTCCTGAGATTCCCACTGAAAATGTTCCCTGAGGGAGTGAAGGGTTTTCCCCAAAGGAGAGGTCCTCTGGAGGGGAGGCAGACGGGATGGATTCCTCTGCATTTGAATCCTCATAAACAGTTAAGGGCTGCTATTCCTTTTCAAAGGCAGAATAATCAGATTCCTCAGACTCTTGGTCTGTCAATTTCTGGAGAAGGAAGCCTTTTCCTTTTTTGGAGTGAGGGCTTGAGTACCTCAGATAAGGGAGATGAGATCCTCTGCCATTTTAAGCATTTGAGCTTGAGGTGAGGGAGCAGTAGCAAGATGGTGGCTAGAAGCAGATTTTTTAGGAGTGGCCTGGCTTCGAGGCCTGTGAAAATCCATCAGTCTCTGAGAAACAGTAGTCAGAAGAGAAGTCATTTTTTGTCTAGAATCTGTAGTGCGAACGGCCTCCTTGTAAGCCGGTGCCTGCTTCACGGCTCCGGACCCAACCGAGGCAGAGACAGTCAAAGGCTCGGGAGACAAAGTGGATTTCTGCAGCATACCGGACTCTGAAAAGGTCTCGGCAGAGAACTGCGTAGAAAACGAGTCGGGCATCAGGGGTTGCGAAAGTGTCTCAATGAATTCCGGAGAATGGATGACTTGCTTAGCGGTAGTGTAATCTGAAGGCTTAGCCTTGTGTGGCCTCTCTCTATTTTTACATTTTTTCGGAATGTCGGCAGTTTGTTGGCTAACGGATGTCATATCAGAATATGAAGACGGAATACAAAAACAAATGTCTACAAAAAAAGATCTACGACGAATGGTTCTTGCATTAAAGAGGGCACAGAACTGGCAATGAGGGATGTCATGGTCTGGGCCTAAACAAGTGATGCAGTAAAAATGAAAGTCTCTGTGTGGGATCTGCTTTCCACAGGTGAGACAATTGTTAACTTTTTCGGACAACGGTTTGAGCAAGAAAAAAAGGACCCCAACGGGGTACTTGGCTTTAGACGTGTTCTGCTGAAATTCAACTTCTGGTAGCGACCGACCGGCACTTGTGCGAACTGCTTCTGCTATGGGCTCCATGGCAAGAAAGACTGATGCAATGACGTTGGTTGCCTTGCTTTATAGTACTAACGACCTGATGTCAGACTACAGGCGACAGCAGCTGGCGCACAAAAATATTGACTGTGGCATTTGGGTCAGCCGAGGGCTACCACAGCAGTGATAACCCACAGGTGATGACTGCAACAGTGAATCACGAACATTTTCACCACATGAAATCCCATTAAAGACCACTCTCCTCCTGAAGAGGAAGGTCCCACTTGCATCTAGGATAATGGTAGGATTTCACTATACCCTCTGCTCTGTGGGGAAGGATGGCAGAAATAGGGTAAAAGGAAAAAGGTGGATGTCGATCTGCAGAGTGAAAATGAAGCCCACAAAAATTTAAAGAGAGGCCGCTGGTACTGAAGATAGCTAACATTCTCCTGCTGCCTTAATTTTAATAGCAATTATTAATAGTTTACTAAAATACAGTATTGAAATATTTAGTTATAATATAAAAAAATGAATCCTGAATCTTACTGAAAAGAACTAATGTTTGTAACATTTATAAAATGTCAAAGCAAAAATATTCAAACATTTTGCCCCCTTTGCCTATAGCAGTGCTATCATTTCCACAGATCCAGGCAGTATACACATTAAGGATCAATGGCAGCTGTTGTGTGATAAACATCTGTGCTGGCATGACCTGCAAATAGAAGTCAGTAATCCTCTTAATTCCTGCACTAGGATCATTAACTACATGAAGGCTGTACTTGTGCACTGAAACTTGTACAGAACTAGGGTTTTGTGTATGCTACAAGATTCACTAACAGAACTCAGTACTACGATTCCACAACTGAAGAGGAAGTCAAAGTATGACACAAAAATAAATAAATAAACAAATAAAATAATAAAACCACTGACATGAATAGAATAAAACTCCAAGTGCATAAGCTGTGGAAGAAATGGCACCCTTCTCATTCTAATGTAAGACGAAATTACAGTGAAATAGAACCGGGAAGCTCAGAGTTTGACATAGACAGGGAATCAAACGAATAGCTGGAAGACATTTACTTGTCCCACTTCCTGAAGAGACGTCACTGAACTATTTTGTCATGAACCAAACTTAAGCAACCGTGTTTCTTTCTGACCTTTAACTATGAGCACTATGTCCTGCTCTGCAAAGAAGTAAATATGATAAACAGGATCTTATGGGGCACACACAGTGGCAAAAAAAATCAGACAGCAACATAGTTTCTAGCTCTGTACCAGTTTTGCAAACTATGAATTAATGGAATAATTTGCAGGGAAATTTTCTACATGTACGTAGGTGAGTGGAAGTTACAGAATAAATGGCAGTCACCTGGCAGACACAAGAAAAACATGTCTTACAGAAATTCCTGCCTCACAGGGACCATCGCTGTTTTAACATGATGCAAATCCTAGTGAGATCAAGATGATTGTCTTCAAGGTCTATTAAAGTTGAAAGCAAAACAAATGTTTTTATCACAAAGATGTCTATCACTCAGATGTTATGACCAGTACATATTACCCTCATCCATATTTAAACACTAAAAACGGTCTTCATTTTTATGCAGTAAGGATTTCAGCTTCAGCAATTCTCTAATAGATGTTAACTTCTGCATCTGAAGGAGGACAGGAAAATCTTGCTTGTCATGTGATTAGCATCAGCAATAACCTTTTACCTGCAGTGATCACACTTAATATGAGCTGGTGTGCTGGGGAATCTTAACAGTGGAGGTAGGTGTCACAAAACCTGAGTGCATGTGCCCACGCTGGCCTTCTGTTTAATGAGTATTACCTGCGCGTCCTGACTGCAGAATTCAGAGTCACAGAATTTGTGTCGATGACTGCTGAATGTACCTTGTCTCGTTTTTCCTTTTCACTTCTTAGCTGTTAAAAAAAAAGTAAGTAAATAAAAGCAGTTTCAATACTGATGCACTTGTAGGTTTCTTAAGATTTCTAAGCAACAGAAATAAAGCTTTCATTAAAAAAGTGCTACTCGTAACATTAACACTCAGAACCAGCAGAGGGCAGCCTACGACCAACATATATCACACTGAACCCGTCTTAACATTAGCTAGTGGTAATCTGGAAGTACAGTTTCTACTACAAACCTACCATAACTGTAGACAACAGCGGCCTTAGGTCAGCTGGTGCCCTAGGCAAAAGGGCCCCACGGTGCCCTCTCGCAACACCCAAGTGCCCCCATCCTGGTCTACCTACACCAAATAAATACTGTAAAAGTGCCCCTGCAGCACCTGACCGGGCGGGTTGGCCTATGTCTAAGGCCGGCTATGACTGTAGATGTTCTAAGACATTCACTGCTGCAATAACGATATCACTTGGGACTTTTGTCCAAAAAAGCCTGATTTCTGGAGCTTTTCACTTTTCTACTTCCTGGCTGAGGGAATGCCCTCTCACCTTAACCTCAGCACATCTCTGGTATAAGAGGAACATCTGTCCAGATCACCTTTATTTTTTCTTGCAACTTTCAGTTCCAAGGGTCTTGGTTGACACCACACCATGAGCCACCCAGGTAGCATACATCTCCAAGAAAGGAATGTGCTTAACCAGAATGACCTTAAACCTCCTTTACCAGATACTAATTAAACTGAGGTGGGTGTTTTGTAGGAGTGAGAGAGATGGAAAGTAAAGAGATAGGTGACTGGGTGCCCACTCCAACTCCAAAATGGTCGCATGAGGGAAGCAAAGGATGAGAAACATTTTTGGACCATACTCAAAACGTTTACAATTACTGTAAACTCCTAACACAACTATGTTTATCGTAAGTATTATCTTTCTCTCTAGCACGACTTTGGAATTCCCTTCCCCCACAAATTAGAACCATCAACAACCTTTCTTCCTTTAAAAACCAGCTTCACTCATACCTTTCTTCTCATTGGGAATGCTCCTATTCTCATCCCACCTGACTTCATCTACTTATATTTCACTTCTTCCCCTGTTGCCTCTTACTCATCCCAAATAACATGGAATTGTAAGGTCCTTTCCTCCTCAACACCTGCTCTTAATTCTTACATACTTATGCTCCATTAATGCAGACTCCTATATACTTTTACTATTTCATGTCCTGTCATTTTTTCCTCAGTATACTACACACTTGTTGCTTTCACACTTTATACTAGGTATAAGTAAGAAATTGCTTTGATTTACACTGTTAAATATGTACATAACTCATTTTTATATCCTCAACATACCATGTCCTTGTTCCTTTCACACTTTAAACTAGGTATAAGTGACATACTGCTTTGACTTCCACTGCTATATATGTATACAAGTTACAAACTGTTTTTTTATTTTTATTAATGAACTATGTATAAAGTATAGACTATGACTGTACTATAAAATTGCGATTTGTACCGTAACACTGGATTAGGAGCTTTTCTCCCCGGGCCTCCATTGAAAATGGGCTCATTTTTGCCCAAATGGACTTTCCCAGTAAACAAATGGCAAATAAATAAATAAGTATTCAATGGTGCAGTAGTGTTAAGACATGGAAATATTCCCAGGGCTTATGTACCAGTGACATAGTGGTCCTGAGAAAAGGGCTGGCTGCTGTAGTTCCTGTAGGATGGCCATGGGAAATCTTAGCCTGGCTCTACAGACACTGTCTAATTTGAAATGCTTGGAGAAATGTGTGGAGAGAGGACCAGGTAGCTGCTTCCAAGATGGCCTGTGCCTTGATCCCTCTAAGGAAGACAACAGTATCAGCCATGGCCCTTGCAGAGGGTGCTGTCACTTGCCTTGGGACAGTCTTGCCATGGAAAGAGTAAAAGGAGATGCAGTGAGTCAGCCATTTAGGAATGGTCTGTTTTTAACACAGGCTTGCCCTCCCTACCCTCTGCAAAAGCTCTGAATAATTGGTCTGATTTTCTTTCTGCTTCTACTCTTTCAAGATAAAATCTGTTACCTATACACTGTAAAGGTGTGCAAGGTCCTTTTCTCCATTGTTCTGTGGGGTAAAACAAAATACAGGAATGCTAATGGCCTGATTTATAGAGTCTTATTTGTACTCCATTTTAGACACAGGTTCATAGGTGAATATTAGGCTAAATGCCCTGAAGTGCCATTTTAAGCTAAGCTGTGTTTTCCCATTAAGTGTTCAAATTACCTTTGCCATGATTTTTATTCTTATACTTCCCATTCATTAATGAAGGTAGGACTGCTGTGGTGAGCCACCCTACCCTTGTGGAAAGGAAAGTTGTTTGCCATTCTGATATCCTTCTGGTAGATGTAATGGCCACTACAAAGGCATACAGGTCAAGTACCTGAGGGGTGCAGCAAGTGTTTGTGGCACAGTTAAGTTTTCTAACGTATAGATGAGGCCCCACAGTGGAGAGATTACATTCTGGTAGACCTCAAATGTAAGATCACACTTTAGAACTGCTTTACTTGGAAAATGGACAGGGCTCTGAAGGTAGCAGACTTGAGACTTAAGACACGTACACATTTACTTATTTTACTTACAATTTGACGGGTAAAGGAAAGTACAGTTGTATACACTTACCATAAATGTAGATGTTCGAGTGTATTCACTGTTGCAGTCATTACATTTGGGTAATCCTGCTGGCAGGTTGCCCTCAGTCTGCCTGAATTCCAAAGTCTTGGGTCCTGCATCGGTTGCTGTCGCCTCTTCCCTGACATCAGGTCGTCAGGGGTTTAAAATATGCAGCTGACGCCATTTTCTTTAGTTTTTCTTGCCCCAGATGTCAGGTGCCCCCTAAAAGGGTAGCCAGATTTTATATATATATATAATAATACATGCAACAATATAAACTTTACCTTCATCTACAAGCAAATACACCACATAGGTTGTATAAATCAGAGAAGTAAAGATAAGTTCCAGTAGAAAAACGGGGATGGCGGGTGGGTAACCTGGACTACAACAGTGAATACACTTGAACATCTACATTTATGGTAAGTGTACACAACTGTACTATGTTCTTCGTGTTTCACTGTTGCAGTCATTACATTTGGGTAGAGTCCCAAAGCTATGGTTGGGTGGCTGGAGCTAAACAGCATTAGGAGCGGCTATGAGGCCCTGCAGAACTGCAGTGGCAAACCCTGCCCTGGATTTAGAGTAAAGTGGCAGATGATAACGCTTTGTGAAGGTGTGCACTGAACTCCAAGTAGCAGCCTCTAAAATGTCCTTAGTTGGTACTCCTCTGAGAAAGGCTGTTGAAGTGGTTGCAGCTCTGGTTGAATGTGGCTTAATGCCCTTAGGCACTGGCTTACCATGCTGTGAATAGCAGAAACGAATGCAGTGGCCTATCCACTTTGAAATAGTCTGCTTGGAGATGGCTTTTCCTTGTGATCCTGTAGCATATGCCACTAGTAATTGCTCTGACTTCCTGAAAGTTTTAGTTTTGTCCAAATAGAATCTGAGCTGTCTGTGTACGTCCAAAGAATGCAGAATTCTCTCCCCCTTGTTCTGTGGGTTTGGATAAAAAGTTGGCAAATGAATAGTTTGGTTAAGGGCCACAATGGACACTACCTTAGGCATAAATGTTGGATTTATCCTCAAAGAGATCCTGTCTGGATAAAACATGATAAAAGGTTCCACAGCCATGAGAGCCTGTAGCTCTGACACTCGTCTTGCAGAAGTTATTGCTAGGAGCAGAGCTGTTTTCCAAGATAAAAACTTTGTATCTGCAGTAGCAGCTGGCTCAAAGGGATGTAGGGTGAGTTTTTCCAAGACATAACTGAGGTCCCATGCGGGTATTGGCAATCTCCTTGGAGGCCTTAAATTTTTGGCTCCTCTGAGGTACTGCCTTAATAAAGGTTGAGAAAAGAGTGGTGGCTCTGTATTGCAATGAGCCGAAATGGCAGAGGCATGAATTTTAATTGATGAAAAGGATAGGCCTTTGTCCAGCATCTCAGTTAAGTATTGCAAAATCTGAGGAATATTTGGTACAGCTGTATCAGTTCCCTGAGCTTGGTTCCATGCACAAAATCTCTTCCGTTTGCCAGCATAGGATTTTCTAGTACTAGGCCTTCTGGCTTCCAAAATGACATCCATTACAGCTTTACTGAGAGGTGTGTTTTGTATTTTGATTTCTTTTTGTTGACTGCGTACCCTAGGCATGTTAAAAGTCTTCTCACAAACGCCAGATGTTGTAGTAGAATGTCCTTGTTCTCTGCTTGGATGAGGCAGTCGTCCAAGTAAGGATATATCTGTATTCCTCTTTGTCTGCAGAAAGCAATTACTGGTGCCAGGCACTTTGTGAAGACCCTGGGTGCAGTAGATAAGCCAAAGGGCAGTGCAGAGAATTGGTAATGCTTTGAGCCAGCCTTGAATCTGAGGTATCTTCTGCATGACTGTCTGATTGAGACATGCAGGTATACCTCTTTTAGGTCTAAAGTCACGAGCCAAGCCTTTCTGCCCAGCATGGGCAGAAACTGCTGTAAGGTCAACATCTTGAATTTTGGTATATCCAGGAAAGTGTTTAGAATAGATAGGTCCAGTATTGGTCTCCATGCTTTGTCCTTTCTGGGTACCAAGAATAGTCTTGAGTAAAATCATTGTCCCTGCTCTTGCTGTGGCACTTGTTGAATACCCCCCATGTCCATGAGGGATGAGACTTGCTTTTGAGCCTCTGCCCATTGATTTTTTGGCAGGTCTGGCAAACAGTTTGCCCTTGGCAGGGTATGGAAGTGAAACTTGTAGCCTTGTAACACTATGTCTAAAACCCATTTGTCCTGGGTTATAATGTGCCAATTTTGAGAAAAAAGTGCTATTTTTCCCCCTAAGGGTGCTGCCAGAATATAAGTGCTTGGTGCAGGCAGGGGGAAGTCATTGAGACTGTTTCCTGTATGGTTGTGATTTGTCTTCTCCACTTTTGGAGGTAGAAGTACCCCATTGCTTAGACCTGTATGAACCTTGTGGCTGGGATCTGCCTCTAGGACGTCTAGATCTGCCCCTTTGAGGTCTGTCTGACACTGGAAAGGACCAATTCTTGTAGGCCAGTGTCTGCTAAACCTAGGTGGCTGTACTTGTAAGAAATCTTTGACCGCTTGCATAGATTTAGCTTTGTCCTCAATTTTCTTTAACACCTCTTCTGCCTTAACACCAAACAAGGTATCATGCTGTAATGATGCATCTAATAATTTTGCTTTGACATGATCAGGCAGATTTTGTTCCTTTAACCAGGCATGCCTCCTAATTACAGAACCCATAACTGCGGCCCTGCCGAGGCCTCAAGAGAATCTAAACCACATTGCAAAGTATGCTTTCCAACTTGTTCAGCAGCATGCAAAAAATCCTGCATCTCTTTGTTTTCTGCACATTCAGAATTTACCAACATTTTCTGTTTAAGCAGTGTCATGAGATATTGCTGATATTTGAGCATATGAAACTGGCAATTTAAGGCCCTTACAGCCAAGGTAGCAGATGTGTAAATCTTTTTTCCCCATCTATCCAGTGCCCTAGAATCTCTGTCAGAGGGGTAGGGTTTTTTGCAGTGGAAGGCCTTGACCCCTTTGGGTCCCTGAGAAATAGTTTCTGGGTCTGCAGCGGGGTTTTTGAAAAGGAATTTATGAGAGTCAGGAACCCTGCAGTATCTGTCAGGCTTAACAGGAGCTGGAGGTACAGGGGTCAGACTAGTCTCTGAAAACACATCATCTACAATGTCTATCACAGGTGGAATAGCTAGAGGCCTGTGTTGACGTAGTAAAAGGAAGTCCCTGAGCCTCTTCTTAGATTCTGAAAAAACTTGGCTCTTCCAGTGGAAATGCTCCCTCATGGTATGCAAGGTTTCCCCAAAAGAGTAGTCCTCAGGAAGAGAAGCTGAAGGAACAGATTCTTCAGCATCAGAATCCTCAGAGGGGGGAAGAGGATATATCAGAGGAAATGGAAACCTGATCTGAAGATTCACAGCCTGTCTCTTGCCTAGGCCTCTTATCAAGAGGGGGATGGGAACCGCTGATCAAGGTAATTAAGTCTTTGGACATTTTGAGCATCTGTTTTTTGGGCATGGAGGCCTGTCCTTGTGGCTGGTGAACTTATTTCTTTGCCTTTAAAGGTGCTTTAGTCTTTGGCTTTGCAGCTGAAATCGGTTTAATGTATAATTGTTTAGGTCAGAATACACCCTCAGAAGCCAATGCCTGCTCAGCGGCTCCGGACCCATCTGAGGGAATAGTCCCAGAGGTTCCAATACCTTGAGTTTCCATCGGTCTGGCCGACTCCACGTGGGAGTCGGTAGCGCCCTGCGACTCTAAAGTAGCGGGCGTCAGGGGCTCCGAAAGCGCCTCACTGAGAACCGGCGACTGGCTTAGGAGAAGCTTCGTCTTCGGTTTTGGACCTCAGTTGCCTGTCTTTTTCTTTGCGTTTTTTGTGAACTCCGGTAGTCGGATGGCTATCCGACAACATTGTGTAATTAAATCTTCACCCAAAATAGCTTAATGCAAAATCGTACTGACGCTTTATAATGCGTTTGTTAAATCTAACACAAAACAGACAACTAGAAACCTCATGGTCAGGGTCTAGGCAAGGAATACAGTAAGAATGAAAGTCCTTATAAGGTATTTGCTTCCCACAAGAAATACAATTATTAACTTTTTCTGACATCAGTCTGGAGCAAGAAAAAAGTTTCCCCAATGGGGTACTTAGCTTTTAATGAAGACTTTGGATCTGAAACTCGAACACGAAAATCTCATGAGTCGGCTGACCGGCACTTGTGAACTGCTCCTGCTTCGGGCACCGCACGGCAAGAAAGACTAAAGAAAATGGTGTCGGCTGCATGTTTTATACCCCTGACGACCTGACGTCAGGGAAGAGGCGACAGCAACTGACGCAGGACCCAAGACTTTGGAATTCAGGCCGACTGAGGGCAACCTGCCAGTAGGATTACCCAAATGTAATGACTGCAACAGTGAAACACGAAGAACATCTGGTCAAATGACCCTTTTCAATCATGGCATGGACATAAATGCAACAGAACTGTACATATTTACAATAAGATGGGAAAGTGCACACATACTGAAAACAGTGAATATTGATTAATGCAGAGTGTTGATCAAAAAATGGTACATTCCATACAAATTAATACACGAGAGTTACACTGGATACTGTCAGTAAGTTACAGTCTCATACTGTAGTTAGTATTCAGTGTTTCAAGCTTTATATGCACATTATATACATGGTCTCTAGTCTCTAAATACTCATATTTACATTGAGCAGCACTGCAAGTCTTCTTTTAGCTAAATATGTCTTGGGTACCATTATGGAGCATCTCCAAAGCAAGAGCATTTGCCTTTGTTGCAGAGGTGTTCTTTCAACGATTAATAAAAAATTCCAGAGTATTAAGTTAAACACCATTTACGAAATTAGAGCATGACCTGTTCAGGAAAAATGCTTTCTCCCCTATGGCTTGTTTGAATCCGGGCCTGGGCCCTAAGAGAATGCCATCTTGCCTGCTTCTAACAGAGTACTTTTGATATCTTAACACAGTTTTCTTCTGAGGGGTGAGTAATAACCTAGGTGAAGGATGCTTAGAAGAAATGTAGCCCTGGTAATTACAGTGAGCCACAGCATTTGTCTAGTACAAGACAGTGGTATGTATTTTGGCTAAAAAGGAGTGCAAACTTTACAGATTTTTAATTCAGCAGTATGTAGTTTGTGACAGTTATTAGTTAACAGTATGGAGAGTAAAGGTAAAGCATATTCAGGTTTTGGTATTAGAACACCACAGTGAAGTCATTTATGAACAAACATAACAGAAGGGGGACTAGAACTGATCACTGTGGAACACCTGTGTTAAGCATGGCTGGGTTTCAGAAAGTATTGTTTGAGAAAATTTGAACCTCCCCTGCAAAAAACACAGTAACACAACAAAAAGCACTTTACTTTCCTCAGTCCCAAAAAGTACAATAAACAGTTTCTCCACAGAAAAAGAAGTTTTAAAGTACTTTTTACCACAAAATGTACATAAAAACAGCTTGACAGTGATTAAAAATACTTTCCAATATCTTTAAAATAGTTGTTTTCCCAGAAAACTAGTATAAATAACAAAAAGGTAATGTGGAAGGGTCTCTCCCCCAAAAGGGAACTCACCTACTGAGCAATAGAACAGCAGTAGCCAACCATCAATCCTCATTAGCCCTCAGATGAGCACTCTACTCAAGAGCAAGAAAGCTCTGAAGAGCTTGACACCCAAACCTTTCTTTTAGTCAGCTCAACTCAAGCTGTCTAATGGTTCAGACAAGAGGAGATGCCCTGAAGCTTTGCAAGCTGGCTGGCTGCTATATCCTACGTAGGATACAACCCATATAGCTTTGACTAGAGCAGCAATCAATAAGAACAGCAGCTACTGACGGAACTTAAACTTGGAAAGTGTATGTTACACTTCAACTAACAATGACGAGTAGATTCCAGGGATCCAAATGTAGACAGACTACTATAACAACAGCAGGGGGAAACAGGCCTCCCACACAGAAGTAACAGTTTATGTATGTCTGGCAGTTAGTGCCAAGGATGCAAGATTTTCTTCTTTCCACCTTCATTTGCCTACTGTGCAATTCTCTTAACCAGATAGTGCTCTTGTGTCACCAATGAAATGGGTAATTGTGTTCAGTGGGCTTAACAAGTCAACAAGTAAGTTAGAAAAAACCTATGTTAACAGTATTGCGACTCAGTGGTAAAACTTCTGTTTCACAGTTCCTGAGTCCCAGATTCAAATCACATTCTCGCTGTGTATTTCTGCAGGCATTCGTCTTTCTTCCCACCTCTCAAAGACACTATGGTTGACTAGCTTTTCTAAATTGTCCATAAAAGTACAGTTTTGTACCTACCATAAATGTAGATGTTCGAGGATCTACATTGCTGCAGTCATAACCTGTGGGTAGTCCGCTGTCCTCGATCGGCCCGAATACCAAAGAGCTGGGCTGGCGTCGGTCATTGTCGCCTAGAGCTGACGTCAGTACGTCGTAGTACATAAGCGCATGACGCCATATCCTCAGTCTTTCTTGCCCCAGATGTCAGAAGGCCTAAGAATGAAAGAAGGCCAGAGCCAAAATAATAAACGCCCAACAACTACCAGTGTGGAAATAAAGATAATCCTAAAAAAAAAACACAGCAACCACAAACCATAGAGGGGAAGGAGGGAGGGATAATTGGACTGCAGCAATGTAGATCCTCGAACATCTACATTTATGGTAGGTACAAAACTGTACTATGTTCTTCGTCTCACATTGCTGCAGTCATAACCTGTGGGTAGAATCCCAAAGCAAAGGAAAAAGGGAGGCTGGCAAACTAAATAGCATTAGGAGCTGCTAACATGCCCTGTAAAACTGCAGTGGCAAACCCAGCCCTGGACTTGGAATAAAGAGGAAGATGGTAATGTTTAGTAAAAGTGTGTACTGAACTCCAAGTAGCTGCCTCCAAAATATCCTTAGTAGCTACACCTCAAAAAGCAGTAGATGTGGCAGTAGCCCTAGTAGAATGAGGTCTGATCCCAGCAGGAACATTCTTCCCATGATGAGAATAACAAAAGCAATACATTGACCAATCCACTTAGAAATAGTCTGCTTTGAAACAGCTTTCCCTTGTGAACCCAAAGCAAAAGAAACAAATAACTGTGGAGTCTGTCTGAACTCCTTAGTTCTGCTCAAATAATAACGTAACTGCCTGTGGATATCCAAAGAATGCAAGACTTTTTCCCCTTATTTTGGGGATCAGCATAAAAAGTAGGCAAATGAATAGACTGGTTCAAGGCCACATTAGAAATCACTTTAGGCATAAAAGTAGGGTTAGTTTGCAAAGAAACTCTATCCTTATGAAATATCAGAAAGGGTTCAACTGCCATGAGTGCCTGCAATTCAGATACCCTCCTAGCAGAAGTAATGGCCAACAAAAAAGCAGTCTTCCAAGACAAAAACTTCAATTCAGACGTAGCTGCAGGTTCAAAAGAAGGTAAAGTAAGCTTCTCCAACACAAAATTGAGATCCCAGGAAGGAGTAGGAGCTCTACGTGGGGGTCTTATATTCTTTGCCCCTCTAAGAAATTGTTTGAACAAAGGGTGAGAAAATAAAGGAGGGTCACAATCATAGTGAGCAGAAATGGCTGCAGCATGAACCTTCACAGAAGAGAATGACAAACCCTTGTCCAGTAATTCAGTAAGATACTGTAGTGCAAAACTCAAATTAGGCACTGAAACATCAAAGCCCTTTGCTGTGCTCCAAAGAAAAAATCTCTTCCATTTATCAGCATAAACTTTTCTAGTACTATGCCGCCTGGCTTCCAAAATGACATCTAAAACCTGTTGAGGAAGCTGAGACCCCACCGGCTCCATCACAGAATACGCCAGGCTGTTAGATGCAGGGACTGCACCCGAACATTGAGAAAATGATTGTTTGACTGGGATAACAAATGAGGAACCTGTGGCAGAAGCCAAGGAGGCTCCTGAATTAAACTCCTCAGCAGAGGATACCAATGCTGACGTGGCCAATTTGGTGCTATCAGAATCATGCAAGGCTTGTCCCGCCTGACTTTCAAGAGTACCTTGGGAAGAAGAGGCAGAGGAGGAAAAGCATAAACGTGAAGGTTGTTCCAACTGAAAGATAGAGCATCCACTTTCCAAGCATTTGGGTGGAACATCTTTGTGCAAAATTTTGGCAGTTGAAAATTCAGTGGAGAAGCGAACAGATCTATGTCTGGAGCTCCCCAAGCCACGGTCAATTGTTTGAATACCCGAGGATCCAGTTTCCACTCGTGGGGATCCACAATTTGCCTGCTCAATACATCTGCTAGGGAGTTCTGTGCTCCTGGCAGAAACCGTGCTTGAAGATTGATTTGCAAACTCAGAGCAGTCTCCCACAAAATCATTGCTTGTCTGCAAAGAGGGTAGGAATGGGATCCCCCCTGCTTGTTGATGTACCACATGACTGTTGTGTTGTCTGTTTGAATCAACACCTGTCCCGGCTGAAGTAGGTACTTGAAGGCCATCAAAGCAAATTGGACTGCTAACATCTCCTTCATGTTGATATGCAAATGTAGTAGTTTGGGAGGCCACATGTCTTGTATCCATTTCCCATTGAAGTGTGCTCCCCAAGCCAGGTCCGAGGCATCCGTTGTTAGGATCTGACTCGCCTCTGGTCGGGTCACAGAGAGTCCCTTGTTTAGGTGACATTCCTGAGCCCACCACAAGAATTCCTTCTGGATGCAAGGTATAATCCGAATGACAGTGTCCAAACCGTGGCAGTGTTGAGTCCACACACTTTTGAGATACCATTGTAGCTTCCTCATATGCAGTTTGGCATTGGGAAGTACTAGAATGCAAGATGCCATGAACCCCAAGGCTTGAAGGACTGTCCTTGCAGTCAGCCTGGACATTACTGATAACTGCTGGAAGTATAGATGAAGAGTTCTTTGTTTGTCCGGGGTCAGAAATGCCATCTGAGAAGCTGTATTCAGTCTCACACCCAGAAAGCACATGTGCTGAGAGGGCACTAGACTGGACTTTATTTCGTTCACAGAATACCCTAGGCACCTTAAAACTGCCATTACATACTGGAGATGTTGTAGTAACTTGTCTTTGTTTTGAACAAGAATCAGGCAATCGTCCAGATAAGGATAAATTTGTATTCCTCTCTGTCTGAAAAAAGCAATTACAGGAGCCAGAACTTTTGTGAATACTCTGGGCAGTAGATAAACCAAAGGGCAATGCAGAGAACTGATAATGAGAAGTACCAGCCCGAAATCTCAGGAATCTCCTGCAGCTGGGCCTGATAGGGATGTGAAGATAGGCCTCTTTGAGATCCAGGGTTACCATCCAGTGATCTTTGCCCAGCATAGGCAGAAGTTGTTGTAATGTTAACATCTTGAACTTTGGAATGTCTAGGTAGGTATTGAAAATGGACAAATCCAGAATTGGCCTCCAAGGGTTTCCTTTCTTTGGCACTAGGAATAGACGGGAATAAATACCTAGGCCTACTTCTGACGGAGGGACCACCTGAATTGCCATCTGTAAAAGTAAAGAAATTTGCTCCTGAGCCTCCATCCTTTGCTGAGGAGGCACATCCGGCATGCCTTTGAAAGGAGGAAAAGTGTGAAAATAAAACTTGTACCCGTGATTTATTATATCCAACACCCAGTTGTCCTGGGTGAGCAAATGCCAGTTTTGTTTGAAAAGTCCCAACTTTCCTCCTAGAGGAGCTGCCAGTAGAGAAGGGTCTGGCAGCGGAAGATACAGGTCATTGGGTCTGTTTACGAAAAGGCTGACCCCTGCCCTCACCAGAAGACTGTGCAGGAGAACTCCAAGTCCTAGGTCTGAAAGAACCCTGAGCGTGAGCTCTGCCTCTACCACGCCTAGACCTGCCCTTAGACTGATAATCCGAAGAAGGAAAAGACCATCCTCTAGCAGGCCAATTCCTACTAAACTTAGGGGCTGCACCTGCATAAAATCTTTGACCGTCTGCATAGACTTAGCCTTATCTTCCATCTTTTCAAAACTGATTCCACAGAAGGACCAAAAGTACTTCAGATTGAAGAGGAGCATCCAAAATCTGAGCCTTAACATGCTCTGACAAATTTTGATCCTTAAGCCAGGCATGTCTACGAATAACTGAACCTGTAGCAGCCACCCTGGATGCAGCCTGAAGAGCATCGAAACCACACTGCAAAGAATGCTTGCCAACTTGATCTGATGCATGAGCCAACTCCTGGAGCTCCTTACACTCTATACCCTCAGATAAAGCATCCACCTTAGATTTCAATTGACCTAACAAAAATTCTGATACTTCAGCATATGAAATTGGCAATTCAAAGCCCTCATAGCTAACGAGAGGAGGTGTACACTTTTTCCCCATCTATCTAAAGCTCTAGAATCTTTATCCAAAGGAAGTGGATTCTTAGCCACAGAAGCCCTAATACCCTTCGGACCTTGAGTAATAGTTTCCGGATCAGCTCTAGGACTCTTGTACAAATACTTATGTGCTTCAGGAACTCTAATATCTGTCCGGTTTAACAGGGCAGGAGGTAAAGAATCAGGATTAAGGGAAGATTCAGAAAAAACATCCTGAACAACTTCTAAGACAGGAGGAATAGCCAAGGGCCTATGCTGTGGCAGAAACAAAAATTCCCTGAGCCGTTTCTGAGAATCCGAAAAATCCTGACCTTCCCACTTGAAATGCTCCCTCATGGAATGTAAAGTCTCAGAAAAAGAAAAATCCTCTGGAGGAGAAGCAGAAGGACAGGAGTCCTCTGCATCCGAATCTAAATAAGAAGGGAATTCCTGAATTTCTTCAGCTGAGGAATCAGAGTAGTCTGAGGAATGATCCATCCTCTAAATCTGCCTCCACCCTAGGCCTCTTCTCTGGGGGCATATAACTGATCAAAGTAATCAAGTCCTCAGCCATTTTAACATATGCTTTTAGGAACAGGGGCTGGAGAGCTAGAACTATGACCAGGGCCAACATGACAAGGTTTGGCCTTAGCATGGGCTTTAGTCACTGAAGTAGAAGGCCTAATAACCTTCTGTAAAGATGGAACTACAGACACCTGAGAAGCACCTTCAGCCGGGCCTAACTCCTGAGAGGCCAACTCCTGTAAAAGTAAAGGTTCCCCATGGGATTCAGCCGAACCCTCGGCAGGATCCACAGATTCAACCGGAGGCTCCGTAGAACCGGCGTCCGCAATGGACGACTCATCCGGTTTAGACTTCAAAGATCTATCTTTACGCTTTTTAGCGGTAGCGGCGCCGGAGGATCCGACGGCATGTTATAGTTACACCTTTGCGAAAACAAGCCTGGCACAGTCTAATCTCTGTTTAATGGTGCGCTTGTTAAATCTAGCACAAAAGCGACACCCGACCATGTCGTGCTCAGGCCCTAAGCAAGGAATACAGAAAGAATGAAAATCCTTATGAGGTATCTGTTTCCCACAAGAAATGCAATTATTAACTTTTTCTGACATCCGGATAACTGAGGCAAGAAAAGACAAAGATTTCTAACGGGTACTTAGCCCAACTTGGTCTTCGGTCTGAAACTCGATAAATGAAAATTTCAGAACGCCGAATGGCACTTGCAAACGCTGGTTCTGCTTCGGACCACGCGGCAAGAAAGACTGAGGATATGGCATCGGTCATGCGCTTATGTACTACAACGTACTGACGTCAGCTCTAGGTGACAATGACCGACGCCAGCCCAGCTCTTTGGTATTCGGGCCGATCAAGGACAGCGGACTACCCACAGGTTATGACTGCAGCAATGTGAGACGAATAACATCATTACATTTTACTGTTGCCCTTTTAGTGCAGGTTATGGCTGAAAACAATCAACAGATAAGCCCACTTACCCAACTAACAAAATATAAATAAAATGCACAAATATGTTTGCAACATCACACAAATGGTACAAATCTAAGTGAAGCTTGTCACATCATAGTTTTCAAGTCACTGTAATCGAAGCAAAATGTCTTGTAATAGTTAAAGATAATACAAGTTAATAAATGTTCTTACAGAGGTGGAAACATAGGTACTGTTAAGCATTACAAATATATTCAAGTACCTTTGTCAAGTGGTGCAATAGGTAGCACACTCACCCATGGTGCACAAGGCTCTGGGTACTACACTCATACCAGGTAGATTAATTGAGGACATTGTAGTGCAGCATAAAGGGAGTGCTGCACTCCTGAGTGTGCTGTCCTTTAGATGAGTCATTAAAGTCAGGTCCCATCTGCTTGACTTGGTGGCAATTCAGATGGATGTAAAAGATCCCACAGCACCTATTGAAAAGAGTAGGGGGGTCCTTTATAAATATACAAACAAAACTCTTATTTACAACATATTTACAAGTGTACAAATATGCAGATATAAAATTTACACATTCATATTTTTTTACAATCATACTACATTTTCATCTCTATTAGATCCCCATTCCTTTTTCCATAAATACCATTTGATTTTGTTTAATACTGATACTAAAATCTGTTTACCATTAAACATAATTTATTCATTCATTCCATATAACATAAAATAACATATCTATTGTTTTAACATATTCTTTACTTCTGTTTTACAATATCTATACTTAATCATATCCATGTTTATTTTATCCACTTCTTCTATATCTTTAAAAAATCTTCTTTATATAGTTTTCACTATAATTGTTTTAATTATATGTTTTAATTTTATCTGGAATCTCCCCACACCACTACGTAATATACCTAACCACAACAATTTCATATCCATGCTTCTCTCCCATCTCTCCTCCAAATGGGAATGTCCTTCACATGCTCCCACCTAAAACTCCCACACTACTAACTCCACACCTAAATCATCATTTCTTTGCCTACTTTAACTTAATTCAGAGATCTTGCTCAGAACACCTTTTCATAAATCTTTTGCATGCATGCCTCTGGCCTACCTTACTCATATTCTCAAACTTTCATTGTTTGTTTTTCTTATCCATTGTACCCATAATATTGTTTTCCTCTGTAATATTGTTAATTTGTCTCTATTCGTATGTATTTGTATGTCTGTTTGGGGCTTTTCCCCTCGGGTCTCCACTGAAAAAGGGTAATTCTTACCCAGCTGGACCAACCCGGTTAACAAATGCAAATAAATAAATTGGTTACATTTCAAAAACACATGTTCCATGGATTCTTCTTCCTGACAACAAAAACATATTTCATCACTTTTCATTTTATATGGCAGCATTTTTTTACTGGCAAGTTATCAATTACTAGTGTCAAAAAAATCTTGACATTCTACTTTCTGATTACACCATTTGCTTCTTATTTTTACAGCTTTAATTATTTTCATCTGTTAGATTTTCCCATGGTTTTACATAGCAATATTTTAGCGTTACATTCTTATACCATACTTTTCTAACTTTTTCTAAATCATCCATTTTTATTTTCCACACAAATATTTTTTCTTGGTAACATTTTATTTCTTCATTTATGCACTCTTTCTCTTTTTTATCATACCCCCAAATCTATCGTACTTATACATTTTACTATTATTCTCTCAAGGTTTTATGTGCAAAGAATTATGTTGCGGAATACTTAAATTCATATGGAAGAATGAAGACAGAAGACAATTAAAAAACTGGAGACCAATAGTACTAATTATACTATCTTTATGAAAATAATGTAAAAGACATTTGAAATTAAATGGGATTTAATGAAGCAGCATACACCACTGACTTAATTAACCCTAAACCTCCTTCCTCTTTATTTATATACAAAACTTCTCTTTTTACTGGATTTAGTCTAGAACCCCATATAAATGAAAAAAAAATCTGCAATAATTAATTTTCACATTTTATTTATTTATTTCACATTTGTTTACCGGGAAAGTCCAACTTGGAATGAAGCCAATTTTCAGAGAAGGCCCAGGGAGAAAATGGGAGCACCCGGAGTAAACCCACGCAAATGCAGGGAGGGCATGCAGACTCCACACAGAAGGAATCCCAGCAGAGAATTGAACCGGAGAACCTCTTGCTGTAAGGAGACAACGCAGTCGCTGCACCACTGCTCCATCTAAATACTAATAATAAGACGTCCAATAATTTCTCCAGTTGCCAAATACTGTTGGCAACATAAATACACTTGCTAAACATACTATTTTTCCCATCTGTACTGAATTTATCAAATAAGCCTTTTTTCCCTGAATGATAATTTATATGTTCTCCAGAAAAGACATTTATTTTATTTCTTCTATTGTTTTTCCCATTGAATTCTATTTATATTTTTATTCCCAAATGTTATACCTAACACATAAATGTCATTAATTGTACAATTTATACCCCCCCATCTTTACTACATCACCTAAACTTTTACTTTTCTCTTTATTTAAAGGCATCCCTATCACCTCTATACACTCATTTGTGCAAATTACCTCTTTTATCTAATTTTTTTTGCAATTATCATAATGTCATCTGTATATGTTAACACAACTAAAATTCTTAACCTTTCAGGTGTTATATACCATGACTCCTTCATTTGGGTATATTTATTTCTTATACTACCACATTTATAACAAATGCAAAGGGTATACAACTCACTGGACAGACCTGTCTTACACTACTCTTCCTATGTACCTCTTGGCTTAACCAGCTATTTACCTTATTACTTTTTACTTTATTTTTACTATATACTGACATACATAATTTCTTAACTTTCTCACTAAATATAATACTTTATTATTACCCATAAGATTTCATGTCCTATTGTATCTAATGTTTTATTAACTTCTCCTATCATGATTTTTGTTTTTTCTTTTCTATTCATAATACCATCCACAATTTAACTTTCATTAATAATTCTTGACAACCCTTCCCCTTTATACTGTATACACTATCTTCCATAATATTCTCCATTTTAGTTTGAAATGTCTTTTCTATTATTTTCATAAATATCTTATAATCATTATTATTCAATACTATCGGTCTGCATTTTTTTTAATTGTATTCTATCTTCCTTCTACCACATCAATTTAAGTATTCCACTACATAATTCTTTAAACATAAAACCTTCATTTAACCATTCATTCAAAATTTTTAATATATATATATATATATATATATATATATATATATATATATATATAGGCAATCTCTTACAGTTTTTACACATTTTATATCCTGACCTATACCATCTGGTCCTGTAGCCGAATCTATATTTACTTGTCCTAATACTTTATCTTGCTCACTTAGAGAAATCTCCTTTTCCAACCCTTTATTCTTTTTTTCTGTTAACTTTTCTATTATCCATGTTTTTTCACTACCTACTTTTTTCTTTAAACATTTCTTGTACATATTGTACTGCTCTCTTTTTACGTGTTTTATTTTTCTCATTACACTACCAGTTTTCTTTACTAATCTGCTTAAGTAATTTAATATTTCTCTTTTTCCTTGTAAAAATATCATTGCTTATATAAAAACTTTTATTTTTCTTGACTTCTTTCATATAATTCTTTACTTTCTATCATGTTCTAAATCTTACAATGCACTGTTATATGTTCTTTTATATTTTTCTCTCTAGTTTTCTCACATCATATTGCCACTGTTAAAAACATTTTTATATTTTTCCTTAAACATCATCTACCATTCAGATCAATTTTTATAAAATGTTCTCAAAGTAATATGAGCTTTCCATAACTGTATTACCAATCTCTCTCCACCTTCATTCTATGCCTTCTCATTTATCCTCTATATTACTTTCCTTATTTTATATATTCCCAGTTTTCTTTTATCTCTAGCCATATTGCAAGATGATCAGAAAATCCTGTTTCAACTACATCCCCTTCTTCTACAACTAAGCCTTCTGACACTATAAAATAATCTATTTCAGTTCGATATGGGATAGGGAACAGAAAATTCATCCCTGGTTTGGCACCTATGTTTCTAATGGACACAGGTATCCTGTAAATGGTTCATCTCCCATGCCCTAGCTTGTAAATGTTTCATCTTCCAAAGCCCCTGCTTACACTTATCAATGGTACCAGAACTTGTCAGAGATATGGGATGCATGGCTAGGCTTAAAAAGGCCCTTGTGGTCATTAGCTTAATAAACACCTATAAAAGTACAGTTGTGTACACTTACTATAAATGTAGATGTTAAGAGTATATTCACTGTTGCAGTCATTACATCAGGGTAATTTGCTGGCAGGTTGCCCTCAGTCGGCCTGATTAACAAAGTCTTGGGTTCTGCGTCGGTTGCTGTCCCTTCTTCCATGATGTCAGGTCATCAGGGGTATAAAACATGCAGCCGACGCCATTTTATTCAGTTTTTCTTGCCCCAGATGTCAGGTGCCCCCCAAATGGGGAGCAAATATATATATATATATATATATATATATATATATATATATATATATATATATATATATATATATATAAATAAATAAAATTAAACAGAAATATATGTAAATGCACTTTTAGCAACATCAACTTTACCTTCATCTAAAAGCAAATACACCACAAAGGCTTTAGTATATAGTGAAGGAAAGAAAAGTTATATGAAAAGGGGGATGGCGGGTGGGTAACCCGGACTGCAACAGTGAATACACTCGAACATCTACATTTATGGTAAGTGTACACAACTGTACTATGTTCTTCATGTTTCACTGTTGCAGTCATTACATTTGGGTAGAATCCCAAAGCTATGGATGGGAGGATGGAGTTAAATAGCATTAGGAGCGGCTATAAGGCCCTGCAGAACTGCAGTGGCAAAGCCTGCACTGGATTTGGAGAAAAGTGGCAAATGATAATGCTTTGTGAAGGTATGAACAGAGCTCTAAGTAGCAGCCTCTAGAATGTCTTTGGTTGGAACTCCTCTGAGAAAGGCTGCTGAGGTAGTGGCAGCCCTGGTGGAATGTGGCTTGATCCCCTTGGGCACAGGTTTACCATGGTGCAAGTAGCAGAAACGAATGCAGTGGCTTATCCACTTAGTAATAGTCTGCTTTGATATAGTCTTCCCCTCTGATCCTGCAGCAAATGTCACCAGTAGTTGCTCAGACTTTCTTAGAGATTTGATCCTGTTTAAGTAGAATCTTAGTTGTCTGTGTACATCCAACGAATGTAGAATCCGCTCCCCCATGTTCTGCGGATTTGGGTAAAATGTTGGCAGGTGAATTGTCTGGTTAAGAGCCACACTGGATACCACCTTAGGCATAATAGAAGGACTGGTCCTGAGGGACACCCTGTCTGGGTAAAATGTAATAAAAGGCTCTACAGCCATGAGAGCCTGTAGTTCTGAAACTCTTCTTGCTGAAGTGACTGCCAAGAGGAAAGCTGTTTTCCAAGATAGAAATTTTATATCCCCAGTAGCTGCTGGTTCAAGAGGAGGCAGGGTGAGTTTTTCCAGCACAAAGTTGAGGTCCCATGCAGGAGTTGGTGATCTTCGGGGAGGCCTTAAATTTTTGCCCCCTCTAAGATTCTGTTTAAGCAGAGGATGAGAAAAGAGGGGAGGCTCCGTGTAATAATGAGCCAAGATGGCAGAGGCATGGATTTTTATTGAAGAAAAAGATAGGGCCTTGTCAAGCATCTCAGTCAAATATTGTAAAATCTGAGGGATATTGGGCTTTGCTGTTTCTGTCCCTTGTGCTTGGTTCCAAGCACAGAATCTCTTCCATTTATCAGCATACGATTTTCTAGTACTAGGCCTTCTGGCTTCCAAAAGACATCCATCACAGATTTACTGAGAGGTGGTGTTAGAATAATTAAATGATCAGCCATGCTGCAAGGTTCAGAGTTTGGAGCTGGGTGTGCAGAATTTCATTGTTCTGCTGAGACAGTAGATGAGGTATTTGAGGAAGTACCAAGGAGGAAGTTGAGACATATTCCTTAGAATTGGGTACCTGTGCTGGTGAGGCCAGTCCAGAGCAACTAGGATCATTTTTGGTTTTTCCTGTCTGACTTTTAGTAGGACCTTGGACAGAAGAGGCAGAGGGGGAAAGGCATAGACTGATAGGTTTTTCTAACTGAAGGATAGGGCATCCACTTTCCATGCTTTTCTGTGATAAGTTCTCGTGCAGAATTTGTCCAGTTGATAATTTTGGGGAGAGGCAAATAGATCTATGTCTGGGCTCCCCCATTTCTGTGTTAACATGCTCAAGATTTGTGGATCCAGTTTCCACTCGTGCGGGTCCATAAGATTTCTGCTTAGGTCGTCTGCCAGAGTATTTTGTTTTCTTGGCAGGAACTGAGCTTGAAGATGTACTTTGTAAGTCAAAGCTGTGTTCCACAATGCCATGGCTAGTCTGCAAAGGGGGTAAGAATGTGTACCCCCCCTGCTTGTTTATGTACCACATAACCATGGTGTTGTCCGTCTTTATCAGTAGCTTCTCATATGCAGTCTCGCATATGGAATTAGTAGAATGCAGGATGCCATGAACCCCAAAGCCTGCAGAATTTGTCATGCAGATAACTGGGTTTTTGTTGCCATTTGTTTGAAGTATTTTGTCAGTTGCCTTTGTTTGTCTAGTGTAAGGTAAGCCATCTGGGCAGTTGTATTCAAGCTTGCACCCAGGAATGTAATTATTTGACAGGGTACCAGTTGGGATTTCTTTTCGTTTATTGTGAACCCTTGGCATGTTAGAAGCCTTTTTACAAACACCAGATGTTGAAGAAGAGTGTCCTTGTCCTCTGCTTGAATGAGACAGTCATCCAGATAAGGATAAATGTGTATGCGTCTTTGTCTGCAGAATGCAATTACTTGTGACAGGCACTTTGTAAACACCCTGGGCGCAATAGATAAGCCAAAGGGCAGTGCAGAGAAATTGGTAATGCAAAAAACCTGCCTTGAAGCAGAGGTATCTTCTGCATGATTCCCTTATTGGGATATGCAGGTATGCCTCTTAAGTCTAGAGTCACTAACCAAGTGTTCCTGCCCAGCATAGGCAGTAACTGTTGTAAAGTCAGCATTTTGAATTTTGGAATGTCGAGGAACGCGTTCAAAATCAATAAGTCCAGTATTGGATGCCAGGCATGGTCTTTTCTGGGTACCAGGAAAAGCCTTGAATAAAAACCTTGTCCTTTTTCCTTTTCTGGTACTGGTTGAATAAGCCCCCATATCCATGAGGGACATAACTTGCTTCTGAGCCACTGATTTTGTGACATATCTGGCCAACCGTTTGGAATTGGCAAAGTATGGAAATGAAATCTGTACCCCTGGGATACTATGTTTAATGCCCACTTGTCATGAGTAATTAACTGCCAATTTTGAGCATGAAATGCTAGTTTTCCCGCCCAAGGGGGCTGCCAAAAGATAAGTGCTTGGTGAAGGTAGAGGGAAGTCACTGAGACTGCTTACTGTAGGGTTGTGCTTTGGTTCCTCCAGATTTGGAGGTGGAGGCACCCCATTGCTTTGACCTGTAAGAACCCTGTGATTGGTATCTGGAGCCATTTAAGCACCTGGATTTGCCTTGAGTGGCTCTGTTGGACACAGGAAAGGACCAATTTTTAGTAGGCCAGTGCCTACTGAAGCTGGGTGGCTGCACTTGCAAGAAAAATTTTACAGTTTGCATAGATTTAGCTTTGTCTTCCATTTTTTTTTAAACCTCTTCTGTCTTATTACCAAACAGAGCATCATGCTGCAAGGGGGCATCCAACAATTTAGCTTCAACATGATCAGGCAGATTTTGCTCCTTGAGCCAGGCATGCCTTCTAATCACAGATCCAGTAACTGCGGCCCTGCAAGAAACCTCCAAGGAATCAAAACCACATTGCAAAGTATGCTTTCCAACCTGTTCTGCTGAATGCAATAATTCCTGTAATTCTTTATTTTCCACACAGTCAGAAATCAACATAATTTTCTGCTTCAGTAAGCCCATAACATCCTGTTGATATTTAAGCATATGAAACCGGCAGTTTAAGGTCCTGATTGCCAAGGTTACAGACGTATAAACCTTCTTTCCCCATCTATCCAGCACCCTGGAATCTCTATCAGAGGGGGTAGGATTTTTGGCTGTAGAGGCCTTTACACCTTTGGGACCCTGTGAGATGGTCTCTGGATCAGCAGCAGGATTTTTGAATAGAAATTTGTGGGAGTCAGGAACCCTGTAATATCTGTCTGGCTTACTGGGAGCCGGAGGTAGGGAATCGGGAGCCATGCTTGATTTCAAAAACACATCATCAACCATGTCTAATACAGGAGGTATTGCCAAAGGCCTATGGTGAGGAAGGAGGAGGAAATCCTTAAGCCTCTTTTTTGATTCAGAGAAGTCCTGACTCTCCCAGTGAAAATGTTCCCTTAAAGTATGCAAAGTCTCTCCAAAAGAGTAATCCTCAGGAGGAGATGCAGATGGGATGGATTCTTCTTCATCAGAATCCTCATAGGGTGGAATAGAAAATTCCTGATCAGAAGAGGAATCAGAAGAAATGGAAACCTCATCTGAAGATTCATAATCAGTGCCTTGCCTAGGCCTCTTAGCAGGGGTGGGGGTTGGCAACCCTTGATCAAGGTAATTAGTCCTCAGCCATTTTGAACATCTGTTTTTTAGGCATAGGGCCCTGAGCACATGGCTCAAGCGTCGGTTTTTTAGACAAAGAAGATGTTTTTGATCTTGTTTTTGAGGCTGCCATCAGTTTTATATAAAAATGTTGAGGCCTGAAAACACCCTCAGAAGCCGGTGCCTGCTCAGCGGCTCTGGACCCATCCAAGAGAGAGACATCTACGGGTTCAATACTTTGAAAATCTCACCGCATGGGTCACGGTAGAAGCCTGCGACTCAAAGTAGCGAGTATCAAGGGATGCAAAAGCACCTCACTGAGTACCGGCGACTGGCTTAGGAGAAGTTTCGACGTCGGTTTGGGACCTCGACGGTCTCTGTCTTTCTTTGCGTTTTTTGTGAACTCCGGTAGTCAGATTGGTAACCGATGACATTTCAGGGTAATTAAATCTTGATCCAAAATATTTAGAAGCAAAAATATACCGACGCTTAATATTGCATTGGTTAAATCTAGCACAATAACGACAGCAAGGCACATTATGATCTGGGTCTAGGCAAGGAATACAGTACAAATGAAAATCTTTATGAGGTATTTGCTTCCCACAAGCAATGCAATTATTAACTTTTACTGACATTGGTAAGGAGCAAGAAAAAGTTTCTCCAACAGAGTACTTAGCTTAGTTTGAAGACTTTGGTTCTGAAACTCGAATGCAAAAATGTCAGGAGTTGGCCGACCGGAACTTGCGAACTGCTTCTGCGTCTGGCACCGCGCAGTAGGAAAGACTAAATAAAATGGAGTTGGCTGCATGTTTTATACCCCTGATGACCTGACGTCATGGAAGAGGACAGAACAACCGACGCAGGACCCAATACTTTGTTATTCAGTCCGACTGTGGGCAACCTGCCAGCAGATTACCAAAATGTAATGACTGCAACAGTGAAACATGAAGAACATCTGTACTATGTTCTTCATGTTTCACTGTTGCAGTCATTACATTTGGGTAGATTCCCAGAGCTATGGTTGGGAGGATGGATTTATACAGCATTAGGACCAGCTAAAAGGCCCTGCAGGATAGCAGTGGCAAAGCCAGCTCTAGAGAATAAAGGTAAATGGTAATGTTTGGTGAACGTATGAACTGAGCTCCCGGTAGCAGCTTCTAGAATGTCTCTGGTAGGAACACCTCTGAGAAAGGCTGTAGAAGTAGATGCAGCTCTGGTGAAATGAGATCTGATCCCCTGGGGGATAGTTTTACCATGGTGCATATAGCAAAAACGAATACAATGGCTTATCCATTTGGAAATAGTCTGCTTTGAAATAGCCTTTCCCTCTGCCCCTGCAGCAAATGCCACCAGTAGTTGTTCAGATTTTCTTTTGAGATTTTGTCCTGTTTAAGTAAAATCTAAGTTGTCTGTGTACATCCAATGAGTGCAGAATCTGCCCCCCTTTGTTCTGTGGATTGGGAAAGAAAGTTGGCAAATGAATAGTATGATTAAGTGCCACACTGGATCCCACCTTAGGCATGAAGGATGGATTGGTCCTGAGAGACACCCTGTCCGCAGGAAAAATGATGAAAGGCTCCACTGCCATAAGAGCCTGTAATTTGGAAATCCTTCTACCTGAAGTGACTGCTAAAAGGAAAGTTGTTTTCCAGGACAGAAATTTTAAGTCTGCAGTAGCAGCTGACTCGAAAGGAGGGAGAGTGAGTTTTTCCAATACAAAATTGAGGTCCCAGGCAGGGGTTGGAGCTCTCCTGGGTGGTCTTAAGTTTTTGGCCCCTCTGAGATACCGCTTTAGCAGAGGATGAAAGAAGAGGGGAGGTTCTGTGTTGTAATGAGCTGAAATGGCTGAGGCATGGATTTTTATGGAAGAAAAGGACAGGCCCTTGTGAAGCATCTCGGTTAAGTATTGTAAAATCTGAGGAATATTGGGCACTGCTCTGCTTATCACTTGTGACTGATTCCAGTCACAGAATCTTTTCCATTTGTCAGCATAAAATTTTCTAGTACTAGGCCTTCTTGCCTCCAAAATGAAATCCATCACAGGTTTGCTGAGGGATGCTAAGGGAGAATTTAGGTGATTAGCTATGCTGTAAGATTCAAAATTTGGAGCCGAGTGTGCAGAATTTGGTTGTTCTGCTGAGACAGTAAGTATGGTGTCTGAGGCAGGTGCCACGGTGGAAGGTGTGACACATTGCGCAGGAGTGGGTACCAGTGTTGGTGAGGCCAGTCTGCAGCAATCAAAATCATTTTTGGTTTGTCTTGTTTGACTTTTAGTAGAACTTTGGAGAGCAGAGGCAGAGGGGGAAAGGCATAGACTGATAGGTTTTTCCAGATGAATGATAGAGCATCCACTTTCCAGGCTTTTTTGTGATGAGCTCTTGTGCAGAATTTGTCCAACTGATAGTTCTGGGGTGAGGCAAAAAGATCTATGTCTGGACTCCCCCATTTGCATGTCAACATGTTGAAAATCCATGGTTCCAGTTTCCATTTGTGTAGGTCCATGAGATTTCTGCTTAGTTCGTCTGCCAGAGTATTCAGCTTTCCTGGCAGGAATTGAGCTTATAGTTGTATTTGATACGTCAAGGCCGTGTTCCACAATGCCATGGCTAGTCTGCAAAGGGGGTAGGAGTGTGTACCCCCCCCCCTGCTTATTTATGTACCACATAACTGTGGTGTTGTCTGTCTTTATCATTAATTGTCCTGGATGAAGGTAGTCCTTGAAGGCTGTCAGTGCATTCTGTACAGCTAGCATTTCTTTTTGATTGATATGAAGGGGCATTTGATTTGGGCTCCATTTGCCCTGAATGTACTTCCCTGCCAGATGAGCCCCCCATGCATAGTCTGATGAGTCTGTAGTTAGGGTTTGGGTGGCAGGGGGTGGAGTGAATGGCAGTCCCTTGTTTTGGTGGCAGGCCTCTGCCCACCATAGGAAATCTAGTTGCAGGCAAGGTATGATAGGAATCATTGTTTCCAGGCTGTGACAATGTTGACTCCATAAACTTTTTAAGTAGCACTGAAGTTTCCTCATATGCAGTCTTGCATATGGAATTAGAAGAATGCAGGAGGCCATGAACTCCAAGTCTTGCAGAATTTGTCTTGCAGATAGCAGAGTTTTTGTGGCCACCTGTTTGAAGTAAGTTACCAAATGAATTTGCTTTTCTGGCATAAGGTAAGCCATCTGGGCAGTTGTATTCAAGCTTGCACCCAGGAATGTAATTTTTTGAGAGGGTACCAGTTGTGATTTATTTTCGTTTATGGTGTATCCTAGACATGTTATAACCCTTTTTACAAACGCCAGATATTTTAGAAGAATATTCCTGTTTTCTGCCGGAATTAGACAATTGTCCAGGTATGGATATATTTGAATATTTCTTTGCCTGCAAAATGCAATTACTGGAGCCGGGCACTTTGTGAAGACCCTGGGAGCAGTAGATAAGCCAAAGGGCAGTGCAGAGAGCTGGTAATGCAAGTAGCCTGCTTTGAAGAGGTATCTTCTGCAAGATTCCCTGATTGGGATATGCAGATAAGCCTCTTTTAAGTCTAGAGTTACCAACCAGGCATCTTTGCCTAGCATAGGAAGTAACTGTTGAAGAGTCAGCATCTTGAACTTTGGAATGTCCAGAAATGTGTTTAGAGTAGATAAGTCCAGAATTGGACACCATGATTTGTCTTTTCTGGGTACCAGGAAAAGTCTTCAATGGAAACCTTGTCCCTTTTCCTCTTCTGGTACTGGCTGAATAGCCCCCATGTTCATGAGGGACAGTACTTGTTTCTGGGTCTCTGCCCACTGATTTGGGGGCAGGTTTGGCCATCCGTTTGGGATTGGCAACATGTGGAAATTAAATCTGTATCCCTGGGATACTATATTTAAAACCCATTTGTCCTGGATTATAAGTTGCCAGTTTCTTGCATGAAGTGCCAGTTTTCCCCCCAAAGGGGGGGGGCTAAAAGGTAAGTGCTTGGTAAGTATAAAGGGAAGTCACTGAGACTGCTTACCATAGGGAGGTGTCTTGTTGTTTCCAGATTTGGAGGAGGAGGAGGCACCCCATTGTTTTGTTCTAAAAGTCCCTTGTGACTGAAACCTGGAGCCTTCGGAATGTCTGGTTTTGACTTGAGTGGCTCTCGAAGGAACTGGAAAGGACCAGTTCTTAGTAAGCCAGTGCCTACTAAATCTTGGAGGTTGCACTTGTAAGAAATCTTTTACAGTTTGCATAGATTTAACTTTATCTTCCATATTTTTTAAAACTTCTTCAGCCTTATTACCAAAGAGACGGTCCTGTTGTAAAGGAGCATCCAACAATTTTGCTTTAACATGATCAGGCAGAGTTTGCTCTTTGAGCCAAGCATGCCTTCTTAGCACAGACCCAGTTACAGCAGCCCTGCAAGAGGCCTCCAAAGAATCGAAACCACATTGCAAAGTATGTTTTCCAACTTGTTCAGCTGAATGCAAGAGATCCTGTAAATCTTTATTTTCCACACAATCAGAAATTAACATAATTTTCTGTTTAAGCAGTCCCATAATATGCTGTTGATATTTAAGCATATGAAATTGACAGTTTAAAGCCCTGATTGCCAAGGTTGCAGAAGTGTAAACCTTTTTACCCCATCTATCCAGCGCCCTGGAATTTCTATCAGAAGGGGTAGGATTTTTAGCAGTAGAAGCCTTAATGCCCTTGGGACCCTGAGAAATGGTTTCAGGATCTGCAATAGGATTTTTGAAAAGGAATTTGTGGGAGTCAGGAACCCTGTAGTATCTGTCTGGCTTACAAGGAGCCAGAGGCAGAGAATCAGGAGCCATACTAGATTCTGAAAAAACATCATCAACAATGTCTAGAACAGGAGGTATAGCCAAAGGCATACTATGCTGAGGAAGAAGAAGAAAATCCCTAAGTCTCTTTTTAGATTCAGAGAAATCCTGACTTTCCCAGTGGAAATGTCCCCTTAAGGTATGTAAAGTTTCCCCAAAAGAAAAATCCTCAGGGGGGGGGAAGCAGAAGGAATGGAATCGTCTGCATCAGAGTCCTCATAAGTAGGTACAGACAAATCCTGTTCATTAGAAGAGTCAGAAGAAATAGAATCCTGTTCAGAAGATTCATAATCAATGTCTTGTCTAGGCCTCTTAGAAGGGGGGGGGGGTTGGCTACCCCTGATCAGAGTAATTAAATCTTCAGACATTTTGATTATTTGTTTTATAGGCATAGGTTTAGACTTTGGCCTTAGTTCTGAAGATGGCGTAGGTCTAATATACAAATCTGTAGGCCTGAAAACACCCTCAAAAGCCGGTGTCTGCACAGCGGCTCCGGACCCATCTAAGATAGAGACATCCACGGGTTCCATAATTGAAGCATCTCACTGCATAACGGACTCCGAATGGGTCTCAGTAGAGGCCTGCGAATCAGAAGTAGCGGGTACCAGGGGCTGCGAAAGCGCCTCACTGAGTACTGGTGAACTGGCAACTGGCTTAGGAGAAGCGTCGTCAGTTTTGGACCTTAACGGCCTGTCTCTGTCTTTTTCTTTGCGTTTTTTAGGTATTTCGGTAGTCGGATTGCTAACAGATGACATTTCTGGATAATTAAAGCGTGAGCCAAAATATTTAGAAGCAAAATGTACCGCCGTTTAATAGTGCATTGATTAAATTTAGCACAAAACCGACAGCAAGGTACATTGTGGTCAGGGCCTAGGCAAGGAATACAGTACAAATGAAAATCCTTATGAGGTATTTGCTTCCCACAAGTAATGTAATTATTAACTTTTACTGACATTGGTATGGAGCAAGAAAAAGTTTCCCCAACGGGGTACTTAGCTTTTTAGTTGAAGACTTTGGTTTTGAAACTCGAAAACGAAAATTTCAGGAGTCGGCCGACCGGCACTTGCGAACTGCTTCTGCTACCACGCGGCAAGAAAGACTGATGTAATGGCATCGGCTGCATGTTTTATACCCCTGACAACCTGACGTCATTGAAGAAGGGACAGCAACCGACGCAGGACCCAAGACTTTGTAAATCAGGCCGACTGAGGGCAACCTGCCAGCAGATTACCCTGATGTAATGACAACAACAGTGAAACACGAAGAACATTTCAGGAGTCGGCCGACCGGCACTTGCGAACTGCTTCTGCTACCACGCGGCAAGAAAGACTGATGTAATGGCATCGGCTGGACCCCTTTTGTAAATCCATGAAGTTTTATCCCAAAGTTTTAACTTACCACATCTTATTCTAACATTTTTCTTATATCAGTTCCTTTCTTTTTACGTTTGCCTCTTAAATCACAATTAAAGTTATAACATTCAAATTTATCACTTCATAGTCTAAAATCTGAGAAAATAAGCTTTCCCTTTCTTTACAATTAGTATAAGCATACAATGTTATAATTCCATATACTCGATCTTTTCATTTTAAATCTACAATGGTCATTCTTCCCATTTTTGCTAAAGTTACATCTAATGTTCTTATTTTTATTTATTTTACATTTACTTACCGGGAAGATCCGATTGGACACACATCCTTTTTCAGGGGAGGCCTGAGGAGAAAAGCTCCACATAATACACAGACGTTAAAAAGATAATGAGAACAAAACACATACAAGATAGTACACTTTGAGAACATTATAAGCATTGAGTTACAAATATGTAATATTTAAATATTTAAATATGTAATATACTTAGCTCACAGATTCCATACAAATATTAAATATTCACTATAGTGAGTAAGTTGGACATACATGTACAGAGGTTTTGCTGAGCACATTGTAACACCTATATAACAGAAACTTTAGGAAGTGATAACTTAGAAGATGTAGTTGCTTTAGCTGAGAGAGACAGTTTAATCAAGAGCAGTACATGGACATAGCCACTTGTTGCATAAGTGAGTTTTAAGCACTTTCTTAAATTGAGTTGAGGCTGAGATAGACGTTATGTTAGAAGGTAGTGTATTCCAGATTTTAGCAATGTAGTTTGAGTATAGGGCTTCACCAGCCATATTGTTTGCTGAGGTAATTTTAATAACAGGTTTGTTGCTACAGAGTAGACTTCTGGAATTGGAGTATGACTGTAGTAGGTCTTGCAGGGATGGTATTTTCTCATGTTGATAGAGAATTTTCTGGGCCATGGCAAGCTGGTTAAAGAGTAAAAGCTGGGGTGGGGGCTCTAACCAGTTAAGTTGAGTGCAGAACAGTGGTGAGACCTATGGGGTGAGTTTGTTGCATATCTGGTGATTTTATTATAACATGAGTTTAGTTTTGCTAAGTTGTTTTTTTCTTAAGTTAGTTAATATGGGTGATGCACAGAGTAGAGTTGAGATAATATGGGTTTGTGCAACAGTAGTTTTTGTGCTCTCTGTAAAATACTGTTTGTTCCTATTTAGTGTGACAATTGTTTGTGTACTTTTTATATTATTTGGGATATGTGTATGTCAAATCTCATGTTGCTATTTCTACTCCCAGAAGTTTGGTGTGAGGTGAGGGTGAGATGACAATGTTGTTTATTGATACAATGTTGAAGATGAGGAGGGGTTGGTAGCTTTACTGGGGTAGAATAGCATGTGTGTGGTTTTCCTGGGGTTTAGGGTTAGATGGGAGTTTGTTAGCCAGGTTTCTACTTTGATGAATGAGTTTTGTGTTAGTGTTTGTAGTTCTAGTAGAGCTGTAGCGGTACAGATCAGTGTAGAGTCATCTGCATATTGAATAACTAAGGGTTGAGGAGCAGAGGTTTGGAGGTTGTTTGTAAACATAGAGAAGAGTAAGGGACCTAATACACAGCCTTGGTGGACTCCTAGGGTCACAGGAAGTACGGATGAAAGATCTTTTTTCCAACTTAATGCTTGCTGGTGCTCAGTTAGGTAGTCTTGGAACCAGGCAAGAGTAGGCAGAGATTGGTTCAATTCAGAAAGAACATTAATAAGTTTGTTGTATGAGGTCATATAGAAGGCATTCGATAGGTCTAGAAAGAAGATACATAGTTACTATTATTTCTGTGACGGTTAATAGTGTTAGTAAATGACATTAATGCAATGGTAGTACTATGGTATGGACAGAAACCATGCTGCGTATTGGTTAGTAGCTTGTTAGTATTCAGTGTCTCCATGATTTGCTTGTGAACAATTCTCTCTAGTATCTTAGACATAGGGGAAAGGACTGCAATTGGTCAGTAGTTAGACATGTCTGTTGAATTTCCTCATTTCTGGAGTAGAATAATTTGGGAGGTTTTCCAAATGGTAGGGACTCATTACTGTATTTCTGAGGAATATGGCTATTCCAGAACATCTCTCATTTCCCAAATTCCAGATGATCTTTCCTTCCCATAGTTTCTCATTTGTAATCTTTCTTCATTTGTTAAAAATCTTGTCCCCTCTAATATAATTGCATCCACATCACATGCATTAAACCACTCCAAAATTTATATTCTTAATACTATTCACATTTACACAACATTTTCATTTCCCCTTTTCCTTAGATTCTTGGTTTCATAAGTTCATAGTTAATTACTAGGCCAGCTTTCTTAACAGACCCTTCTAAACAGAGTCAGTTTCCCTTTCAAAGGTGAGGATCAAACACTGTACCTTGCAACTGTGAGTCAAACACCACCAACCCTAAATCTTTGTATGCATTATTTTTCATCCATTTAATTTTTTCTTTTGTATTTATCCCTTTAAATTTTCTTTTTCTTTTACCAATAGAAATGTTTTCTTTTACTACCACCCAGTTTATGGCTTCTTCATCACTTATTTCTGAGCCTTCTTCTATGTCCTCTATTTTTTTTCTCATCTAATTTTTCTTCTATTTCTTCTAACAACTAAAATTTCTTCTCTTTGTTCATTATCTTCTCTTTCCTTTTCCTCATTCTTTTTTTCAGAAATCTGTTTTATTTATTTCAGAGATAATTCACCAACAAATTTACAACCGTCCAATTTACAGTGTCCCTTTTCCTCATTCTTATTTTCATGCTTGAAATCCATTGATAAATGTCCAAATATTTATAACATTTCAATTCACATTTTTTGCATCATGTCCAATTTCCCTACAAATATAACATTTTCATTTATCACAGATGCTTACCAAATGTAATTTTTTTCCACAAAAAAAGAATATGTTTTGAGTCGTCCCCAGTATTTTAGGGCACCCCTATTGCCCTCCATATTTACCATGCTTGGTATATATATATTTTTTCTCTGTTTTTAATGCAATATTACAAACACAGCCACCAGTCCATAAACCTTCTTTCATACACTTTTGCAATATCCAGTATTTCTTTACACGCAGTTTTTCAAATGTCTTTTCAAAGTCTCTTTTTCTACCTCTGTTTGAAATTCTACATGAATTTTCTTTTTTGTTTTTCTGTTAAATGCTTTCATCACATAAAGATTCCATGGGTTACTTTTTTTTCCTCATATTCTCCAAGAAAATGTTTCTTTGAAAAGTCTCAAATATAATGTCACAAAATATCGCTGTTAATAACAATAAATTATACCCAAATGGGCTATTAAATTGTCCCACACTTCATACCGGTCCATTTCTTTGTTTTTACTTTGAATCCTTACCACATACTTCAATTTTTAATTTTCTTCTGCCTTCTTTTCTGGATCACTCTGCCTCACCTTTTCTTTAAGTAAATTATCCCACAGCCCTCTTGACTGGAGGGTTGTAAGTACACCCATCACTTGTTGACTTATCTCAATCAAACAAATTCCGTTTAACTCATTCCACTCCAACGGAGTTCAGGAAGTTTGCACTGCAACTTCCAATGGGTGAAGCCTAAGCCTCACATTTCAAACAAATGTTCATATCTCTGGAACCATAGGGGTTACGATAGAAGTATAAATGGCAAACTCTTCAGCACAAAATAGTGGCAGTAATTCTTTAGGTTCGAGGTCTTAAAGCAAATTGTATATGTCACAATAAACATAGTAACTATTACATTTGTAATATTTTGTTAAAGACTTACAATATCTCAGCAACCACTCAATTTATACACATAGTGATAACATTTTATTAATGTAGCTGTGAGCTTTCATATGAGTCTAAGGAGTTGTGTTACTTAATTGTTGACATATTTAGAAAAAATGTGAAAATTATATCTACATAAATTAATATCATAAAAACAACAGTTAATATCTATTTACCTGCAGTAGACAGAGGTAAAATATTAATGAAGTTGATGTTGCCATTGTGTAATCTTGATGATAAAATTGTTCAAAACCTTGTACATAGAAAGGCTTTGGAATTATTGATGCAAATACGAACAAGCAATATTTGACACCTAGAGGAGTCAGTAGGAGTTAACTGCGGATGCACCTGGAGGTGTCACTCGGATGTAATGACTACATCTCCTTAGAATACTGCACAAATTCTCCTGTCTTGATATTTGCTTTCTCCTCCATTTTTCTTAACTCTCTATCATTTCTTTCTCTCTCCATCTGTCTCTGTTTCTCTAGGCCACCTCTGCACCCGGAATGAAAGCAGGAAGTGCTTCTGCAAATGTGTCCCACTCGCAACAAAGACAAGTGGGGAAAGTTCCCCAATTTCCTGGTCAAATTTCCCCCAGAAGTATAAATATCACCTCAGTTTTCCCTGAACAAAAAGGTTACTAGCCTGGTGGGACTAACCCAGTCAACAAAGGATGGATAGATAAATAACTAGAAGTAGCGATAGATTACTCATTGAAACTGTTTAAGATGGTTGGTAGACTTTTTCATTTAAAGTATGACTATCTAATTTTTACAAGATCAAAAGAACTGTGACACCTGTATCATCCCAAGGAAGAAAATATAAGTTACCAATATGACAACTGTAGAGATACATTAACTACATTTGCTGTGCAATTGAATCTCAGAAAGAATAGCAAAAGACTGGAATAGTTATTTTTTCACTGCAAATGAAAAGCAGAGAAAGGAATAACTTTTATATGCTTCTGCAGTGGAAACTCTGTACAGTTTAATGGAAAAACTCAACTCCCAGAAAAAGCACACGGGGTTTGATCACTGCCTATTGTCACCGAAATGGGAATAGTCAATTACATTTAACCAACTGTCATGAATACATATGATCAACCAGTAATAACAGCAAGACTGTGGAAAAGTGGGGTAACGAATATTCCCCTTAACATAACAAACACAGTGCAATCTAGACGTATACTTAGAAATGCAGGGGTGTGGGGTCATGGCAGGCTTGAAGTCAGCAAAAAGTTTTCCTTATATTACTGCTAAAGCTGACATTATGCACTGTCAACTTTTTTCTTTATTCTATGGCTGACTACAATTCTGTTTGTAGCATTAGTATGAATCTGGTAAGCTTACTTCAAATCATTTTGATACAAAACCAAATTTAGTCTGCAAGAGAGTTGATGAATCAAAGACTAAATGGCTAACGTTAGAATTCTGTCTCAAGAATGCAATTATGGAGTGAGACTGCAGCAGAAGTCAACAGATAGGACTGTATGTGGAAATAAATGAAAAACAAACAAAAAAAGTTGATCCAGCCACATATCCATCCACAACCCCTTTTTCCCATTTTTTTCACAGGGTCGGGGTATCACTTTAACAGTGACTATCATCTAGAGCCAAGGTTCACACCACTGAGTGGCTGGCCCTGACACAGCTGTTCTTCCATACCACACACACATGCACACTCACAAGTATGGCCAATTTAGAATCAATCCACCTACTACATATCTTTTGGAATATTATAAAATAAATTAACATTTGAGTATAAAACTGCAGAACGATGATGACAGGATAAACAGAAACACAGCTGAATAATCCAGGTATAATTGGAAGAATAGCGCTTTCACAGTCAGAACAACTGCTTCATCAGACCATTAAAAAAGTACAGTTTTGTACCTACCATAAATGTAGATGTTCGAGTGTCTTCACTGCTGCAGTCATTGCACTTGGGTTATCCTGCCGTCAGGCAGTCCCGCAGTTGGCCAGAGTTCCAAAGTCTTGGTCCGGCGTCGGTTGCTGTCGCTTCTTCCCTGATGTCAGTGTGCCAGGGGTATATAAGATGCAGCTGACGCCATTTTCTTCAGTTTTTCTTGCCCCAGATGTCAGGTGCCCCCAAATAGGTAGGCAATACATATTGCTAATAAACTATACAACAAGGTAAAACAAAACCTTCAGATACCAGCAAATACACCACATAGGTAGTATAGGGTAGAGAGGTATAGATTAGTTCCAGCTAAGAAAGAGGGGATGGCGGGTGGGTAACCAGGACTGCAGCAGTGAAGACACTCTAACATCTACATTTATGGTAGGTACAAAACTGTACTATGTTCATCGTGTTTCACTGCTGCAGTCACTACACTTGGGTTGAATCCCAAAGCTGAGTTAGGGTGGCTGGCTCTATAGAGGATTTGGGGTGGCTAAGAGGCCCTGCAGCACTGCAGTGTCAAAGCCAGCTCTGGATCTAGAATAAAGAGGCAAGTGATAATGCTTGGTAAAGGTGTGCACTGAACTCCAAGTTGCAGCTTCCAAGATATCTTTGGTAGGTACTCCTCTAAGGTAAGCAGTTGAAGTGGCTGTTGCCCTGGTGGAATGTGGCCTAATATTACTAGGTACAGGTTTCCCATGCTGTGTGTAGCAAAACCGGATACAGTGTCCTATCCACTTTGAAATGGTCTGCTTTGAAACAGCCTTACCCTGTGATCCTACAGCATATGCTACAAGCAATTGTTCAGTCTTTCTGAAAGCTTTAGTTTCGTCCAAGTAGAAACGTAATTGCCTGTTATGTCCAAGGAATGCAGAAGTCTCTCCCCTTTATTCTGGGGAGTTAGACAAAAAGTTGGCAAGTGAATAGTTTGGTTAAGAGCCACACTGGATACCACCTTAGGCATAAATGAAGGGTTTGTCCGTAAAGAAACCCTGTCTTGGTGAAAAATTATGAAACGCTCCACTGCCATTAGTGCCTGTAACTCTGGGACTCTTCGTGCTGAGGTTATTGCCAGAAGCAGAGCAGTTTTCCATGATACATATTTTAATTCTGCTGAATTGGCTGGCTCAAAAGGAGGTAAGGGTAGTTTTTCCAAGACAAAATTGAGGTCCCAAGTTGGTGTTGGTTCTCTCCGGGGTGGTCTTATGTTTTTAGCCCCTCTGAGGTACTGTTTTAGCAATGGATGAGAGAAAATTGGAGGATCTGTGTTGTAATGAGCCGAGATGGCAGAGGCGTGGATCTTAATGGATGAAAAAAGATAGTCCTTTGCCCAGCATCTCAGTTAAGTATTGTAATATCTGAGGAATTATTTGGGACAAGAGGATCAAAGCTTTGAGCCTGGTTCCAGGCACAGAATCTCTTCCACTTTTCTGCATAAGATTTCCTGGTGCTAGGTCTCCTGGCCTCCAAAATGACATCCATAACAGCTTTAGAGAGAGGTGTTGTCTGCTTGACTAATGAATCTTCCATGCAGCCAGGTTTAAGGTTTTGAGCTGACTGTGCAGGATCTGATTGTTTTGTTGAGTCAGAAGGTGCGGAGTTTGAGGTAAAACCGATGGTGGGCCTTAAGCAAAGTTCTTTAAGATTGGGTACCAGTGCTGGCGTGGCCAGTCTGGGGCAATCAGGATCATCTGTGGTTTTTCTTGTCTGACTTTTAGGAGTACCTTTGAAAGGAGAGGCAGTGGTGGGAAGGCATAAACATTTAGGCTTTTCCAGCTGAACGAGAGAGCATCCACCTTCCATGCTTGTGTGTGATAAGTCCTTGTGCAGAATTTTTGTAGTTGGCAATTCTTTGGGGAGGCAAAGAGATCTATGTCTGGGCACACCCATTTCTGCGTTATCATACTGAATACTTGTGGATTTAATTTCCATTCATGAGGATCCATGATGTTTCTGCTTAAGACATCTGCCAGAGTGTTTTTCTTTCCTGGCAGGAATTGTGCTTGTACATGAATTTGATAGGCTAGAGCTGTGTCCCACAAGGTCATGACTTGTCTGCATAGGGGATAACAATGAGTGCCCCCTTGCTTGTTTATGTACCACATAACTGTGGTGTTGTCTGTCTTTAGTAATAGTTGTCCTGGATGCAGAAGGTCCTTGAAAGCTGTTAGGGCATTTTGTACAGCCAACATCTCTTTTTGATTGATGTGAAGATGCATTTGGTCTGCGGTCCACTTGCCTGAATACATTTTCCTGCCATGTGTGCTCCCCAGGCATAATCTGAAGCATCTGTTGTTAGTGTCTGCCTGGTTGTGGGTAGAGTGAAAGGCTGCCCCTTGTTGAGGTGACATGCCTGTGCCCACCATCGAAACTCCTGTTGTAGGCAGGGAATTAGTGGTATTACTGTTTCCAAACTGTGACACTCCTGTTTAGGCAGGGAATTAGTGGTATTACTGTTTCCAAACTGTGACAATGTTGAGTCCACACACTTTTTAGGTACCATTGTAATTTCCTCATATGCAGTCTGGCATATGGAATTAGTAGTATGCAGGATGCCATGAATCCCAAGGCCTGCAGAATTTTTCTTGCAGGGAGTTGGGTCTTTGTTGCCATCAATTGAAAGTACTGAGTCAGTTGTCCTTGCTTGTCTGGCGTGAGATAAGCCATCTGGGCCGTAGTATTTAAGCTGGCACCCAGGAATATTATCTCTTGTGAGGGCACTAGTTTTGACTTCTTTTCATTTACTGTGTACCTTAGGCAAATTAGCAACCTTTTTACAAACACCAGATGCTTTAGAAGAATGTCCTTGTTGTCTGCTTGAATAATGCAGTTGTCCAGGTATGGATATATTTGGATTCTTTTTTGTCTGCAAAATGCAATTACTGGTGCCAGGCACTTTGTGAAGACCCTGGGCGCAGTAGATAAGCCAAGGGGCAGTGCAGAGAATTGGTAATGCATTGAACCAGCTATGAATCTGAGGTATCTTCTGCAATTTTATCTGATAGGGACATGCAGGTGTGCCTCTTTGAGGTCCAAAGTAACAAGCCAAGCCTTCTTGCCCAGCATGGGAAGAAGCTGCTGTAGTGTCAACATTACGAATTTCAGAACATCCAGGTAAGTATTTAGAGTAGAAAGGTCTAGTATGGGTCTCCAGGCTTTGTCCTTTCTGGGTACCAGAAAAAGTATTGAGCAAAATCCTTGTCCTTGTTCCTGTTGTGGCACTTTTTGAATAGCTCTCATGTCCATGAGGGCTGTAATTTGTTTTTGTGCGTCTGTCCATTGATTTTGTGGCAGGTCTGGCATTCCTTTTAGCCTTGGTAGAGTGTGAAAGTGGAACCTGTAACCTTGAGACACAACATTCAGAACCCATTTGTCTTGGGTGATTATATGCTAATTTTGAGAAAAAAGTGCAAGTTTCCCCCCTAAGGGAGCTGCCAAAAGGTAAGTGCTTGGCATTTGAAGGGGAAAGTCATTGGGACTGTTTCCTGTAAGATTGTGACTTGTCTTCACCTCCATTTGAGGTTGGTGCACCCCACTGTCGTGGTCTGTATGAGCCTTGGGGCTGAGATCTGCCTCTTGGGCGTCTGTATCTGCCTCTTTGTGGTCTGTCTGACACTGGAAAGGACCAATTCTTTGTAGGCCAACTTCTGATAAATCTAGGTGGCTGTACCTGTAAGAAATCCTTCACCGTTTGCATAGATTTTGCCTTATCCTCCATTTTCTTTAATACCTCTTCTGCCTTAACACCAAATAAAATATCCTGCTGTAAAGGGGCATCCAATAATTTAGCCTTAACATGATCAGGTAAACCTTGTTCTTTTAACCAAGCATGCCTTTGAATCACAGACCGTGTAACTGCTGCTCTACAAGAAGCCTCTAGTGAATCAAAACCACATTGCAGAGTATGTTTGCCCACTTGTTCAGCTGCATGCAATAACTCCTGCATTTCCTTATAGTCAGGTTATTCTGAACTTGTAATCATCTTCTGCTTTAACAGAGACATTAAATATTGTTGGTATTTAAGCATGTGAAACTGGCAATTTAAGTTGCAGAAGTGTAAACTTTCTTACCCATCTGTCTAATGCTCTAGAATCCCTGTTAGAGGGAACTGGATTCTTAGCCGTGGAAGCCTTTACCCCTTTGGGACCCTGGGAAATAGTTTCTGGGTCAGCAACAGGGTTTTTGTAAAGAAATTTGTGAGAGTCAGGGGACTCTGTAGTACCTGTCTGGCTTGACTGGAGCAGGGGGCAAAGAATCAGGATTTAAACTGGATTCAGAGAACACATCATCCACAATATCTAACACTGGCGGAATAGCAAGGGGTCTGTGCTGAGGTAATGAAAGAAAATCTCTGAGCCTTTTTCTTGGATTCTGAATAATCCTGTCCCTCCCAATGGAAATGCTCCTGCATGGTATGTAAAGTTTCCCCAAAAGAATAATCCTCTGGAGGAGAAGCTGAAGGAATTGATTCTTCAACATCAGAGTCCTCATAGGGGGGTAAAGAGTATCCCTGGGCTGAAGAAGAATCGGAGTAAATGGAAACCCAGTCAGAGGAATCATAGTCTGTATCCTGCCTAGGCCTTTCATCAGGAGGAGGATGGGTACTCCTAATCAGAGTAATTAAGTCTTCGGCCATTTTGAGCATCTGTCTTTTAGGCATGGAGGCCTGTTCAGGTGAATGCTGTACTTGCTTCTTTGTCTGTAACGGAGTTTTAGACTTGGCTGTAGTTTTTATGGTAATCTGTGAAGGTCTGAAAACACCCTAAGAAGCCGATGCCTGCTCAGTGGCTCCAGACCCATCTGAAGGGTTAGTTTCCGTAGGCCCAACACCTTGAGTATCCAGAGGCCTAGACATCTCCACGTGGGAGTCGGAGGCGGCCTGTGGCTCTGAGGTAGCGGGTGTCAGGGGCTGCGAAAGCACCTAACTGAGAACCGGTGACTGGCCTAGAAGAGGCTTCATCATCAGTTTTGGGCCTCGGATGCCTGTCCTTATCTTTGTCTTTCCATTTTTTGTGTATTCCGGTCGACGGTTGTCCCGACAGCATGGTATAATTAAACCTTCGCCCAAAGTAATGGAGAGCAAAATCAAACCGACGTTTAATAGTGCGTTTGTTAAATCTAACACAAAACCGACAACTAGTGACGTCGTGGTCTGGGCCTAGGCATGGAATACAGTAAGAATGAAAATCCTTATGAGGTATTTGCTTCCCACAAGAAATACAATTATTAACTTTTACTGACATCGGCCTGAGGCAAGAAAAAGTTTCCCCAACGGGGTACTTAGCTTTACTGAAGACTTCGGTTCTGAAAATTTGAATTAAAAATCTCAGAAGTCGGCCGACCGGCACTTGCGAACTTGGGAAGAAGCGACAGCAACCGACGCCGGACCAAGACCTTGGAACTCTGGCTGACTGCAGGACCGCCTGACGGCAGGATAACCCAAGTGCAATGACTGCAGCAGTGAAACACGAACATCAGCTATGCATCAAGTATTTAAATATATTTGAAAAAACATATCACAGCAAATCAAAAACAGACTAGCAGTAGAGTCCATCAATCTCAGTGAATTCCACATAAAGAGCATCCAATCATCAAAAAGGTCATTACAACCTATCAGCATCCCTTTATATGCTACTGTAACCAATAAGAGAACATTGGTGGTGTTCATTAAAATTCACTTCCTTTATCCAATCATAACATCACAAATTTCTCTTAGTTTCAAATGGAAGTACTATGTACTCACCTAATAGAAAAAAATACACTACATATAAAAAACTAAATGAACACACAGAAATATGATATACATATAATGAATACAAAGAATTATATACATTATATACATATAATGAATACAAAGAAGACCAAATAAAAAAACAATAAAAGACAATAAACTAGAATACGCAATTAATAAAAAACCATGTCAAAGATATTGCACATTTTACCAGTATTCCATACAAGCCATTTATTTCAGGCTCCATTGTTAGATCCTTTAATAAATATGATTTAATAAATATGATAAATCCGCAGTAAGCGATCTTACAGATCAACCTAACAACAAGCATTATGTTAAAAATATATCCGATCTAGAATAACTATGTGTAATGTCACTATAGAACAATCTTCCAATGATGAAACTCATTACAATACAATGTTGCAACTAACACACTAAATAATATATTGATGTCTTACTACTTAAATTGATACAACACAATTACTGCAACCTACAAAAGGAATACATAACTTGTATTCACATCATGCGAATAGTTAAAGCAATAAAATGTCATTGGTTAAAAAACAAACTATTAAAAAAACATTATGACAGCTCATCAGAATATTGCTTTGCTATTCGCTAAAAGGCATAGCAGCATCCAATTATAAATGTGTCTATCTAGCTCTACTTTAATGCATAACAACCTTACATTAATATATCTATGAATTAATATGGTTAAAGAACCTGCCTAAAAAAGCGTACTTGTGTACCAAGTTAAAAACGGGATCTGACAATATACTAAAAATTATGACATGCTCTTACAACGGATTTCTAAGAAACTCAAAATATTATGGATATAATAACAGATGTAACTTACATCACTACACAACCCATACACATCTCATAATTCGCTGATGAATGCCTCAACATCCAGTAAGGCACCTGCCAAACTATGACTTAGCCTGCTTGCAAAAACACTGTTACCTGACAAGGGAAGTAGCCTATGAAATAGGGCAACTGCCCTCTAAAGCCAGTCAAAAGATAAAACCACTATTCACTAAATAAGCAAACTAGGAACCAATCAAAAACATGCCTGAATAACAATATCTCAAGGATACAACCTCAGTTGACTAAACTATCAAATCACAATCCAATATCTAACAAATAAAAATCCTGTAGAATAACACTGCATCATCATATTATAAAGAGTATATATACCAAAATGCTTTTAATACCCATAAAAGGAGTACAAGAGGAGTGTCCTAGAGGCAAAACAATACTTATCAAAATCACTTCAACAAACTGCATGCCTTTAAAATGACCTTGATGGATACATTGCCATTTAGACCAGTCCCCCTACAAGCTCTTAATCTAATTATCCATCTAAGTTCAGAGTTCTCTTTAATATTTTAATATCTCCTAAACAGCACTCTCATAAATGTTCTGAATTGCTTAAACCTGAAATTATGAGTACAAAATTCTGCTACGTTTTGCCAAACAAAGCATTTGCAGTATTACACATCCTAACATTGTACACATGTTCTCTTATACGTTCTTTGAAACTTAAGTTGGTTTTACCAACATAAAACAATGAACAAACTGTGCAATATGCTAAATACACTATATGGCAAGTATCACAACTCGCAGAAACTTTAAACATAAAACGTTCACCTGTATCAGAATGTATACAACAATTACTGACATCAATATAACTGCAAAAACTACATTTCAAACATTTACAGGTGCCCACAGCTTGCTTTCCCATACATGTACCATATTTATTCAAAGAATAACATAAGTGTCTTTTCAAGAACTTTCTGTTCTTAAAACAAAACTGGGGTGTATCACTACTAAATTTTTAATCTTCATATCACTCATCAAAATGCACCAATGTTTATGAAAAACATCCTTGACCTGATTAACATTACTTGTGTAATAAACAGGTATACTAACAGGTTTCCTAACCCTTCTACCACTACGACTGTCTACATAAATATTATGATGGTTCAAAAAATATGGTCTGGCCCTAGAATCCCTTAAAGTAAAACTTGAGAAAAAAAGACTCATTAACTTCAGCTATCTTGCAACCTCTCTCCATAAAATTTTCACCCAAAACCTTCAAATCATGATTGAAAGCATCATCCATGTAGTTCAATCTAGATGCATGTATGGCTTGACCTTTCATAACATTAGTGAATATGTAGCCAGGATGCATACTATGCCTAAACAGTAATGTGTTTCCATGACATTCTTTTCTAAACAATTCAGTACTAAACTTGTCATCTGAAAATCTAATGACAGGTATGTCCAAACATTCAATGGATCAATCTGAATACTGTAGTAAAAACTCCAAAACTGATGTACGATATAACTATTTTAAAAACTTCTTTAAATATGCTATTGTTCCCTTCCAAACAACAAATATATCATCTGCAAAGCGTCAATAAAATCCTATGTAAGGTGAGCTGTGTCTCGGTTTATCCTGCAAACTTTACACCTGGATTATTCAGCTGTGTTTCAGTTTATCTAACCCTGGAACATTTGAGTACACCTTAAATATTGCCTTGACAGCGGAAACACCAAATAAATAAATACAAGGCTGTCAAAGCTAAACAGTTGGCTGAATGTAAACTAGACCAAAATCAAAGTAGTACAGGACATGTTCCTAAGAGCATGGAATGTAACACAGTTAAGCTTGTTCCAGGCACTTGGTTAGATATAGCCTAGCTTTTCACTAAATTTAAACAAGAAAGTGCAATATTTGTAGCAGACATGGGTATACAGTGAGAACCTGTAAAAATAGGAAAAGGGAAACCTTTATAAAATATGTTACTAAAGGACTGTCTGCTCATGTTATTGATTTCCATTTGTTAACTGGGTCAGTGGCTTAGTCAATGACGCTTTTCAGCCATGACCCAACCCAAATGACAATCACAGTTTTTTAAAACATAGACTGTACAAACACACACGAGGTAGCAGAAGAATTTTAAACAGTTTTTATATATATATATATATATATATATATATATATATATATACACATATATTTATACACACATGCACACACATAGACAGAAACAAATGTCATCACCAACAACAAAGTCTGTGAATATAAAACAATACAGAAAGTTAGCAGTATTTAAGCCAATGATTATGTTGCTGTAGAAAACTCCAAAATTTACAGCTGTTGTTGGACAAAATGTAGAGGACGAATTCTGAATTCTTTACAGATACAGTTCCATGGGAACCATGGGATCACCTTTAGAGAGAGTTTTTGTTTCAGTTAAGTTACTCGTACCAACAACTGTAAAAGTAAAATTTATTAAGCAAATATAGAACCACTGGAGTACACCTGTAAAAAGCCCAAGTAAGCCAGTTTTTTAAATTAAAACCGAGAGATCAGCTGTTTCACATTCATTATGCAAGTCCAGGAAAATGACTCCAGTTAAATGAACTTTTTCAATAATGAATAGGATTTGACTGATAAGGGTGGAACATATAAAACTGTGGAAAAGCTGTGGATGTGAAACTTCTTAAAAGGAAAGATATGGATTATTACTGTGGATAAAAGTTAAAAATAATAATGCAAATTTGTTAGGGGGAACGTGGCTGAAAATGTTCATTTAATTTCTTTACTGTGTGATAAAAGGTGCACTCTTTCTGAAAATGAAGTTGTAAACAAACTTCTTATGAATCATAAAACCACTTGTATGTTTAAAGGAAATAAACAAGTTATTGTGTCCCAGAAGATGCCAAACCTAGGCTTTTCGGGTCCAGACGAACTTCTTATACATACATACAAATATTTCAAGCAATGTCCTTGTAGCCTGCCAATATGCTAAAACAGTTGCTCCCATAATAAGTGTCCAGGCTGTTCTTAAAAATAACTAAATTAGTGCTCGCTTTAATGTAATTTGGTAGTCTACTCCATGCATCAGCTGCTCTCTCAGACAGCTACTTAGTACACTTCATTCCTATAGAATCTTCTACATAGATTGTCTGATTCTCTACTACTTTTTGATAACCCCAAATATTCCCAGAGGTAGTTGTTTTTAAATGTCCTATATATATGAATAAGGTCTCCTCTGAAATATCTATATAAGACACTGTTCAAATTCAGATATTTTAGTCTTTCATAATAACTTAAACTTTCACATCCATGAATGCCCTTGGTATATTTCTGCTGTACTCTTTCCGGTTTACTCATGCTTGTTTTCTTATAAGATTTCCATAGTCTCATTCCATACTCAAGTTTAGGTCTAATGTAACAGTGACTTCATCATTTCTGATTTCCTAGACTTTATAAATCTTTTTACAACCTATAGTTCTAGAACTATCATTAACCAACTGGTAGATATGACTAGAAAAACTCAAAGCTGGATCTATTCGTATACCAAGGTCCTTAAATGAATCTACAGTTTCAATCACTACATGTTGCATTAAATATTTACCTTTCAATTTATACCTCCCAAATCTCACATGCTTAGTTTTTGATGCAGTTATCAGCATATTATTCTCCTGTGCCCAAATGGTCAATTTAGCCAAGCTCTTTTGCAGACATGCCCTATCTGGAAGAAATTTACCCAATTTTAAGTCATCTGCATACAGATTACAGAATACTTCAGATAAAAAAATAGACCTGAAAGATACAATCTAAACATGTATGGGTCTTCTTGTGGTATATGAACTAAGAAAAAGAAATAACCCCCTTGGTTCATCAAATAGTACTGCTTTGCTCCAAAGTTCACTAAATAAAATATGCGGCTTATAACAGTCGTTAACCCCATGAAACATAACTGTGACACTACCCTCAAAAATGCACAATGCCTCACAATCTTTGACATACCTGCATTACTCTAAAGTGCACTGCTATACAAACTACTAAACATGCTATGCCTATCTTCCTCTCCAATACTGTTTATCTGCGTATTATCCTTCACACTCAGAGCCTGAGACCAATCTCATGCCCTACTCCAAAGACCTAACTTTGGCCTTATTAATGAAAGTACAGCTGTGTAAAATCTTACTACAACAGTAGATGTCCTTTCCTTCATTGTTGCAGTATTCTTTACGTTTGGGATTCCCTGCCGTGGAATGTTGCTTCAAGGTATGCCAAACATCACACATACGCTCCTCATGTAGCGTAGGGCATGAAGATGATGTCTGTACATACAATCCTCAGAACTGACTGCCCCAGTAGAAACAGCAGTCCAAGGAAACCCAAGAGGTAACCAGTACATCCAGGAAGGTAATGGACTAGGGGGAAGGAGGGAGGGAGTGAATACTGCAGCAGTGAATGTAAGGACATCTACTGTTATTGTAAGATTTTACACAACTGTACTATGTCCTTACATTCACTGCTGCAGTATTCTTTACGTTTGGGAGAGTGCTAAAGTTCAAAAAGAAACCTGGGAGGAGGAAAAAGCAGTAGAGCCTTCTAAGAAGCCATGAAGAATGGCCCTAGCAGAAACAGCTCTTGCTCTAGAGATACCATCCGACTTATAGTGTTTGGTAAAAGTATGCACAGAAGTCCAGGTAATTGGTTTAAGAACAGAATTAGTATCTAAGTCCTTGAAAAAAGCACCAGAAGAAGCCACAGCTCTAGTAGAATGAGCCTTTACAGAAGAAGGAAGGGTTTTACCATGAAAAGTATAACAAAAAGAAACAGCATTTGAGATCCAAGAAATAGTTTGCTTGGATACAGCTAATCCTAGAGACCTAGGATGAAAAGAAACAAACAACTGATCAGACTTTCTAATAGACTTAGTCTTACCAAATAAAATTATCTGAGTTGTCCATGCACATCCAAAGTATGCAGCACCCTCTCACTGGCAGATTGCAGAGAGGGGGAAAAAGGGTAGGCAAATGAATAGACTGATTAAATGACACTCATTAGCCACCTTGGGCATAAAAAAAGGAATAGTACACAAGGACACACTGTCCTTATGAAATATAAAAAAAGAAGGACGAGCTGCAAAGGCTTGCAACTCAAGACATCCGTCTGGCAGAAGTAAGAGCTAACAAATGACTGTCTTCCAAGAAAAATGTTGCAATGAAGCTGAAAGCAGCAGGCTCAAAGGGAGCCCAAGTCAACTTCTGCAAAACAAAATTAAGATCCCAGGGAGGATGAACATGCTTCCTGGGAGGTCTAATGTGAAGGATGTCTTTAATGAATTGTTTAGCCTCAAATCTAGAAGCTAAGGGAGGAGATAAAAGCAGACAAGCAGATAGCTGATAAGTGGGCTTTAATAGAAGAACAGGCTAAACCAGCATTGAGCAACCACACAATTAAGAGAGAACAAAAGGAACATCCAAAGCAAGTAGGTCCAGGTTACAAGAAAGACACCAAACAAAAAACCTCTCCCATTTGAATAAGTAGGACTTCCTAGTAGTTGGTTTCCTGCAAGCCCTTCAGTATGTCCCTAGGAAAAAGGTGTCACTGTGGAATCAAAATTCTATCACCCACAATGTCAGCTGAAGAGTGGACAGGTGGGGATGGACGAGACATCCCTTGCCTTGTTTGAGTAGATCCACCCCGTGAAATAACTTGTGATGATTGCCCTTGGCTAAATGCAGAAGAGGGAACCAATGCTGTCTCGGTCAAAAGGGAGTCACCAACAAATTTTGGGAGCGCCCTGTTGAATTTTGAACAGGACTTTTGGAATGAGAATAAGGGAAGGGAATGCATAAAGAAGCATCCCCTTCCAATTAAAAGAGAGGGGTCCATCTTCCACACCACAGGACCTGGGACTCTGGCACAAAAAGAGGATGTTTTTTCAGAGGACAGGCAAATACAGCTACTTGAGGAGTACCCCACTGATGGACAATGTCCAGAAACATTCCTGTGAAGCAACCATCCATGGGAGTGTCTGGCACAATGTTTTTATCTGAAGGGATGTAAACTGCTCGAAGAGGAACTTGATATTTGACAGCATGATCCCATACCAGGAGTGCCAACTGGCAAAGAAGACAAGATCTTGTGCCTCTCCATGTTTGTTTATATACCACATCACTGTGGTATTGTCTGTGAATACCTTGAGAGGCCCAGGAGAGAAAAGAGGATGAAAAGCCTGAAGAACGAGCATAAGGGCTCTCATCTCTGACACTGGAGTGCTCCTTCTGCTGATGAGGTGAGCACACTCCTCGAACTTTTAGGGAGCCAAAAGCCGCTCCCCATCCCACGTCTGAAGCATCTGTGAACAATTCCTGACAGGGAGGAAGGGGGTGAAAAGGGAACCTTGGATTTAGAAACAATTGCTGAATCCACCAGTGAAGTTCTTTCTTGAGACAAGGAAGAAGAACTATAAAGCTAGAGGGTGTACATGTTGAAGCCAAACTGATTTCACAAACCACTGAAACTTTCTCATGTAGAGTCTGGCCCAACAGAGCATAGGAATGGTGGATGTCAAGAAACCCAGAGCTCTCAGAAACTCTCTGGCTGTAATGGAGTACAGAGAAAGAAGAGTATGAAAGAATGAAATGAGAGTCAAGGCCTTTGGAGGAGGTAGGGATGCCGGCATAGGCACCTTCTGAATCCTGCAACCTAGAAAGACATGATCCTGAGAAGGAGTCAGAGAAGACTTTTTGAAATTTATTGTGAACACCAGGGTCTGAAGAAGGAAAATGGCAAAATGCAGACTTTGCAAAAGGATCTCTGGAGAGGATGTGTGAATAGTACAGTTGTGTACACTTACCATAAATGTAGATGTTCGACTGTATTCACTGCTGCAGTCTTAACCAATGGGTTATCCAGCTCCCAGTAGCCCTTCCATCGGCCAGAATACCAAAGGTAAGTAAATATGATGGCTGACATCGGTTGTAAAGGATGTCATGACGTCCGATACAAAGGGAGGCAGCCAACATCACTTCCTCAGTCTTTCTTGACATAACAGTCAGAAGCCCCCAAAAAACAAGGCTTAAACCAAAAGCAATTTTGGCAAATACCAAATTTAGCCTGTACCTTAGGAAAAGAGAACAGGAGAGGACCAAAAAGGGGGAAAGAGGGAGGGAAACTAGGACTGCAACAGTGAATACACTCGAACATCTACATTTATGGTAAGTGTACACAACTGTACTATGTTCATCGTGTTCCACTGTTGCAGTCCTAACCAATGGGTTGGTTACCAAAGCCCAGAGAAAAGGGAGGAGGAACCAACATAATTAACGACTGGAGATAACAGCAATGGCAAACCCTGCCCTGGCTCTAGAATACAAAGGCAAATTATAATGCTTTGTGAAAGTGTGAACAAGAAGACCATGTGGCAGCCTCTAAAATGTCTTTAGTAGGGACATCCCTTAAAAAGGCTGCAGAAGTGGAAGCTGCTCTAGTTGAGTGGGTCCTAACCCCTTGAGGAGGAACCTTGCCATGAAAGGAGTAACAAAAAGAGATACAATGTGCAATCCATCTAGAAATGGTTTGCTTAGAAATAGCCTTGCCCTGGGCTCCAGGGACAAAACTGGCTAATAACTGTGCTGACTTCCAAAGGTCCTTAGTCCTGTCCAGGTAAAACCTGAGCTGTCTGTGCACATCAAGAGAATATAGCATCCTTTCACCTCTATTTTGAAGATTAGGAAAGAAGGTAGGAAGGTGTATGGACTGATTAAGAGTCAGGCTAGAAACCACCTTAGGCATAAAGGAGGGGTTGGTTCTTAGGGAGAACCTATCTGCATGGAAAATAAGAAATGGCTCCACAGCCATCAAAGCTTGCAGCTCCGAAACCCTCCTTGCTGAAGTTATAGCCAAGAGGAAGGCAGTCTTCCAAGAGAGAAACTTTAAATCTGCATTGGCAGCTGGCTCAAAAGGAGGAAGAGTGAGTTTCACTAAGACAAAATTAAGATCCCAGGCTGGAGTAGGTGCCCTTCTGGGAGGTTTTATGTTGCAAGCACCTCTGAGAAACATTTTCATCAGGAGATGAGAGAAAATGGGTTGTTCAAAAGAACAATGAGCAGAAATGGCTGAAGCATGGATCTTGATAGAGGAAAAAGAAAGACCACCCTGAAGCAAATTAACCAGGTATTCCAGGATCAGAGGAAGGGTAGGCTGAGAAGAAGATTCCCCTCTAGCCTGCATCCAATGACAGAATCTTTCCCATTTGCCAGCATAGGACTTCCTAGTGCTAGGCCTCCTGGCCTCCCTCAGCATGTCAACCACCTGCTGGGAAAGGGAAGAAGAAAAGGGAGGAGTCATACAATGAGCCATGCTGCCAAATGTAGAGACTGAAGATGAGGCTGTAGAATGTTTCCCCTTTCCTGAACAAAAAGATCTGGCTTCAGTGGAAGATGGCAAGGAGAAAGGTGGGAGAGACTGCGAAGCAGTGGATACCAATGCTGTCTGGGCCAGTCCAGAGCTATGAGAATAGCCCTTGGTCGTTCGTCCCTGATCTTCAGTAATACTCTAGGAAGAGGAGGGAAAGCATAAACTGACAGCAGCGTCCAAGGGAAGGACAGAGAATCCACTCTCCAGGCTCTGCTGTGATGCTGCCTGGTGCAAAAAAGAGGTAGAAGATGGTTGTCTGGGGAGGAAAAAAGATCCACCTGCAGTGTGCCCCAACGCTGAATGATGCTGTAAAAGACTGCTCTGTTCAACTGCCACTCGTGAGGATCCAGGGTTTGTCTGCTCAACTGGTCTTCCAAAACACTGAACCTTCCTGGAAGAAATTGAGCTAGGAGATGCAGGCCCAGGTATGCTGCTATGGACCAAAGATTCATGCTCTGCCTGCAGAGGGGGTAAGAATGAGTCCCTCCCTGCTTGTTGATGTGTCACATGACTGTGGTGTTGTCTGTCTTGACAAGCAGGGTCCCTGGAGAAAGAAGATGCTTGAAAGCTAGCAAGGCCTGCTGAACTGCTATCAACTCCTTTACATTTATGTGCAGGTGCATCTGCTGGGCATTCCAACGTCCCTGTATGCATCTGCCATCCAGGTGTGCTCGCCAGGTGTAGTCCAATGCATCTGTGGTAAGAACTTGAGTGGCAGGACATGGGCGAAAAGGCATGCCTTTGTTTAGTAGACAGGCTGTTGCCCACCATAGAAACTCTGTCTGCAGACATGGAAGCAGAGGAATCATCATATCCAGGTCCTGTGTGTGTTGACACCTAATGTTTTTGAGGTACCACTGCAATTTCCTCATATGCAGTCTTGCATATGGAATCATGAGGATGCAAGAGGCCATGTATCCCAGAGCTTGCAGGTATTTCCTTGCAGGGAGCTGGGACAGGCTTGCCAAGTCCTTGAAGTAAACCGAAAGAGTTGTCTGCTTCTCCTGGGTGAGATATATCATCTGGGCAGCTGTGTTCAGACTCGCTCCCAGGAATGTTATCTCCTTGGATGGCACCATTTTTGATTTTTCCTCGAGTGTGTAACCCAGGGAAGAGAGAAGAGTCTTTACGAATTCTAGATCCTTTAACAGCAGTTCCTGAGAATTTGCTTGAATCAGACAGTCATCCAAGTATGGATAAATCTGAATTTTCTTCTGCCTGCAAAAAGCAATGACTGGAGCCAGGCACTTTGTGAAAACTCTGGGAGCAGTAGATAAGCCAAAGGGCAGTGCAGAGAATTGATAATGTTACTTGCACACCCTGAAACAAAGGTATTTCCTGCAACTTTCCCTGACAGGGATGTGCAGATAAGCTTCTTTGAGATCCAAAGTTACCAGCCAGGAATCCTTTTCTAACATTGGCAGCAAATGATGCTGAGTGAGCATTTTGAACTTTGGAATTACCAAGAAAGTGTTCAGAATGGACAGATCTAGGATAGGATGCCAGGTGCCTTCTTTTTTTGGAACTAGGAAAAGTCTGGAATAGAAACCCTGGCCTACCTGCTGAACAGGAACTGATTCTATTGCTCCCAGAAGAAACAGAGACAAAATTTATGTTTCTACTTTTGCTCTTTGGTTTGGAGCAGCATCCGAGAATCCTTTGGGACCTGGAAAGAAAACTTGTGGCCTAAGGATACAGTTCTGAGTACTCATCTGTCGTCCGTGATAGTGGCCCAGACATTTGCAAAAAGGGCCAACCTTCCCCCTAAAGGACTCTCCAGGCAGGCAAGAACAGGCAGAAGTTGGATCAAGTCATTCAGAGTGTTTTGATTGAGATGCAGGCTTAGAACTTCCCACCTTGGAAGTGGAAGCCTGCCAACGCTTAGACCTTTTAGGGGTAGACGCCTGCCCCCTAGAAGATTTGTAACCTCTAGTCCTTGAACGGTTGTGTCTGCTGGTATCAGGAAACGTCCAACTCTTAGAAGGGCAATTCCTGCTAAACGAGGCAGTTGAACTTGCAGAAAATCCTTAACAGTTTGCATAGACTTGGCCTTATCCTTCATCTTCTTGAGCACTTCCTCCGCCTGAGGCTCTGTCAAAACCACAATGTAATAAATGGATCAGCCAATGGATTCAAGCCTGAGACACTTCTTCATCAGCAGCAGAAATGCTAGAAGAATCAGAGCCAGAAAAAGACAAAGTCTCAGGAGAAATATCCCTGCTCCTTTTAGAAGGAGGAGGCTGTGAACCTCTAATAAGGGTCAAAAGATCATTAGCCATTTTAACCATCTGGGATTGAGGGGAATGAGAAGGAACTGGAGCCTGCTTTTTCACAGGCTTATGACTGGAAGATTTACCTGCAAGTCTAAAGGACTTGGGGGGCCTGGCACCCGCCGAAGTCGCAGTAAAAGTTGTCGGAAGAGCTTGCTGTCTGAACAAAGAATAGAGGCCTCAGACACCGGCATCAGCTTAGTGGCTCCGGATCCAGCTGAAGAGGCGACAGGCAAGAGGTCAGAAGGCAAAATGGAGGCAGGAGGCCAGTGGGACTCTGAAATGGTCTCAACCGAGGCCTGTGGTTGCTAATCCGTGGACTGCAGGGGCTGCAAAGGCACCTCAATGGCTACCGCATGACTGACAACCATCCTAACATCATCCAAGGACTTAACTTTCTGAAGCCTGTCGCGGTCCTTATCCTTACGTTTCTTGGGTATATCCGAAGCCTGAAGACTAGTGGATGCCATAACAACAAACTTAGGCCAAACTCCAAAATGTTTAGCTAAAAGCTTAGCCCGACGACGAACAGTACGCGGATTAAAGGAGGCACAGAGATCACAATTAGTAACATTGTGGTCCAGGCCTAGACAAATAATATAATGGGAATGAAAATCTCTACGGGGAATCTGCTTTCCACAGGTAAGACAATTATTAACCTTTTCTGACATTCGTTAAGGCAAGAAAAGAGGATCCCCAACGGGGTACTTGGCTGTAGTAGACTTCAACTTTGCAGCTGGAAATGAAAAAAGGTAAACTGCCGACCGGCACTCGTGCAAGAAATGCTTCTGCTTCAGGCTCTGTGGCAAGGAAGACTGAGGAAGTGACGTTGGCTGCCTCTATTTGTATCGGACGTCACTTACAACAGACAACAGCTGACGTCATATTTACTTACCTTTGGTATTCTGGCCGATCAAGGGCTACCGGGAGCCGGATAACCCATTGATTAGGACTGCAACAGTGAAACACGATGAACATCAGCAGGTCATCCATGTAAGGAAATATTTGGATCCCCTGAAGCCTGCACAAAGCAATCACAGGAGCAAGGCATTTGGTGAACACCCTTGGGGCAGTAGAAAGGGCAAAGCACAGGAAGTACAGTTGTGTACACTTACCATAAATGTAGATGTTAGAGTGTATTCACTGTTGGAGCCATCACATTTGGGTTATCTGCCTGCAGGTAGCTTTCAGCTGGCCTGAATACCAGATTCATCGGATTTCTGTGTTGGATGCTGTTGCTTCTTCCATGATGTCAGGGGTATAAAACATGCAGCTGATGCCATTACATCAGTTTTTCTTGCCCCAGATGTCATGTGCCCCCACAATAGGAAGCAATTATACAGTATGGAACACCCCACTAAAAAGCAAATACTCATGATATAATATATGTCAAACAAGGAGGAAAGGTAAAAGTCAAGATAAGTCAGGGGGCTGGAGGGAGGGTAAAGTACAGTTGTGTACATTTACCATAAATGTAGATGTTCAAGTGTATTCACTGTTGCAATCATTACATTTGGGTAATCTGCTTGCAGCTTGCCCTCAGTCGCCCTGATTAACAAAGTCTTGGGTCCTGCATTGGTTAGTGTCACTTCTTCCATGACGTCAGGTCATCAGGGGTATAAAACATGCAGCAGATGCCATTACATCAGTTTTTCTTGCCCCAGATGTCAGGTGCCCCCCTAATGGGGAGCAATTAAACATAAAAACACAAAGGTATACCTCCAAGAAAAAAGCAAATACACCAAAAAGGCTTTTAAGCATAGTAAAGCAAAGTAGAGGTATAGCCAAAAGAAGTTAGGGGGCAGGTGGGAGGGTAACCAGGACTGCAACAGTGAATAAACTTGAACATCTACATTTATGGTAAGTGTACACAACTGTACTATGTTCTTCGTATTTCACTGTTGCAGTCAGTACATTTGGGTAGATTCCCAAAGCTATGGTTGGAAGGAGGAGTTTAGATAGCATTAGGGCCAGCTATAAGGCCCTGCAAGACTGCAGTGGCAAAGCCAGCTCTGGATTTAGAGAAAATTAGCAAAAGATAATGCTTGGTGAAAGTATGTACAGAACTCCAGGTAGCAGCTTCTAGGATGTCCCTGGTAGGAACGCCTCTGAAAAAGGCTGTAGAAGTAGATGCAGCCCTGGTGGAGTGAGGTCTGATCCCCTGGGGGATAGGTTTTCCATGGTGCTTACAGCAGAAACAAAAGCAATGGTTTATCCATTTAGACATGGTTTGTTTTGAAATAGCCTTCCCCTCTGACCTTGCAGCAAATGCTACCAGCAGTTGTTCAGATTTTCTGTGTGGTTTAGTCCTGTCCAAGTAGAATCTAAGTTGTCTGTGCACATCCAAGGAATGCAGAATCCGTTCCCCTTTGTTCTGTGGATTGGGAAAGAAGGTTGGAAAATGAATAGACTGATTAAGAGCCACACTGGACACCACCTTGGGCATGAAAGATGGATTGGTTCTGAGTGACACCCTGTCTGTATGAAAGATGATGAAAGGCTTCACTGCCATGATGGCCTGTAATTCAGATACCCCTCTAGCTGAAGTGATTGCTAAAAGGAAAGTTGTTTTCCAAGAAATAGATTTTACGTCTGCAGTAGCAGCTGGCTTGAAAGGAGGTAGAGTGAGTTTCTCCAATACAAAGTTAAGGTCGCTGGCTGGGGTTGGAGCTCTCCTGGGTGGTCTCAAATTTTTGGCACCTCTGAGGTACTGCTTGAGCAGTGGGTGAGAGAAGATGGGAGGTTCTGTGTTATAATGAGCTGAAATGGCTGAGGCATGGATTTTAATGGAGGAAAAAGACAGGCCCTTGTGAAGCATCTCAGTTAAGTATTATAAAATCTGAGGTAAATTGGGTACTGCTGTGCTCATCCCTTGAGATTGGTTCCAGGCACAGAATATTTTCCATTTTTCAGCACAAGATTTTCTAGTACTAGGCCTCCTTGGCCTCTAAGATGACATCCATCCCAGGTTTGCTGAGGGATGGTAAAGGAGAGCTTAAGTAATTAGTCAGGCTGCAAGGTTCAGTGTTGGAAGCTGAGGGTGCAGAATCTGGTTTTCCTGCTGAGACAGCAGGGAAGGAGTCTGAGGCAGGTGCCATGGAGACAGCTGTGACACAATGTGCAGGAGGGGGTACCAGTGTTGGCGCGGCCAGTCTGGAGCAATCAAGATCATGCTTGGTTTGCCCTGTTTGACTTTTAGTAGTTCTTTGGAGAGCAGAGGCAGCGGGGGAAAGGCATAGACTGATAGGTTTTTCTAGCTGAAGGACAGAGCATCCACTTTTCAGGCTTGTTTGTGGGAGTCCTTGTGCAAAATTAGTCCAATTGTTAGTTCTGGGGGGAGGCAAACAGGTCTATATCTGGGCTCTCCATTTGCTTGTCAACATGTTGAAAATCCTTGGTTCCAGTTTCCACTCGTGTGGGTCCATGAGGTTTCTGCTTAGTCCGTTTGCCAGTGTATTTAATTTTCCTGGCAGGAATTGAGCTTGTAGGTGCACTTGGTAGCTCAAGGCTGTGTTCCACAATGCCATGGCTAGTCTGCAGAGGGGATAAGAATGTGTACCCCCCTGCTTATAAACCACATAACCGTGGTGTTGTCCGTCTTTACCATTAGTTGTCCAGGAAGAATGCAGTCCTTGAAGTCTGTGAGAGCATTCTGTACAGCTAACATTTCTTTTTGATTGATATGCAGGTGCATTTGACTTGGGTTTCATTTGCCCTGAATGCACTTCCCTGCCAGGTGAGCCCCCTCCCATGCATAGTCTGATGCATCTGTTGTTAGGGTTTGGGCGGCAGGGGGTGGTGTGAAAGGTAGTCCCTTGTTTTGGTGGCAGGCCTCTGCCCACCAAAGGAACTCTAGGCGTAGGCAAGGAATGATAGGAATCGCTGTTTCTAGGCTGTGAGAATGTTGACTCCATAGGCAGTCTTGCATATGGAATTAGAAGAATGCAGGAGGCCATGAACCACAAGGCTTGCAGTATTTGTCTTGCAGATAGCAGGGTTTTTGCAGCCACTTGTTTGAAGTAGGTTGTCAAATGAATTTGCTTTTCTGGCGTGAGGTAAGCCATTGGTGAAGTTGTATTCAAACTTGCTCCCAGTAATATAATTTGTTGACAGGGTACCAGTTGTGATTTCTTTTCATTTATGATGTACCCCAGACAAGTTAGAACCCTTTTTACAAATGATTCAAATGTATGTCCTGGCTTTCTGCCTGAATTAGACAATCGTCCAGGTATGGGTATATCTGAATACTTCTTTGCCTGCAAAATGGAATAACTGGAGCTAGGCACTTTGTGAATACCCTGGGAACAGTAGATAAGCCAACGGGCAGTGCAGAGAACTGATAGTGCGTGTAGCCTGCTTTGAAGCGTAGGTATCTTCTGCAAGAGTCCCTGATTGGGATGTGCAGGTATGCTTCTTTTAAATCTAATGTTGCCAACCAGGAGTCTTTACCTAGCATATGAAGTAAATGAAGAGTCAGCATCTTGAATTTTGGAATCTCCAGAAATGTATTTAGAGTAGACAGGTCCAGGATTGGACGCCATGATTTGTCTTTTCTGGGTACCAGGAAAAGTCTGGAGTAGAAACCTTGTCCCTTTTCCTCTTCTGGTACCAGTTGAATTGCCCCCATGCTTAAGAGAGAAAATACTTGTTTTTGAGTCTCTGCCCACTGATTTGGGGGTAGGTCCAGCCACCCACTTGGCATTGGCAATGTGTGGAAGTGAAATCTGTATCCCTGGGACACTATTTAAAACCCATTTGTCCTGGGTAATGAGTTGCCAGTTCTTTGCATGAAGAGTAATCTTTCCCCCAAAGGGCAGTTAGAAGATAAGTGCTTGGAAATTTTAAAAGGAAGTCATTGAGACAGTTTACCACAGGGGAGTGTCTTGTTATTCTCAGACTTGGAAGTGGAGGCCCCCCCACTGCTTAGTTCTGTGAGTCCCCTGGGAATGAAACCTGGGGTTTTTGCTGTGTCTGGGTTTGGCTTGAGAAGACCTGGAAGGGGCTGGAAAGGACCAATTATTTGACGGCTAGTGCCTACTAAATCTAGGAGGATGAACTTGTAAAAAGTCTTTAACAGTTTGCATAGATTTAACTTTATCTTCCATCTTTTTAAGAACTTCTTCAGCCTTGTTGCCAAACAGGCAGTCTTGATTTAAAGGAGCATCCAACAATTTAGCTTTAACATGATCAGGCAAAGATTGCTCCTTAAGCCAAGCATGCCTTCTAAGCACAGATCCAGTAACAGCAGCTGTGCAAATGGCCTCTAAAGAATCAAAACCACATTGCAAACTATGTTTTCCAACTTGTTCAGCAGAATGCATAAAATCCTTTAAGTCTTTATTTTCCACACAGTCGGGAAACAACATTATTTTCTGTTTAAGCTGTCCAAAAACATGTTGCTGATATTTTAACATATGAAATTGGCAGTTTAAAGCTCTAATTGCCAAGGTTGCTGAAGTATAAACCTTTTTACCCCATCTATCCAGCACCCTGGAGTCTCTATCAGAAGGGGTAGGATTTTTAGCAGTAGAAGCCTTAATGCCCTTGGGCCCCTGTGAAATAGCCTCTGGATCTCCAATAGGATTTTTGAAAAGGAACTTGTGGGACTCAGGAACCCTGTAGTATCTGTCAGGTTTACTGAGAGCAGCAGGCAGGGAATCAGTGGCCAAACTGGATTCCGAGAAAGCATAATCAACAATGTCTAGTACAGGAGGAATAGCCAAAGGCCTATGCTGAGGTTGAAGAAGGAAATCCCCAAGCCTCTTTTTTGAATCCGAAAATTCCTGGCTTTCCCAGTGAAAATGCTCCCTTAGAGTATGTAAGGTTTCCCCAAAAGAAAAATCCTCAGGAGGGGAAGCAGAGGGAATAGAGTCCTCAGCATCAGAATCCTCATAAGTAGGTAAGAACAAATCCAGGTCATCAGAAGAGTCAGAAAAAACAGAATCCTGATCAGAAGATTCAGAATCAAGCTCAGCCCTATGCCTCTTGGTGGGGGGGGGGGGGGGGGTGGCTACCCCTGATTAGAGAGTTATTAGAGCTTCAGGCATTTTTATCATTTGTTTTTTAGGCATAGAGGCTTGAACATGTGGCCTGGGCATCATTTTTTTAGACATGGATCGAGATTTAGGCCTTAGTAATGAAGGAGGGGTCGATTTAATATGCAAGTCCGTAGGCCTGAATACACACTCAGAAGCTGGTGTGTGCACAGCGGCTCCGGACCCATCCAAGGTAGAGACATCCACAGGTTCCATAGCTGAAGTATCTCACAGCATACCGGACTCTGAATGGGTCTCAGTAGAGGCCTACAAATCAGAAGTAGCAGGTATCAAGGGCTGCGAAAGCACATCACTGAGAACTGGCGACTGGCTTAGGAGAAGCGTTGACAGCAGTTTTGGACCTCGGCGGCCTGTCTCTGTCTTTATCTTTGCGTTTTTTCAGAATCCCGGAAGTCGGATGGCTAACCGACATTTCTAGATAATTAAACCGAGAACCAAAATATTTAGAGGCAAAAATATACCGACAATGGATAGTGCGCTGATTAAATAAAGCACAAAACCGACAACAGGGTACATCATGGTCAGGGCCTAGGCAAGGAATACAGTACGGATGAAAATCTTTATTAGGTATTTGCTTTCCACAAGTAATGCAATTATTAACTTTTACGGACATCGGTAAGGAGCAGGAAAAAGTTTCCCCAACAAGGTACTTAGCTTTTAGTTGAAGACTTAGGCTCTGAAACTCGAAAACGAAAATTTCAGGAGTCGGCCGACCGGCACTTGCAAACTCCTTCTGCTTCGGGCACCGCATGGCAAGAAAGACTGATGTAATGGCGTCGGGTGCATGTTATACCCCTGACGACCTGAGGTCATGGAAGAAGGGGCAGCAACCGACGCAGGACCCAAGACTTTGTTAATCAGGCTGACTGAGGGCAACCTGCAAGCAGATTACCCAAATGTAATGACTGCAACAGTGAAACACGAAGAACATCCAGGACTGCAACAGTGAATACACTCAAACATCTACATTTATGGTAAGTGTACAGAACTGTACTATGTTCTTCGTGTTTCACTGTTGCAGTCATCACATTTGGGTTGATTCCCAAAGCTAATGAAGGGTGGAGGTAGTTAAAGAGCATTAGGGCTAGCAATAAGGCCCTGTAAAACTGCTGTGGCAAATCCAGCTCTGGATTTAGAAAAGAGAGGCAGATGGTAATGCTTGGTGAAAGTATGTACAGAGCTCCAGGTTGCAGCTTCCAGGATGTTCCTGGTAAGGACTCCTCTGAGAAATGCAGTAAAGGTAGATGCAGCCCTGGTGGAATGTGTTCTTATCCCCTGTGGGGTAGGTTTTCCATGGTGTTTATAGCAGAAATGGGTGCAATGTGCTATCCATTTGGAAATGATTTGCTTTGAAATGGCCTTCCCCTCTGCACCTGCAGCAGAGCTAACTAGCAGTTGGTCAGATTTTCTGAGAGGCTTAGTCCTGTCCAAGTCGAATCTAAGCTGTCTGCGCACGTCCAGAGAATGCAGTAACCTTTCCCCTTTATTCTGAGGATTAGGGGAAAAAAGCAGGCAAATGAATGGACTGATTTAGAGCCACACCAGACACCACCTTGGGCATAAAGGATGGATTAGTCCTGAGGGAAAACCTGTCAGCATGGAAGATAATGAAGGGTTCCCACTGCCATGAGGGCCTGCAGTTCAGACACTCTTCTTGCTGAAGTGATGGCTAGAAGTAAAGCTGTTTTCCAAGAAAGGAATTTCAACTCTGCTGTAGCAGCTGGTTCAAAGTGGGGAAGAGCGAGTTTTTCTAGTACAAAGTTAAGGTCCCAGGCTGGAGTGGGAGCCATTGTGGGGGGCTATTAAACTTTTGGACCCTCTGAGGAATTACTTTAGCAGGAGATGAGAGAAGAGGGCTGGGTCAGTATTATAATGTGCTGATATGGCAGAGGCATAAATCTTAATTGAAGAGAAAGATAGGCCCTTGTGGAGTGTTTCTTTTAAATAATCTAGAATATGAGGTAAGCTGGGCACCATTGTACACATCCCCTGAGCATGGCTCCAGGAACAGTATCATTTCCACTTTTCGGAAAAGGATTTTCTAGTACTAGGCCTCCTTGCCTCAAGAATGACATCCAGCACCTGCTTACTGAGGGTTGCTGGAGGTGAGGTCAGGGAATTAGCCAGGCTGCAAGGTTCAGGGTTTGAAGCTGAGGGTGTAGAATCTGGCCCGCCTGCTGGGACAGCAGGGAAGGGGTCTGAGGCAGGTGCCAAGGTTGTAGCATTGTCAGACTGTGTAAAAAGGGGTACCAGTGCTGGCGTGGCCAGTTTGGTGTAATCAGTACTGTCCTTGGCTTGTCCTGTTTGATCTTTAGTAGAACCTTCAAGATGAGAGGCAGAGGGGGAAAGGCATAAACTGAGAGGCTTTCCCAGGTAAAGGACAGGGCACCCACTTTCCAAGCTTGACTGTAGGGAGTTCTGGTGCAGAATTTATTCAACAGGTAGTTCTGAGGGGAGGCAAACAGGTCTACCTCTAATGTCCCCCATTTGTTCCTCAAGAGCTTGAATATTTTGGGTTCCAGTTTCCATTCGTGTGGGTCCATAAGATTTCTGCTTAAGTCATCTGCCAGTGAACTTAGTTTGCCTGGCAGGAATTGAGCTTGTAGGTCCACTTGGTAGCTCAAGGCTGTGTTTCACAGGGCCATGGCTAGTCTGCAGAGTGGGTAGGAATAGGTTCCCCCCTGCTTGTTTATGTACCACATAACTGTGGTGTTGTCTGTCTTTACCAATAGTTGTCCTGGAAGAAAAAGGTCTCTGAAGGCTGTCAGAGCATTCTGTACAGCTAACATTTCTTTTTGATTGATATGAAGGTGCATTTGATTTGGGTTCCATTTGCCCTGAATGCACTGCCCTGACATGTGAGCCCCCATGCATAGTCTGATGCATCCTGTTGTTAGGGTTTGGGTGGCAGGGGTAGAGTGAAAGGGAGTTCCTTGTTGTGGTAGCAGGCCTCTGCCCACCAAAGATAACTCTGCCCTTAGACAAGGGATAATAGGAATCATTGTTTCCAGGTCCTGAGAATGTTGACACCATAGACGTTTTAGATAACACTGAAGTTTCCTCATATGCAGTCTTGCATATGGAATTAACAGAATGCAAAAAGCCATGAACCCCAGGACTTGCAGGATTTTCCTTAGCTGGGTTTTTGTGGCCAGTAGTTTGAAGTAGGTTGTCAAATGAACTTGTTTCTCTGGAGTGAGGAATGCCATCTGCGAAGTTGTGTTCAAGCTTGCTCTCAGGAATACAATCTGTTGGCAGGGTAATAGGTGTGATTTCTTCTCATTGATGGTGTACCCCAGTAAAGTTAGAAGTCGCTTTACAAATGCCAGGTGCTGTAATAGCAAGTCCTGACTATCTGCCTGAATCAGGCAATCGTCCAAATATGGGTAAATCTGAATATTTCTCTGCCTGCAAAATGCAATGGCAGGAGCTACACAAAAAATACCCTGGGTGCAGTAGGTAAGCCAAAGGGCAGTGCAGAGAACTGATAGTGCATGGAGCCTGCCCTGAAGCATAGGAATTTTATGCAGGGTTCCCCCTTATTGGGATGTGCAGGGAAGCTTCTTTTGTCTAGAGTTGCCAGCCAGGCATCCTTGGCTAGCATAGGAAGAAGCTGCTGAAGAATTAGCATTTTGAATTTTGGAATCACCAGAAAGGTGTTGAGAATAGAAAGGTCCAGAATATGATGCCAGGAGTTTTCTTTTCTGGGAACCAGGAACAGTCTTGAATAAAATCCTTGTCCCCTTTGTTCTTCTGGTTGAATAGCCCTGAAACTGAGGAGAGAGAGCATTTGTTTTTGGGCCTCCGCCCACTGGTTTGGGGGAAGGTCTGGCCATCCACTTGGGGTTGGGAGTGAGTGGAAGTGGAATCTGTATCCTAGGGAAAATATGTTTAAAATCCATTTGTCTTGGGTAATGAGTTCCCAGTTTTTTGCATGCAGGGCGAGCTTTCCTCCTAAGGGAGCAAGTAGTTGAGCAAGGCTTGGTAAAGTTAAGGATAAGTCATTGTGCCATTTTGCCATAGGGGGTGGCTTACTACTCCCTGCTTTGGAAGTGGGGGCCTCTCACTGCTTATATCTGTGCATAGCCTGAGACTGAAGTCTTGGTGGTCTGCTGCTCCTGGGTTTAGACTGATAAGCCCTGGAAGGGGACTGGAAAGGACCAGTTCTTTGAAGGCCAATGCCTACTGAATCTAGGTGGCTGTACTTCTAAGAAATCTTTAACAGTTTGCATAGATTTAGCTTTTTCCACCATCCTTTTGAGGACGACTTCTGCTTTGATAAAAAGGCGCTCTTGGTGTACGGGTGCATCCAGTAATTTAGCTTTAACATAATCTGGTAAGTTTTGTTCCTTAAGCCAAGCATGCCTTCTAAGTACAGACCCAGTGACAGCAGCCCTGCAATATGCTTCTAAAGCATCAAAACCACATTGCAAAGTACGTTTACCTACTTGGTCAGCAGAATGCATTAACTCTTGTAAATCTTTGTGCTCAGCACAGTCAGGAATCAACATCATTTTCTGTTTAATTAAGCCCATAATATGCTGCTGATACTTTAACATATGAAACTGGGAATTTAAAGCCTTAATGGCCAAAGTAGCATAAGTATATACCTTCTTACCCAATCTGTCTAAAGCTCTAGAATCCCTATCAGAAGGGGTAGGATTTTTGGCAGTAGTAGCCTTAACATGCCTTTTGGTCCTTGGGAAATGGTCTCTGGATCCGTAGTAGGATTCTTGAAAAGGAATTTGTGAGAGTCAGGTACTCTGTAGAACCTGTCAGGTTTCCTGGGAGCTGGAGGCAAAGTGTCTGGGGTAAGGCTGGATTCCAAGAAAACATCATCTACAATCTCCAGAACAGAAGAGACAGCTAGAGGCTTGTGTTGAGGCATGTTTAAAAATTCCCTAAGTCTCTCTCTGGATTGAAAATGGCCACTTCATGGCATTAGTGTTTGGAATGATACTAAGGGGAAGAGAAGAGAAAGGAAAAGGGTATCTGTAAGTAAAACAATTTTTGTTCTTAACAGTATTTCTATAAATATTTTCAGGATATAAATTGCATGTTTTATAGTAAAGCATTTTAGTTATTGAAGTATGTAATACAGACACTACAGTACACAGATGCTTCTCTCTTTCATTTTTCTTTTTTAGTATTAAGAAATGTGGGCACTACAATGCAAAAAGATAGAAACTGCTAGACAAAAGCATATTTAAGTTAATATGATGTAATCTCGGGTTGTTCTGGTGGAGGATGGACTGTGAAAGTATACAGATCATAACATATGTAGAGCTAATATGTCTGGATTAGGACCCTTGGCTTAATGTAATAAGTTTTAAGTGGAAACAAGTAAATAAGAGAACACTGAATGTAAAGAAAAGTTTTCCTTTAGCAATAAATGTTTCAAATTATCATAGAAGCCTCTAGCTGAGGGCTACATTTTTCTAATTTTTCCATGAAGACAAGCTGATTACAGGACAATAAAAAAGCCAAAGCACTGTTTTTTTTTCAAGGCTACATGTTAATACTTTCTGAAAGCATACAAGTTGTTTTTCACATCTGGGAAGGAAATAAAGACAAAAACATTAACTAGTGAAAGTAGGAGCACTGGTAGTAACATGCGCCTTACCATGGAAAATCACAACTTTAGTTTAGGTAAGGCCTGTGTTTGCTGCTGTCTATTTGGTATAATTGTTTCTATTAGGAGCATTAAGCTTCATTATTTTAACATGTACTTAGTTTGTGTGTCTGCCTTAAGTTAACAGGTTCTGGGAGAGTTTCTTTTTTGACTGAGAATTTCTACTAAAAGAAAAAATCTTGTAAAATGTGGAACAGGTTCAAATGTAGACAAGAAAAAATGTATAAAATATCAACCTACCAAACATTAGTGGGTACATGTATTACGAAAGCTGGAAATGGACATTAAAAAAATAGTCATATACAATAGGTGGGAATAATGACTTCTTATAATAGCGACATGTTTCATATTGTCTTAGAGTGTGAACAGTCTCAAAGGTACAGACAAAAAGGAAAGAATATTTAATTATATTAAGAATTACACATGCAAATATCAATGCTACAGAAGACACGTTTGAAAAGAATTGATAAAGAAAGGATTTCAGGATGGATACTCATCAGAATATTAGGGACAAAGGAAAATAGGAGTACTTGTATTAACTGCGAGGAAAGCTCCAATACTGACAGAAGAGGAAAGACAATAATGGTAGATCTGTGGCTGTAAGAAGGCTACTGGCAATAGATGAAGATTACGCTGGCATGTACTTAATTCCTTCTAAAGCTATTATGGATATTAAGAAAATTTTGGGAGAAATAATCAGCTTTCAGCAGGGAATATTATTTATAGGTAGGGACTGGAATTTGATTTGCAACAATAAAGATGTATTTGGGCAGTCTAGAAGGGAAAATATAACAAAATAGGGAAGATTTCTGAAGAAATTTATGAAAATATTAGGTAGGGAAGAAGTGAGCTCAGTATTAGGAACTCAGAATTTACATATCATTTCCCAAGGTACAATAACTGGGCTAGACATGATAGAAATTATACTTCACAGGAACAAGTACATTTAACTGGGAGCTTTGACACACATCCAATAGCTATTTCAGATCATGTGCCAGTAAAAACTAAGATAAAAATGCAGGGTAATGAAGAAAAAATGCACCACTGGCACTTCCCCATCTACCTGTTAAAAAGAGAGGAATTTAAGGAATGGGTAGAGGAAATTATTCATAAGTTATTAGGGAAAAAATAAATTATGTCTTACCATAACGTTCCACCTGTGTTGTTGATCTTCACTAATCCTTGACTGTGGGGGCTCGGTTCCAAGCCTCAGAACCGACTCATCCATTTACTTCGGCTCGCGCCTTCCAAACTCTCGAGCTAGGCTCTACCCATAATGCTCCTCTCTAAATTACCTCAGATCGAGTTTGCCTAAACAGTGGCAGACAAATAGTAAACAATAAGAGACCAAATCTCTGTCCCTATTATGAAGCCAGTCTTGGCAGTATTCGGTCCACTAAGAGTCTCAGGCTGGGGGAAGGAGGGGGGAATGTCAAGGATTAGTTAAGATCGACAACACAGATGGAACAATATGGTAAGACTGGTAAGACATAACTTCTTTATCTGATGTGGTCAATCTTCACGTAATCCTCGACTGTGGGACAGTCTCTCTAGCTACCTGAATCTTGGGTGGTCTCTTGACAGAATATTCCTGAGCACCATCGAACCAAATGATGCACGCCCCCTAGAGACCTGGTCCAGTTTGTAATGAGTAATAAAGGTATGAGGAGATGCCCATGTAGCTGTTGCATATATGTCATCTAAGGAAGCTCTAGCATGAAAGACTGCAGAAGCTGCTACACCTCTAGTTTAATGAGCTTTCACAGGACGTGGGGTTGGAGGCCCTTTGAATGATGAATAAAGGTGATACAATCTCCAAGCCATTTAGCTAAGGTAACCTTGGAAACTGGGTTACCTAAAGAAAGTGAGGAAAAACCAACAAAAAGTTGGTCAGATTTTCTGATATTCTTTGTTCTGTGAAGGTAAAAATGTAATTGCCTGTGAATGTTTAATATGTGTAGACAGTACTCTCCCTTATTGGAGAAATTAGGAAAAAAGACTGGTAGTTGCAAAGGTTGAATGACATTAGATTCTGAAACTACCTTTGGCAAGAAGGAAGGATTAGTCCTGAAGGAAACCCTGTCCTTGTGGAATATTAAACAGGGGGACTTGCAGAACAAGGCTTGAATTTCTGATATTCGTCTTGCAGAAGTAATAGCTAATAAAAACAAAGTTTTCCATGTCAGAAATTTTAAGCCACAAGTAGCTGAAGGTTCAAAGGGAGATAACAGTAAGAGACTGTAGGACTAAGGTTAAATCCCATGAAGCAGTGGGTTCTTTAAATGGAGGCCTTAACATTAGGGTTCCTTTCAAAAAGACTTTACAGAGTTTATGTGACATAAGTGAAGAACCCAGAAGCAGGAAACGTTGATTACGCCAGTTTTACAGAACGGAGTCTTGTGCACAAGTTCAAATGTACTTTAATTGAGTAAAAACCACGCAGTATTCACCTTGTTGTAAACAACGTATAAAAAATAAAACCATCCAAACAAAAATGAAAGTTAGACATCGCAACGAGATGAACCTGAATGGTAGAGGGTGAAGAGCCAGACTGATAAAGAGCAGCCAGGAAATTCAATACTTTATCCGCGGGAGCCACATAAGGGTCAAGGTCATTGTTAAGAGCCCATCTAGCAAATTTTTCCCATTTACTATGGTACAGTTTTCTAGTAGATGGTTTGTGATGGGCCAAAAGGATTTGTCGGACAGGTGAGGTAAGGGAAGAATTCCTGGCAATCATGTGAACTGGAGAAGCCATGCAGTGATCTTAAGATACTGGAGATTCAGATGAACTATACCTTCTGGATGCGATAATAGATCTGGAGCTGGGTCCATAATCCAAGGTTTCTGAAGCAGATTAGGCCAAATGAAGGGAAACCAAACCTGTTGAGGCCAGAACGGGGCAATGAGGATTATTGTGTTCTCAGACCTTTTGGCATTATTTAGAAACTGGGATATCAGGGGAGTTGGGGGAAAAGGCATACAGGAGACCGGGGGCCAATCGTGGAGAACAGTGGCTCAGGGTGACTCCCCCGGGGGGGGGGTGGGGCAAAGTAACTGCTGTACTTGTTCAGAGGGGACACAAACATATCACAGCAAGGTCGACTCGAGTGGCAGAAAATCTTCTCCATCACCACAGGGTTGAGAGACCACTCGAGAGGCATTAGAATAGTTCTGCTCAGCTTGTGTGCTATCACTTTGGAGGTCCCTGGAATATGAAAAAGCAGTTGGAAGAAATCGCCCATTGCTAGACTTTGAGGGCTTCTCGACAAAGTGGGTAAGATTTGTTCCTCCTTGCTTGTTGATAATACCAGACCACCGACATGTCCTTCTGAATTACCACTGTTCCCTAGGGAAGGGCATTTTGAAATACTTGCAACGTCAAAAGCACCACCCTCATCTCTAGAACATTGATGTGCAAACTGGCCTCCAGTTGGGACCAAGCGCATTGGACTGTCCTTCCTAGATAATGTCCCCCACCCTATCTGGGAAGCATCTGTGGTCACTATGGCTTGGGGCTGTGGAAGGACGGCCTGAAAGAATCTTGTTGGAATGGAGCCACCAAAACAAGTCTTGTTTGCAGCGATTGGTGATCAAGATGTGATAGGACACTGGCTGATTCAGTAACGACCAATTGGGAGGCTAGAGGCCACTGTAGAATCCGCATGTGATATCTGGTCAAGGGAACTAGAGCTATAGAAGCTGCCATCGAGCTTAGTGCCTGTAGAATGAGTCTGGAACACTTCTGTTCTGAACTATATGGTTTATTTGTGATCTGATCTTTTGCAGCCTCTCTACTGGGAGTGAAGTGATTCACATAACAGTGTTTAGCAGAACTCTGCTAAATTCCAGCTGTTGTGTAGGTTGTAGATTTGACTTTTCATAATTTACTGTAATTCCTAATGAAGCATAGAGATGCAGGGTATAATCTCTTGCTCTTCTGAGTTGATGCCTGGTGGTAGCAGTAAGGAGCCAGTCATCAAGATAAGGAAAAACTCAAAATCCTTGAAGTCTGAGATGAGCTGCTACCACTGCCATGCACTTGGTAAACACCTTGGGAGCTGTGGTGAGAACCAAAGGGCAGTGTTCTGAACTGAAAATGACTGGCTCCCAGCCAGAAGCACAGAAATCGTCTGGAGCATTTGTCCATTTCTAATATGGTAATACGCATCCTAAAGATCTATAGAGCACATCCAATCATCTTTTTCCAAGAAAGGAATTACCGACTGTAATAACACCATCCGGAATCTGGTTTGCTGAACTGCCTTGTTGAAATGGCTGAGATCCAAAATGAGTCTCTAATCCCCTGGTTTTTTGGGCACTAAAAGGAATCTGGAGTAAAATCCAGATCCTCTCTGGTCTGGTGGGACTTCTTGGATGACTTTTTTCGAGCAGTTTTTGAATTTCTATGACTGCTGCTTCCCTGTGACTGGGTGGAACACCTGGGAGTCTTTTCCATGTTTTTGGATCTGAGGAAAGGGGAATGATACACAGCCCCTGGAAATGATCCCCTGCACCCATTTGTCTGATGTGATCTGTAGCCCGGCAGATTGGTGCAGGGATAATCGTCCTCCGACTGCCTCCAGAGGAAGGCAATTGGGCGTCCACTCAGGAGCGCTGGTAGGTGTTACCAGAGAAATAATCTCTGGACTCCTGGTTCTGGGGCCACCTCTGCCACTAGAACAGCATCATCCACTGTTACCTCCCTCTCTGTCCCAGGGGGAGTCTTTGCCACTTGAGTCCTGGAAAGGCCTTTGGGACTTTTTGAACCATAGCCTCCCACTTCTCTGGTTCCTACAGTAGGGCCATTGATGAGTGGAGAAGCACATGCCAACTGCAGAAAGAGTTTTCTCATCTTTCTCACATCTGGCCAGTGTGCCTTTTACCCTGGGCCCAAACAGGGATGTTCCATCAAGGGGAGCACTGACGAGTGAAGATTTAAATCGCTCCGTAAAGTCACACAAGTGCATCCAGGCATGTCTCCTAATGGCTACACCTGAACCCGCTGCTTTTGCCATCCCTTTGGCTGCGTGGGCAATTAGCCTCATGGACGAGTTAGAAATTGATATGAGGGTGGCAATTTCAGAGGTAACCTTGTCTCATACTCTTTTGGCTACTGCTCCTGTGAGAGTATCTGACAGCTCTTTAGTCAGATCTCTCTGCAGCCTGGTAAACTGTGCCATGTAGTTCAAAGACCTGAGAGTGAAAGTCGATGAAGCATAAATGCACTTCCCAAATGTATCCATAGTCCTAGACTCCTTGTTACGAGGCTGGATAATAGGACTTTCCTCTGCAAATTCCTTTTTTGTGGCTGCCACTATCACCATGGTGTCTACAGGGACAACTTTAGTGTTAGCCCAATGCTACTTTTATCCTTAGGGGCAGAAAGCATCCAGTCAAGCTTCTTGGGGATTGGCTCAATGGAGTCAGGAATTTTCCATGCCTGCTGAACGAGCAATTTAATAAGTCTGTCAGCAGGCAGAGAGATTCAAGAGTAGAGGGTTGGGCATGAAAAGCCTCCAGGTATACAGATTCCTCCAAGGAAGGCTGGAGAGAAGTCCAGCCACCCTTCTGTTTCAGGATTTCCAGGATCGCCCTGAAGGAATCATCATCAGGGTGTGACCAGGGAAAACCTTCCCCCTCATCAAATCAGTATCCTCAGTGAAGGACTCCTCCAAGGAGTCTAATTGCTTCCTCTTGCACTTTTTTCTTTGAAGGTACTTCCACGGGGGAGGGGGGGGGGGTAGTGTATGTTCAGGGAAAGAATCCGAATAGGAAACAACCAAGGTGCATCTCTCCTGAGGCCTTTGTGCCCCCTGTCCCAGGGATGAGGTTGGAGGAAGCTCTGGTCGAAGGGATACAGATGTTTTGCCCAAGGATGGCAAGGGCTGGGAGTCCACAATGGACAAGGCCTTCTCCATGATTCGGAAGGCCAACCCCCCCCCCAATAGAGAGATGGGAGCCTGAACCAAAGTAGACTCCTTCAGAATCATGGTCCCACCCTGCACCAAGGAAGCCGCCTCCGAAACAGAAGCTTGGGATGAGTCAAATGCTGGGGCACCACAGCGCAGGGAAGACTCTGTGAAAAAATGGAAGTCAAACCCTGTCCCTTGGAACTAGTAATGAAGCCTTGACCCAGAAGGCCTCCATTTCAGATAAACTGGCAGAGCTCAAGGCAATTCTCGGTTCCAGTAAAGAGACTCTTACTGGAACTGAGACAGTCAGAGCTGGGTAGGTCAGTGCCAGGGGGTCCAAAGACAACTGGAGTTGGGGAGGAAGATGAGACCATGTCAAAGGACAGGTGCTGGTGCAGAGTTGGCTGGGAACCAAAGATGGAGGTAATCCCCTTGCTGCCAAGAGCTGGTCCACCAGTCTCATGATGTCCCATTCCGAGAGACTTTTAGTGGATTGAATAGATGCTACAGAAGGAGACCTAGGCAGTCTCGGTTCCACAAATAGGCTAGGTGGTTGGTCCGCAAATGGATCGACCGACAGAGAATACCTGGTTGTTGGTATTGTCCTCAATAGAGTCTGCTTCAGCACCAACAAAACCTCTGGTACCGAAGCTTTAGGTGTCTGATCAGAAACAATGGTTGGTGCTGAATCACTCTTGCCTATCGGTGCCAAAAAAACTGTCAACAACATAGGTGGTTGGGATAATTTTGCAGCCGGTTTAGAGAAACTTCTCAGTATTGAATGAGAAGGTTCCTTAGTAGAGGAGGAAGAGGAAGATGATGAGCTGGCTTTGGTCTTCGGACAAGATATGGCCCCTTCGAAGTCTCCTTTCAACAAACCTTTCAAAATTGGCTTGTTTCTCCGCTCAAAGTTCTGGCAGAAAAAACATAACAGATGTCACAATCCTCCTGCAGGTGGACAGCACAATACACACAACAGATGTGCCCATCTGAATTGGCCATCTTCCTCTCACACTTTTGGCACCTCTTAAAGCCAGAGGTGCCCTTTGAAGACTTATCAGCCATACAGGGGAAAATATTTTTTTTTTAATAGAAAAAGTATAGTAGCCAGAAATACCTAAACAGGTAAAAGACAGCACCAGCAATGGTACGTAAAGAAAAACTACCTAAACATAAAGGGAAGGGGAAATAGATAACTCACACACATGGAAAGGAAGACAGGAGCAGGTAGAAAAACTAGAAAGTACTTAGGGAGAAATAGAAACATATAAGATAGAAGCTTAGAGAAATCAAAGGGAAAACTTGCTCTAAATAACTGCCAAAGCTCAAGAGAGGTTGGACGCATCTGACAAATGAAGCAGCAAATGAGATCTGGGGTAATTTACAAAGGAGCATTATGGGTAGAGCCTAGCTCAAGAGTTTGGAAACTACAAACTGAAGTTAACGGCTGAGTCGGTTCCGAAGATCGGCACTGAGCCCCCCACAGTCAAGGATTACGTGAAGATTGATGACACTAGATCAGAAAGTACTCCCAAGGTTATAGCTAGTGAATGGAATAAAATGAAAGTGGAGTTTAAGAATGGGTTACAAATAAAAGAAGAACGGATATGGTCAAGAAGTAACAAGAATTATTTACAGGGACTGACAAATGTTAAGTATTGCAGAATAAGGGGAATCTCACAGAACAAGGGGAGGCACCAACTGCAGAGTGCTAAAGAGAAAATAAGGGGGTACCTGGATAATATGCATCAGTTTAAAAAATGCTGTTAATCAACTGTTTTTCGGTGATAATTCCAAAATGCAAAAAACTTTTAGCCCAATGACTTGGGCAAGAGAAAGTACAAGGGTTGTTGCCAAACTTAGGGAGCCTATAACAAGAAAAAACACAGGAGATCCTGTAGAAGTATTAGGGATATTTCAGAAATTGTATGAAAATTTGTATGAAGCAGAGAAATGGGCAAATCAAGAAAAGGCGCAAATGGAAATATTTATGGAAGACTTAAATATGCCAAGGTTAAATGCAGATGAGACTCAATAAGTAACAGTTAAGACAGGAGGAAATGAGATAAAATGGTGATGTATAACCAATACAAAGGAAAAGCTGATAGATGGTATTCCCGGTGGAAGTTTAGAAGCTAGAAAGGAAGAAAGTAATAAAGATCTGGAAGGTTTTGTATAACATTATTTTAAAAGGAGGGGAAGCACCAACATCCTGGGAAAAAAAAAGCTGTGGTTGCTGTAATACCTAAAGATGGTAAAGATCCATCAGACCCAGCTTCAAAAAGGCCCATTTCAATTTTAAACCATGATTATAAAGTGTTTATGTCTGTAATAGCTAGAAGAATGACAAAGATATTGCCAAAACTGATAGATATGGATCAATGAGTATATGGGAGGCAAATATTAATAGAACAATGATGATCCAGAGGAAAGCAAATGTAAGAAAATACCGCTGTCGTTAGTGGATCTTGATGCAAAGAAAGCATTTGACAAAGTATGACTAGGGCAATGGAAGAATTTGCATTCCCTGATACAATATTAAGGTTTATTAGGAGGATATATGAGGGATCAGAGGCAAAAATGAAAGTGGGAGGGTTCCTCTCTGACAAGCTGTCTGAACAGAGGGTCAAGATAGGGGTGTACTCTTTTCCCTTTATTTGCATTATATTTACAGCCATTGTCAAAGAAAATAAGGGACTTGGAAATTCAAGGATATAATTGATATGGTAATCAAGAAAAGTTGGCCTTATTTGCAGACAACATTATACTGTACCTGATTAAACCAGAAAAGGTATCTCAGTGATATGGAACATTCTGAGACAATTTCAAAGTTTTTTCGGGGATAAAATTAAAAACAAAACAAAGGCTACAGCTGTACACTATGTATCCACAAATGAATTGGCTCAGCAACATCTATATTTATAGTGACACAATAAATTGAAGTATTTAGGAGTATGGGTTAAAAAGGATTCTGTTATGAGAAATAAGGATATGTGGGCAGAGACAAAACAAAAGATATTACAAAAGCTGTGAAACTGGAAGCTTGTGTTTATGGATATGGATAGCAAGATACAAGCAGTGAAAATGCTTTTACTCCTTTTAGTTTTATATAAGTGTCATACATATTTTTATCAACCAGAAGTGAAGGTGTGGACAGCTCAAAGAGTTGAACGATTTTACCTGGGAGGGGAAGAGGGCAAGAGTCAAAGGGGTAAGTTGATCCTTCCAACAGAACAAGGTGGTATAGGATTGCCTAATTTGAAGGGATATTTAACAGCCTGGAGTCTGCATGTGCTCTTAGCGGTCGAGTGGCGTTCGAAAGACATGTGTAGAATGGCTGTGCCTTCGCTGAAGGTTGAACGTCGAGCTGGCACCTGTAAAAAATCTACTGCCAATCATTAGCGGACCGGAGTTCCGCTGTGGGGACCCCTAACCGGGAAAAGCCGAAAGAAGAAGAAGAAGAACAGTTAAGGGTCATATATATAACGCAAGCATAAAGCTACAATTCAAAGTGGAATGGGATGATGATGAAGTGGGGGAGGAGGGAATTCAAGAAATAAGGAGAGAGTGGGATTTTTTGATGCAGATCCTTAAGAACAACAGCCATACAGAATATTATATTCAAAGAGTAGCAGAAAGTTTTCTTAAAAATTAAGCCACATGACAATGGAGAAAGGAGATTCTGCCAATAGGGATGACTGCAATTAGGGGTACAGAGAATGGGCAATTAGAGTGGAGAGAATAGGCAAGAAGTGGCTGGAATTTACTGGAGAAAACTGGTAAAGGAACTGAGGTATTAGGAGCAGATACCTAGGGAGAAAAAGGTAACAGATCGAGAAGACGCTCCGAAGACATTTGGACTGCAGGGTACCAAGACTGCCATCCCTATCAGGGATTGATATCAGAGTATACGTAACATAAAGGGATCAGGGAACCTTAAGGGAAAGATCTGCTATGGTAGAGTTTTTAGTTGAACCTTAAACAGAAACTGCTATTGAAGAGATATAATTATTAGGGCATATAAAATACTGCATAATAACTACAAGAATCAAAGGAGTTCAGAAAAGATTGCGGAGAGAGACTGAATGAGCAATTCACAAGGGAACAATTGGAGGGCATATGCATGGCTCTCAAATATACAAAAAAGTCTAGAAGATTTAGGATTTTTACTTGAAAGTATTTGCATAGGAATTTTTATCCCCCAAGCAGGCTCCAAAAATGTTTCCTCCTATTGATAACAAACATTGGAGGTGTGATGGGGAAGAAAGAGATAATTGGGAACATATGTTCTGGAAATGTAATGAGTTGGCAGATTTTAAAAAAATCCTCTACAGAGTTGCTCTGTCAGAAATATTGGGTAAGCAAATTATTTTTTGAGATGGTATACAATAGCTAAATTATCCAGCCAAAGTAAGGCCTTGTTGGGTTTAATTCAGGTGGCTGCCAAAAAAAAAAAAAAACAATTACTAGAAAATGGAAATCAAAGTCTAAATCAAATCACTGTGAATACAATGTTTTGGGGTCATATACTTTCTTGTCAGTGGTGGAAAAGGTTATATATTTTTCCTTTACTTTGTTTTCTCCTCTGCCCACCAACTATTGTGCCTTCCAATGGTACATGGGCCCATTTGCTCCCTAGCAGAAAGGATCATTCCCATATCTGCCAAAGAAGCAGCCTGTATAGGGGACCATCATCTGGTAGATACTGGGGACATCTGTATTTTTGCTGGCATCCTGTCAAAGACAGAATTTTTGTGGCAAGGCCCTAACCCTTCCCTGGTGGTGGCAGCACAGTTGCATCACTGCAAAAACTGTCAATGCTCCCCCATATCCACGTGTGTACTTCTTCACATGTAGTACAGGAGCTGCCATAGTACATGCCACTGCTTACACTGGATCCTTTTTTCTGTGCCGAGACTTCCCTCCCTTGGCACCAGAGCAGCAGGGATGGCCTTTTAGGAGCTACCTCTGTTCTCCCAGATAGGCATCGCTCATCCTTCCTGCCTGAACCATCGGTTACTTGGGGTGCTAGCTAAACCTGGGTAGCCATCATAGCCTCATCTCCCATGCCACCAGTCTGGCTTGGAGAAGACCATGTGTTACTCTCAATGTGAAAGCCTGCACACACAACGTACACAATATAGTACAACCCAGCAATTTTGCATTAATGTGAAAGATAGAACCTGAGACACTACTGCATTATTGTGAGCAAAATAATGTATGGTAAAGGTGGAATGGAGTCAACATTTTCCACCACCCCATGCCAGCAAAACCCATAACATGCTGGCTCCTTACACTGGCAAAGACCAACTTCAGTCATTCATATGCTACAACTAAAGTGCTGGTGCTGAAGTGGTTAAAATTAGTGTTCAACCAGTTGTTGAATTCCTCATGATTAAACATTAAGTGAAGCAGCAGTCAAGGCAATTCACGGATTTTACAAATGTGTGGACACTCTGACCCAGAAATTCCAAGCTACAATGTCTTTGAAACTGACTTGCATCAGCCAAGCAAATATGCTCTACAACAGCTCACATCAGAAGACTGTTTATCCCTGAATTCCTTAATTCAAGAACTGGTGAACTACCATATGTCATGCATGAAGAACAAGGTAACTTTACAACTAAAGAGGCCTGAACCAGGGAACAGCTTTGAGGTCTACTACAGAAGGATGCTCTCCCTTTTCCAGTCACTGCTTGTTTTTCCCCAACCATCAACTTTAGTGAGAGTAACATGGAATTAAATCAGGCCTAAGTCCCAGTAGGATGAAAACATTAATTCCCAAATACATCAATGGTGATTGTCATTTTAGTAAAACCTATTAGCTAAAATTCTTCTTGAAAAATGAACAATCACAGATATAAGCAAACAACAAAGGAATGTGCTCCAAAACTTAACTTCAGCAACGCAAAACAGGGGTAGGTGCCAATTACAGATAATCAGCAAAATACATTTTCAGTAAAATGTATTCAGTAAATTGTGGCCTAACGTCACAGAAATCCCCATGAGAGATTTATCATGAGGACAGTCAGCTAAAATATTAAAAACAGATTCCACAGAAGACAGATGGAAATGTTGAGGTGGGGTTGCTTCTCTGTCTACCATGAGGGAGGTTGGATACAAACTCACTAAAATAAATTTCGAGATCACAATGAACCCTAGTGCTAATATTCAACTTTTCACTTTGTCACATATATTTAGTCAGAGATCATTCTATAATTCACACTGGAATATGGGATCCATCCTTTGTATGAGACCATTAAGCCTTGGTCCCATTTCATAGGTTCATACTAGACTATGTACCCTAGGGCATTTATAAGCCTAGCCAGAGTGTGTGTGACTTTCGCCACCCCTTAGAATGAGAATACTATGCCCATTTAGGGTTTAGTTTACTGTGCCTCTGTCTAGTAGTGACACACAGATGACCACCGGGGTAAACCTATGATCTCCCATCCACTCGTTTGCTTGGGTTGGTGGTAACTCAGGTGGATGCAAAAGATCCCATGGCACTTAGTGAAAATGGTAGGGAAGTTCCCTGATGGCCTGACCAAATTTCCCCATGTAGTATAAACACCACCTTTTGTCTCCCCTGAAAAGAGGTCAATAATCTAGTGAGACTAACCTGGTCAATGAAGGATACATATACACAAACATAAATAAAAACAAAATAAATGGTAAAATGTGCTCGTATCTGATGTACTACTTTTGTTAAAAGTATGAAGAAAATTAAATATTTCTGCAATTTAAATTAAAGCTTAATTCATCCATACATTGCCTGACACCTGTCTAATCCTCTTTGGGTCAGTTGGATCATATCCTAGCAAGCAATGGGTACAAATAAAAAAAGACAGTCCAAGAAGGAATGTCAGTCTACTGCATGTAAAACAAATTAGAATATCACCACTTCACCTACCAAATGTCTTTACAATGTGAAGGAAAACTGAAGCACCCATCCACAGAGACAGAAGGTGTGTAAACCCAATACAGAAGATCGCCAAGCCAGAAACTAAACCAGTGAACCAAGAGCTTTGAGGCAGCAATACTACGCTGTGCTAGCCTAACTTAATGCTGATCTGTTCAAGTATTTCATGTGGATACTCATACACTTCCCAAGAAGGGTGAAGTGCAAAATGTGCAAATTATGTTCTTTAACAAAACTTTTATTGAGGAGTGGACCCTCTCTGGTAACCTTTCCTCAATGCAATTGCTTTGGACTCATTTGCCCCATTTTCTTTTTCTTCTTGCTTATACAGTATTAGTTTAAAAAAATATGAGAATTGTTCATTCACATTAACAGTACAAAACAGTATAAGATCTGAATCAATGGGCCTCACAAAAGTGAGCCCACAGAAGCAAAAGCCTTCCTCCTCCGTGAATACACCCACGTCACTGAAAATGTGTGAGAACACTCAAGAGATCCTTGCCAAGTATGAACACAAATATCTGACTGTAACCAGCTTTAATTTGTAAAAGTTTTTGAGACTCCCTAACAAGAATGACTAAGTTTCAAAGATTTATGTCCACTGAAGCAGATAAGTAGTGCTTATCAGCACAGGTTTAAGACTAAACAGTTTTTTTCTTCTCTAGCAAGTACTGCCAGGATACTACACACATAACAGTCTTACACTGTATACAAGCACCAATCCCATATATGCAATATGGATAAGCTCTAAGCAATACTGGAGGAGGAGGAACATAATTTCTTTTATATGCAGTAACTGCTTTCACATTTTTTTTTACTACTGATGGTGGGGGAAATGACAAAGAATACAAAAACACTTACATCTTTCTGCTTTTTCCTGAGCTCTTCAAGCACTGATTCTAGTTGTTCATCTGCCACATCAAATGCCGTCTGCCCCTGTAAAAAGAATACACACAAAAACTGTAATACTTAGTAAATTGGCATCACTGTATAAAACAGTATGTTTTGCAAGCAGTTATACCTCCACAATCTGCAGTACTGTTACAATAGATAAGTCCATGGAATGCATGAACACATACTACAGTGCCCTTAACAAGATTTAGTGCATAAAGCTGCAAACTGTTGAAAATTACTGCTCATGACATAGCATGTATAGAAATGAAGCTCAAACCTTTGCAAGGAACTCTTCCTGTTACTTTTTAATACACTTAATGATACACGGGTTCAACATTTCAGAGCTAAGCATTAGCAAAGTTTGATGAAAAAGATAACAGAACTGAAATAAGTGATGTTAAATACCACCTCTAATCAACCACACAAGGCTCTGCCATACCTCTTTCAAAGCACGCAAATGTACTCAGCAACTTGGACAACTGTGCACAGTTCTGGAGACCTTAACTTTTTAAGAGTAAACACAAACACTGTAATACCCCCCACACACACACACACACCTCTACATGCACTGAGAAACTCCAGTAACACTGACATACTGCAAACCACACAAGAAAATGTGATTTTATTACACCGCCAAAGTACAGATCACACCACTGTACTCTTCTTAAATCCTCATACAATTTATCTTAGATTAGCTTTCCTTTTCACCTGCACAGCAGTGTACTTTAAATACATTTTCTCATCTTCTGCTCTCCTCTGGACACAACCTCATCATAGCCTGGGAAGCAATAACAGTAATGCTATGACCTTAATTAAACCTCTTCATAGTTCAACTACTGATGCAGCATTCCACAAACTTAAACCCTCAGTTTGGAACCTCCTTCCTCATGAAATCAGAAACTCCACTAATTACATCACTTCTTGCTCCACCTTTTAGTGTTTTTTTTTTTTTTTTTAAGTAACGATGGAAATGCGGTCCCAGATGTCCTGAGTTTAACTTCTTGTTCTCTTATTTCTTCACCCCTTTTCTTTTTATTCTTCATTCTCTTTATTAATACAGACTTGACAGCTATCTTCAGCACAGTCATTTCACATAACTTCTATTATTTAAAACGGTTTAGCATAGGCTTATAGCTAACTAACAATTTTTCCCTTCCCAGTCTCTTTCTTTCATTGTCTCCTTTACTTTCAGTTCACTGTCTTCTCCCTTCTTTTTGTGGCCTCCTTTACAAGACATTGCACATATGTACATAAACACTCACCAGGCTAAACAAGGAGAAAGGTACTGTCAGGTGCCAGGAACCACCACATAACGCACGTACAAATATGACACTGTCATTTGTCCATGTTGGTGTGAATGACCTGAGACGTACCTCCCTGGACTACATGAAGAGAGACATGGAGGAGCTCTCCGATCTTGTAGCCCAGGCAGGTATGACCCTAGCCCTGAGTAGCATCCTGCCATCACCCAGAATGATACCACAGTACAAGGACAAAATGATTGACTTCAACAATTGGCTAAGCTTCTGGTGTCATTCTATGGGGATCCAGTATTTGTCTGCCTGGGATGACATGATCGATAGATCACGATGCTTTGCCAGAGATGGCCTGCACCTCTCGCCCTTGGGATTCCGGATACTGACTAAAGCTCTTGCCACCCCTATAGTGCCTTTTTTAGGCAAGGTTCAAATGACAAATTCACCTCTGTAACAGGTGCTACTCAATGCTAGAAGTCTAGTCCTCAAAATGCACTCACTCGAGGAACTCCTTAAAATGGAGAACATCGACATCTATGCAGTGACATAGACCTACTTCAAAGCTCCAGACAGCACCCCTGCATTACCAGGCTATAATTCATATCACACCTTTCGGCAACCTAACCCGGAATAAAGCACTAAAGGTGGAGGCGTGTCCGTATTCATTAAGGATATCCACACCTCCAGGCTAGTTGCACAGTATAATGCATCCGAGATTATCTAAGTGGAACTAACTCTGGGCAAAACCGCAATCCAAATTGTAGCTTGCTACAGAGCCCCCACCATGCCCCAGGATTCCGACTCCTCATTTCTTGATACACTGAAAAGTATTAGGGTACAACCCAACATCCTAATAATAGGCGATTTCAACTACCCCACCATTAACTGGAAAAACTACTCATGTACCAACTCTTTTGCTCAACTTTTTCTGGAATTCATAAATTCCAATGTCTTAGATCCATTTATTCACACCCCCACCAGGGGCAGCAATATCCTAGACCTGGTCATTACCAACATGGGCAACCGGTGTTCCACACCAGAGGTCAATTCCTCGTTGGTCAGATTCGACCACAAGCTAATCACCCTAGACATCCACATCCCGCCCCCAACCCCAATTAGGGAAACCACCATAAAAACCTTCTCCAAAGCCAACTTCACACTTCTTAAGACAGAAGTGGCAAACTTCATGACACCCATGCAGATGGACAATAGAGGTACGACTGCTGAATCCTACACAAATGCACTTTATAAGCACTTACACGGGAGGATGGATCATGCTATCCCTAATAGAACCAAGATGCTATCCTCCAAAAAAAGGAAGCCAATCTGGTGGTCCTCTGCCATAAACAAATTCTACAACAGAAGAAAGAAACTGTTGCAAAAAAGAATAAAATCCCATGACTGGAGGAACTCCCTGGTCAACCTCAGTAAGAAGCTGAGAGCCCTCATAAAATCCTCCAAAGCTAGTTATGAAAACAAAATTGCCACTGACTCTAAAGACAACCACAAAGCATTCTATAGCTATGTCAAGAATCTCAATGGCAACACTCAGATCTGCTGAATTACAGCACAATGGCAATAAATATACAGAACCAACTGATATTGCCAACATCCTGGCAGATAGGTTCAGTGCTAACTTTACCCCCCTCTCACCCCCTAGAGGGCCCATCTCTATACCAGAAGAATGCAAAGTTCCTGTAATCACGTCTGCACAGGTAAAAAACACACTCTCCAAAGCCAAGAACACAGCATCCATGGGACCTGACAATATCCCAGGCTGCATTCTACAAGAACTACAGAATGAACTGGCACCCTACCCCAGTACAATGTTCAATCATAGCCTTACCTCAGGCTTTGTGCCCACTGAATGGTGCACCGTGACGGTTATCCCACTCCACAAAGGGGGAACCATGACAGACCCAGGGAACTACCGCCCCATTAGTCTGACGAGTCTGGTCTGGAAGGCCATGGAACTCATAAACAAACACATTGGTAATCTCCAAACTCTGGACCCTACCCAGTTCGGATATGTAAAAGGCAGATCATGTCTCCTAAACCTGATTGACTTCTTTGAAGCAGTCACCAAAGCCATAGATGAGGGTGAGGTGGTTCACACAGCTTATCTAGATCTCGCCAAGGCTTTCAACACCATCCCTCCACTATGGAATTATAGATAAGCTCACTAAACTAAGTATAAATCCCTATGTCGCAAGATGGGTTGCCAACTGGCTCACGGACAGAACCCACACTGTTATAGTAGCAGACTCCAAATCTGACTTCAGACCAGTGACAAGTGGAGTACCACAGGGTTCTGTCCTGGGTCCTCTCCTGTTTGGTATCTACTTCTCTGAAGTACAGGCTAACACAGGTGGTCTTTGGCTAACAAAGTTTGCAGATAACTGTAAACTAGGAGCCATAATTGAAACTCCTAACGATGTGGACATACTACAAAAGGGCCTCACTGAGACAGATGCCTGGTGTAAAAGCCATGGCCTGACGCTCAATGCCAAAAAGTGTATTGTCATCCCCTTTGGTAAAACTCTGTACACATGAAATACCACATAGCTGGTAGTCTAATTTATGTCAAAAACATGATAAGAGACCTTGGGGCACAGGTGGACAGTAGTTTCTCCTTTGATAATCACATTGCCACAGTGGTCACTCATTAGACCCATTATAGAGTACAACACCCCTTTTGGTATTTACCTCAAGACATCTACAACAACTGGAAAGGCCACAGAAATACCTCACAAAAGATTACTGGCCTCAAACAGATGCCCTATGCAGACCGTCTCAAAAAACTCCAGCATTACTCCGTCGCATATCGCCTACTCAGAGGCGATCTCTGCCTAACATACAAAGCTATGTCAAACCCAGAGCTGTTGGACATGCTCCACTTAAAGAAATCCCAATCCCTTCAAGCTACATGCTCTAGGGACCTAAACCTTGTCACCACAATAAACAGAACATGCTGGAGGGATAGATTCCTGTCCCAGAGACTTCCCATACTCTGGAACAGACTACCTATCTATGTCAGAGTTCCTCATTAGCACTCTTCAAGAAAAATATTGATGATTGGATGGGAAATGGCTCTGCTCGACAGGGGCACAGGAAAATAATTTTCTTGGGTGGTGAAAGTCAGGGTACACTTTTGGCTAGGCTTATACAGGCCCTAGGGCCAACAGCCTAGTACCTACTTATGAACCTATATTGTAAACTGCAAGCTGGTTTCCATATTTGTAATACTCAAATGTGTTTATATACCCATTTCTATCTCATTTTAAAATTCTGCAAACATGCATTCCAGTCTTACTTCTTATCTGGTCATGTATGCACTACTCTGCAAGCATTGTTTAATTATATTTTGTATTCTTTCTAGGCTCAGCCTGAAAATAGTCAGCCACTATCAGCACTTTACCTCAGTTAAAAATTAATACATACATATAAATAATCTTTGCTCATTCAGATAAGAAATGAATACTCTCTAACATTTACATAACATTCTGTGAAAATGCATTCTACATGTGCATATACAGTGAAGTATACTTTGCTATGTTTAAACTGTTGTTTTACACAATGCTATATAAACATTAGGGAGTTATTAATTTTCCATCTGAATGACCAAAGATTCCTTCTTTAGTAGCAAAGTGCCATGGTGCATTTTCCACCCTATCATACCAATATTGTGAGAGCTTTTCCTTAATAAAAAGCTTCATATTCTGTTTATTACAAATTCACTCACATAATTCACTATACTGTTTGGTGATGTCATTGTATGGATACGCACCAATAGACTTTAATGGACAGGGCCCCAGCATGCATTGTAGTGTAACAAAAAAAAAACTGTACCTCTTTCTACTTCATTTTGCTGCTTGTGCTTAGGAGTTCAACTGCATTTAGTTGCTGTATTTATTACTGCTTGTTGGTAGCCTCACTAAACTGATGACAGTATTCTACTGAATCGCTGCTTTATTTGTGCTGTCTGTTACTGTTGTGATTTGTGAGCTACTGTTTCAAAGCAACCTACTGATTAACTATATTTCATTGCTATGTACTGCAATTCATTACTGTTTAACTGTATTTTTTTCATACTGCGAGTTCTACTCTTGACTAAGTGATTAATCTGTGCTTCATTTGGGAGTTTTTTCTTCCCGAGTTCTTAACCTTAAAATTGAGTAGCACAGTCTAGATACAGATCTGCAGCATCCAGAGCTTCAGATGCATGTTTTTTAACCTTTTTTGAGGTATTCCAGCTACAGGTTTTCCTTTAGTAGCACTTGTGTTATCATCTACTAGTACTACTCGTAGACCTTCCTCCCTTTACCCTCTTAGCTCTTTCAATTCTTGACAAATATGGATGGCCAATTTCCTACAATTTCTCCTGCCAGTCTGGTCGATATGGACATCCTGAGACAGTGTAGCAAGTGCCTCATGTACACAGACAACCCTCTAGTACTACCACCTAGGAACATAATTTGTGAGAGATGCAAATACATCAAGCACCTAGTGTCATTGCTCTCTCCCCCACAAACCAGTATATATGGCATTGAAGGTTGGCAACACGAACATCACACCTACACAACACACTACCACATATGCAGAGGCCCTCAACAAAAGCATACCCAAACAAGAGAGACCTCTGAGGCATAAACGCACACAGACTCCACTGCCCACCACACCATACACAGTCCACACACACCTGTGTCTCACAGCCACTAAGGCCTAAACATAAACCCAACATATTCGTCACAGGAGACTCCATTGTGAGACACACAGATGTGCCCCCCACCAAGCTGGAAAAGGAGAAAGTCATGATTAGTTGTTTGTCATGTGCCAGAATCTGCCACATCACCAATGGAGGCAAGCCTCTCAAGAGGTACTGTTATGACTCTGTCATAGTCCATGTTGGAGTGAATGACTTGAGACGTACCTCCTTGGACTATATATAAAGACAGACATGCTCGAGCTCGCTGAGTGTGTGTCCCAGGCAGGTATGCCCCTAGCCTTAAGCAGCATTCGACCACCACCCAGAATGATGCCTCAATACAAACAGAAAATGTTTGACTTTAACAACTTGCTTAGTTTCTGGTGTCATTCAAAGGGGATCCAGTACCTGACAGCCTGGGATGACTATTGACAAGCCACAATACTTTGCCAGAGATGACCTCTCTGTCTCCTGACAAAGGCTCTTGCCTCCCCCCCATAGCGCCTTTTTTAGGCAACGCCATGAGGTCAAAACTACCAATATGAAAATTTCATCTAAACGTAAATTAAAGGTCATGCTGCTAAACGCTAGGAGTCTAAACATGAAACTGCATTCATTGCAAGCATTCTTAACCCTGGAAGAAGCTGACATTTTTGCAGTCACAGAAACCTGGTTCAAAGCTGTGGAGAGCACTTTAGCCATACCAAGTTACTCATCCTATCATTCATTCAGACCCAAAGTCGTGGGCAGCAAAACAAAAGGAGGTGGAGTTGCAATATATATAAAAGACGTACACACCTCTAGGCTGGTGAAACAGTATGATGCACAGGAAATAATTCAGGTGCAGTTAACAACTGACAATACCCCTATTCAAGTCATAGCTAGCTACAGGCCTCCAACTCTGACTCAAGATGCCCTCTCCAGCTATCTGGACCTCTTCGAATCTATAAAGATTCAACCCTTTACCCTGATCCTGGGTGACTAACTATCCAACCATAGACTGGAAGAAATACTCATGCCAAAACACAAATGCCCAGAGATTCCATGATTTCGTCAATGCAAATGCCTTGGACCAGTTGGCTGACACCCCCCACAAGAGGTGAAAATATCTTGGATTTAGTATTAACAGAGTAACCACTGCAGCATCCCTACAGTGTCATCATCTCTGATAAGAACCGACCACAAAGCAGAGTCACTTTCAAAGTCACCAAAAAAATATTCTCCAGACCTGATTACAACTTCCCGAGGGAAGGTATAAACAGGTTCACAGCCCCCTCCCCATCCACAGAAACTGGCACATATGTCCAAACTTACACCAAAATACTATATGAGCATTTATATAGCTGCATGGAATCATTAATATCAGACAGGACAAAACCTCCTCCTCAAGGAAGAGTAAACCTGTTTGGTAGACATCTACAATAAATAAACTCTATAATAAAAGTAAATAAATTGCTGTCCAGGACCAAGAAGGCGCAGGTGTCTAACTGGAAGCAATATCTCCTTAGCCTGAACAAGCAAATAAGAGCACTAGTGAAATCCTCCAAAGCAAACTTCGAGTCCAAATTGGCCACATCTGCTAAAGACAATCATTCTTCACACATGTCCACAATCTCAAGGGAGACACTCAAATCTGCTAAGAACTGGTGGTCAAGGACACCACATACACAAAACCCTGTAGTTATAGCCAACCTGCTGCAGACAGGTTCAGTGAAAATGTCACTCTTCTACCCCCCGCATCAGTAAAACAGGACATCCCCAGTACCCGCCCCACTCACCTTACTTCTACAGAGGAAGTCATCAATGCTCTCTCAAAGGCAAAAAATACAGCCTCCATGGGACCTGATAACATCCCAGGCTGCATCCTACATGAACTCAGGCAGGAACTTGCAGCACCATTAGGCACCCTATTCAACCAAAGCCTGAGTACTGTCTTCGTCCCAGCCGAGTGGAGGACAGCTACTGTCATCCCTTTGCACAAAGGTGGAGCGCCCACTGATCCAAGAAATTACAGACCCATCAGCCTAACTAGCCTGATATGCAAGGCCAGGGAGCAGATTATCATGGACTTCATTAGCAAGGACATTGGCAACCTCCAGGCACTTGATCCCACACAGTTTGGTTTTGTCAAGGGGAGGTCATTTCTGCTGAATTTGGTCGACTTCTTTGAGACAGTCACCAAGGCTATAGATGAGGGGAAGACTGTGCACACCGCCTACCTTGACCTGGCCAAGACCTTTGATATTATTCCCCACTCAGGTATAATAGATAAATTCTCTCAACTAGGTATCAATCCATATGTTACCAGATGGGTAGCAAACTGGCTCACTGATGGAACCCACCTAGTCAAAATAGGGGAAGCCACCTTAAGTAGTAGACGCTTAACAAGCGGTATACCCCATGGATTGGTCTTGGGGCATCTGCTGTTTGGGATATACTTCTCAGAGGTGCAGGCCAAATCTAGTGGGCCATGGCTGACCAAGTTTGCAGACGACTGCAAGCTAGGTGCTGTCAATTCCCCTAGTGATGTGGACATCCTCCAGTAGGGTCTCACCCAAACAAAATGACTGGTGCCAGAAACGTGGTGTCAAACTGAATGCCAAAAAATGCATCATCCCTTTTGGGGAGAAAGATGTCCCCACAAATTATCACATTGATAATAAGGCAGTAAGCACTCAGTTGTGAGGGATTTTGGAACCTGGGTTGATAGCAAACTGACTTCTGACCACCATATTGCCTCCGTTGTATGGAATGCTTTCTACATGGCCCACCTCATTAGTAAGGGTATCTCATCCAGGGACAAGGTGGTTATAATATCCCTGTATTCTTCCCTTATAAGACTGATTATTGAATACAATGCCCCTTTTCAGCATGTACCTCACAAAGCACATGCAGCAGCTGGTGAGACCACAGAGATTCCTCACCCGTAGAATCCAGGGCCATAAACATCTACCCTACAGAGATGGGCTTAAAGCCCTGTCCCTCTACTCAGTCTCCTACAGACTCCTCAGTCTGGCATACAAAGCAATCTCAGACCTCACCCTGATGGGATTGCTGCATATCTGCAAGTCAAGCTTTACTTGAGTAACCTGCACACGGGACCTCAACCTGGTCTGTGACATCAATAGGACTTGTTGGCGGGACAGAATTTGTGTCCCAGAGACTCCCCTTTTTGGGGAATAGACTCCCTCTCCACGTGAAGCAGAGTACCTCATTACACCTTTTAAAGCGCAACCTGGATAACTGGATGGGGAACAGAAAATACACCCCTGGGATTCCACCTATGTCCCTGCTGGACAGTGGCATAGGGTGCTGACTTGTTGGAACATGGGCTAAATTCTTGGCTAGGTTTGTATGGGCCTCAGGGCCAATAGCCTAGTATCTTCCTATGATCCTATGTTTACTGGGGGAGGGGATGATTTTTTAAATATTTTTACTACCAAGGTTTGCTTCTCTCAATCTAAAAAAGCTCCTCACTGTAGAATCTCATGCTTTTGGTTAGCAAACACGTCTCACAACTACAAGTGAATGAGTATGTAAACTGACTGGTAAGTTCTTGGATAAAACCCTTGATTTAAGTCCAGCTTCACCACACACTGATTCAGTGCCCACTGCGGCTTATGTTTCAACTTGTCTTACACTCGCCCTTGTCATCACTCAGAATTAAGACCCTAATAGACTTTAGATCTTGCAGTAGTGGCAGCTGTTCCTCCCATCTGAACAACTGGAAATGCTGAGCCTCAATTCAACCACTTTGTACTACGCAAAAAATCAGTCAGATGGGTGTGCTGCATATCATGGTTAGATGAGATCAGTTGGCTATCATTAGTAGCAAATGGCAGTGACATCCTCCCAAGATCTTCAAACTGAACATCCTTCCAGCTTTAGCTTGCATTCTGGTAATTACCTTCTAAGAACATTAAAAAAAAAGAGAAGTGGTGAAAAGATGCTCCCCTAGTAGAGCCCGACAAAGAGCATACATGAATCTGATTTAACATATATATATATATCTATATATATATATATATATATATATATATATATATATATATATACAAGGACCTCAGTGAATGTACACAGGGACTAAACATGCAGCATAAACCCCAGTATTCTACATTGCTACAGGAACACCCACATCACATATCAGGTCACATTATGACAAGCCCTCTCAGAGTAAACAAACCAACTCTGAACAGGGTAGCCATACTTCCACAGCACTTCAAACAAGGATAAACACATGGAATACTGTTTCATGGCTAGGATGATGTCTATACTGTAACTATCATCTAGAGTTTCGTCACCAGCACTCTGGGGCACAGGCTCTTCTGCAGAGGCTCAGTGTATGACCCCGCTATAGTCACACCACACCCTCTGCTCATCCATTTTTAAAGTCTGAGACCATCAATTACGAATTTGCTATTCCATAGGTTCACAGGTGAATACTAGGCCAAATTACCCAAATGGCCATTTTAAGCCTGGTCAATAACCTGACGCCACAATCAAATCCTGTATCTTGTGGCTATGATGCAAAGACCTTAATCACTGTGTTAAACCCATCCACAAAACCTGTACCTTGTGTCTGAAAGGTAAACACCTTAACCATCAACCCAACACAAGCAGTCACTCGGTCATCTTGAAGCTTGAAAACAAACCATTTGGACTACATTCTGCATCCAGGGAAGTACATTTAAACTAAATTTAAAATACTGTACTTATCTTTTACTAATACTGTACTTATCTTACATTTTAAATCAGTTTTGTGTGTTATGTTTGCTCTTTATCTGAAGTTAAGGCTATTTAAGTCATTTTTATAGTCTGCAGTGCTTTTTGGTTTCAATGCTGATTAGGCCCTCATTTTATTACATTTTTAGTAGCTCGCTCCTGAATTTGGTTTTCTACCCACCCTATTCTGGTTGTGCTTTTAAAATTGGAGGAGCTTGAGCTACATGACCCTACTGTATATACCTGGCCCTAGAAGCTCCTCCCAGCCTTACCACCAATGCTCATCTTACTAGTTACTAACAGAAGAAATTGGGACGGCCCTTCCTTAGACTGTTTAGTGTACTATGAAATTCCCTTAAAGGGTATGTGCTCCTCATTGCTGGCTTGTCTGCCTTTGACTCACCTTGTAATTACATGTAGCTAGTTACTAGATTTGTTTCTGGTACCTTTCCACTTGTGGCTCACAAAGGTTTGTTTTTACATTAAGAAGAGCCTGGGACTGCAATTCTTGTGGCAGGAGAAAGATAGCCTGGTCTGCCTGAGTTGGGACATACACAGGTAGGCTAAGTGAAAATTACTTACTGTAGTTAGTTGTTTGATTTGTTTAAGATACCTTTTCACTTCTGACCAACTAAACTGTCTTTTTACATCAAGAAGACTGGGACTGTAATTCTAGTGAGAATAAAAAGGCAACCTCTTCTATCTTATCAGAGTTGAAAAACACAAAAGGGGTTTTAAAAGGACAATTACTTGTTGTAGCTAGTTGGTACCTTTTCACTTTTGGCTAACCAAAGTGTGTTTCTACATTAAAAAGATTGGGACTGCTTTTCTAGTGACAGTAGTATACTAGTAAGTCTGAGTTGGGAAACACACAGGGAATGTTAAAGTGAAAGTGTTTCATCAGCCAGAGGGCTTTTATGGGTTTACTTGTTTGGTGTTAATCTGCATTTTACAGCTACTTTTGCTGGGCTAAGTTCCAGGATCATCCGTCTTGTGACAAAAGGTGTTTACTTCTTTTCTCTCTGAGTTGGGAAGGATTCCAGGGAGCTCAAAGTGTATTAGTTTACTGGCCAAAGGGCATGGGAGTTGGTTTTCAGTTTTATTTTGTTTGCAATAAATTAGGTGTGTTTTTGCCGAGCTATTCTCCATGCAGCATCAATTAGCAGTACCCTGTACAGTAGTAAACCTATAATGCTAGTACTTGGGACTTCAACCTGTAACACAGAAAGGTTTTGTGTGGAGCTAAGCTTAGGGCAGCTGGTTAGTACTCAAGTCATAGGGGATTTTACTGTATGGCACACACATATCACTTTCACCAAGCTGGACAAGCAGAAGATAACAGTTATCTACCTATCTGGAGCAAGGATACGCAATATCATGCTCAAGTCATTGCACCACAGCAGCCAATATGATACTATCATGATTTTGTCGTAGTCCATGTGGGTGTAAATGACCTGAAATGTTCCTCACTGGATTATATAAAAACAGACATTATGGATTTCTTTCAATGTGTTACAGACTGGTACATGCATTGCATTCAGCAGCATCCTACCTTCAGTGAGGATGATGCCACAGTTTGTTTGTGTCTTTCGGCTTTTCCCGGTTAGGGGTCGCCAGAGTGGAACTCCGGTCCACTAATGATTGGTAGTGGATTTTTACGTACCGGGTTACCAGCCCTGATGCACAACCTTCAACGAAGGCATGCCCCATTCACGTATGCCTCCACACAGAAGCCGCTCTAGCTAAGAATCGAACGGGGCAACGCTACCGCAGCACCACCACCGCAGTCAGGATGATGCCACAGTATGAACAGAAAATGACTGACTTTAATAACTGGCTAAGTTTTTGGTGTCACTCTAGGTGAATCCAATATCTATCAGAATGGTAGGACATGACTTACAGACCGCATTATTTTGACAAGGATGGTCTGCACCTGTCCTCCCCCCTGGACTTTTGGATATTGGCTAACACTTTATCCACCCCCCTTAGTGCCTTTTAAGGCAATGTCAAAATCACAAACTACCAACATAGCAAAAAAAAAAAAAAAAAAAAAAGCAACCTTTGGGTGTTACTGCTCAATGTTCAGAGACTAAACAAGAAATTCCGGGTTTATATTAGCAACTTACATGATTAGAATGTCAAGTCCATGTTGATCAACACATATTCTTCACAAGTGCTACTCAGCAAAAGCACTAAACATCTACAAGCTGCATTTCGAAATGTTATAGTTGGCCAGCTTAAGAACGTGAACGTCTTACTTCATACTGTATCTCGTTCTAATAATAACTTACACACTTAAAACACTTGAAAGGTAGTTAAGAAACACTGAATATAAATGTTAAGTTTATATAATTCACGGGCATTTATTTTGTGTTTTTTCAAAATAGTAAATATTAGTATTGAATTGTTTTCATACTTAAAAGGAACATAATTAGAATATAAAAGGCACGTCTTGAAGTCATTACTTGTGTGTTACACATACTGTGTACATTTTTATAATAAAAATAAGAGTGCAAAGGCTAGCACACAGTTGTTTTTCCCTGGTATCATTGGTGAATATTACCAGACAGTTGTGTTGTTATGCTGTTGAAAATGTAGTTCTGTGACGGTATGTGCTGTATGCACCGTTCACTAGACTGCCTTTTGTTTAATTTAATTTGCCACGTTTTCCTGACCTTGGAAGGGTGTTTCACTTATTACAGTAGTAATTTTATTTATACATTCAGTTACGGGTGTATGTTTGCATAAAACGTGCTTGTGTTTATATATTCACTACGAGACTAGGAAACTGGTGTGAGCCAACTATAATTTTTCAATTATGTCACTTTCAATGTTTTTATGTTTCAGTTAACTGAGATTGGTGAATTTGTCGACATTGTCCGATTCGCCGTTTTGAGAGTTCAAGTTGCCAATACAGACCCAAAACTCCACACTCTACAGGCTCATCTCACTCTGGAGGATGTACACATCTGTGCTGGCACTGAGACTTGGTTTAAAGCCACAGAAAGAAACCCCTCAGTGGTAGGCTATAGTGCTTTCCACACATTTAGACCAAAAGCAGCACAGACAGGGGCCAAAGGTAGATGTGTCTCAATCTACACTAGCAAAATATACAACTCCAGGTTAATTAAACAGGCTGATGCCCTGCAGTTCAGCCATCTTCAAGTCTCCAAAGACAAGATTCCTTACTATGTCGTGGACAGCTACAGGGTGCCCACTACGACTCACAAAGCTCAAAACTCCTATCTAGACTTGAGAGGTGATCATCATGCAACCAAATACTGTATTCATGGGAGACTTTAACTACCCCTCTATAGACTGAGAAAAATACAGTGCCTTTAGCTCACAGGCACAATTTCTCCTGGACTTTATCAATACAAACACCCTGGACCAGAGCGAGTGCACTCCAACCAGAGGATCAAACACTAAAAACAAACCCCACTGTGAGATCCTTACCGTAACAGGCGATATAACAAAATAAAAGTCATGGCCAAAATCAGTAAAAGAAACTCTCAGATAAAAGAGCTCTCTGATTCAAGTAAACAAGAAATCAAGAGGTTTAAAAAAGTCTAATATGGTCAATTATGAGGTCAGGATAGCATCCCAAGCTAAGGGCAATCACAAGGCCCTCTTCAGCTGTCAAGAAACTTGATGGTAACATTCAATAGTGCCCAGAAGTAGTGTTAAGTGGCACAAACTTCACTGACCAGGGTGGAACAGCAAATCAACTAACTGCTGACTTTAGCTGTAACTTCACCCACTACCCCCTGTGAAATCCCTTCTAGCACATCTCCCCAACTATCAACAGGGAGTAAATCCTGGTTGTGCTCACTAAGGCCAAAAACACTGCATCAGTGGGCCCTGACATTATCCTTGGTTGCCTCCTAAATAGTCAAAAATATGACCAAGCAGGACCACTTGAGGAACTCTTCGACAACAGCCTCAAAACAGATTACGTTAGGTGAATACAGGGCTGCAACAGTCATCTTTCTTCATTTGGATGGATCATCAACCGACCCATGGAACTACAGACCCACTAGTCTGACAAGTCTGATATGCAAAGCTATCAAATGAATTATCATGGAAATGATCAACAAGGACATTGGCAAAATAGAGACACTGGACTCATCCCAGCTTGGCTTTAAGGGAAGAAACTAATCAAAACACAACTCCAGCATGCAGAAAAAATATTAAGGAATCTAAAACTGCGTGCACTGCACCAAGGAAGCCCAAACAGAAATATGGTAATAACACAATTTATTGAAAATAAAAAAAATAAATAAAATGAACAAAGCTGAGCACTTTCATCCTCAAAATATTGGATTTCTTCAAAACTTCTAAATTGTATATTGACACCATTTATAAATACTTACAAAACTTACAAGAAATGGTTCACAACCAATCAAAATGAAACAATGAACAACCTAGATGACAACATGTTATTACACAATGATTTGCGTCTTTCTTCTAATCAAACTATGTTTTTTTATAACAATTTTAATATTTTCAACTATAGTAACTTAAATATTGACATTAACTATTTAAAAAATATGAAAAGGTTTCAATTCATCCCTTCTAAACATTTTGATATTGCAGGTATTCTACTGGACTTCAAGTTGTTTCTTATGAAATAAATCTATGTTATATATTTCAAGGTAATGAAACTCTAGTATCTGATGGGTCTTTGAAGGAAAAATGTGAGTTTAATCACCCACCCCTTCATCTAACTAGTACAAAGGGGTTTAAGAATTTATTTATTTTTATTTATTTTACATTTGTTGACCGGGATAGTCCGACTGGATATATGTCAATTTTCAGCACAGGCCCAGCGAGAAAAGCTCCAAGATAATAACACACATTGAACATTTAGTAAATGCTAGTTTCAAGCAGCTTCAAAGACATAATAAGAGTGGGTTTTATAACTTGAAATGTGAAGAACAATCCTTTATACAATTTCTTTTCCAAAAGTCATGCACACAGAATTATGAAACCTGACAAAGGAGGGAGGGTGTGGTTTTTAATAGAAACTATTGATTATCACACACACATGTATAAGATCTTGGGGAATAGAGACAAATATATTACTGTATGTAGGAATGAAATCAATATGGCACACTCAAAACTTATTTCATATTGAACAATCATTTTTTGCAAGGGGTGATTAAAAAGCAATTGTTTGAATTTTTGACTGTGGAAAATCCTTGTTTTCCACTTATGTTTGATACCTAAGATCCATAAATTGATGGAAGATCCTCTTTTAAGACCAATTGTGGCAGCTAAGAGGTTATAAGACCCATTCCCTGGCTATTTTTGTTGATCAGAAATTGAAGTAATTTGTAACAAGTATTAGTCGCATTTTGAAGGACTCGTGGGATTTTCTAAAGAATATTAAATCAGGTTTTTACTATGAGGACCTGATCTTTGTAACTACAGATATTGTAGATCTTTTTCATGTACTCCTCATTTGTTAGGACTTGAATGATTTCATAAAGTGATTGTGGAATGTGAATCTAATTAGTTCAGAGGTTGTTTTAATAGCTGAATTCATGGAATTGACTTTAGACAATAATTTCATGTTTTTAATGGCAAATATTACAAGCAGGTCAAAGGTGTTGCCATGGGGGCTTGTTGTGCCCCAATCTATGCTAATTTAGTACTAAATTACTGGAAAAAGAAATGTATTGTAAATTACCCCTTTGCCCCTTATTGGCATCTTTATATCCGATTTTTGAAAGCTATTTGCATTTTATGGAAGGGTACCTTACACTGCTTGAATTTTTTAGCTGCACTACATTTTTTACTTACGTATTCTCATTTTATTGAGAGCAATAATTATTTGGATGTTACTTTATACAAACTTCACAAGGAGGTTAGACCTCACTCATAAGTGTTTTGGAAAGATAATTTTTCAAATTCTTATTTCCATTACTTGAATGGGCACCTTTTTTATCAACAGAAAGGTATAATAAAGGGGCAAATGACCTCTGATTACCAAATTATTGCAGAAATTGAGTACATTAAGCAATTGTTTTTGGAAAGACATTATCTGTTTGATTTAGTTACTAAAATGGCATGTGAAGTGATCGATTAGCACAACACAAAGTTTGCACCAATTTTGGGTAGTGATTTAGAGATTCCGGTTTGTAGGAATGATGTGGATATTTTATTAAAGACAACTTTTGTTTTTACATTTAATTCGAAATCCAAATATATAAAAAAATAATAAATATTGGGAGATACTGACTCATCTTTCAGAAGTTACAGATATCATACCTGCTAAACCTGTTTTTGTATGGAAAAGGACAGGAATCTTAAGGAAATTGTAAAAAATAGGGTTGATAGCAATGTGTTGCAGAGTAATAAACATGGTACTTTCAAGTGTGGGTTTTGTAAACAATGCAGCTATCTAAGTAATGTGGGAGAAATTTAGAGGCTAGAAAATTGTTAATAAAATCCACAGGGCATTTTAATTGGAACAGTAGAGTGGTTGTTTATTTAGCCCTGTGTTTGGGCTGCACAAGTTATGTACGTAAAAACGGAGAGATTTTAAAAAAATGTTATTTATGAACACGTACGATGTTGAACATGGAAATGAATCGGATACATTTCATAGGCATGCTAAGATATGTTCTTCGAGTATATACCAGTTTTTTGCTCTTGAACAGGTACCCGTTAGTTCAAGAGGAGGATCATAGGAGACAAGAGTTGAATACAAGGAGCTTTTATAGCAACTGAAATTGGAAGCAGAGAATTTCCCTGGGTTAAATGATAACATTTCTATTTCCAGTGTGTTAAATATTTGTGCAGCCAAGTTAAAAGATTCTTACTGTTTTTGTACATTACAAAAAATTGAAAATGATGTTACTTCCTATATTTACATTTTACCATTTGTGTGGATATTATCAACTATACCTAATTTTGTTTGTTGGCAAAAGCAAACCTTGTTTTGTGCATATATACTTTTTTAGTGTACATCCTGTATTTTACATTCATGTCTCTTTAAGGGGCTTTATGAATTATTTATTAGGTTGTTCATTGTTTGTTAATTTTGATTGGTTGGGGACCATTTGCTTTTAATTTTTTTTAAGTATTTATATATGGTGTCAACCTATAGTTTAGAAGTGCTGAAGAAGTCAGACATTTTGAGGATAAAAGGGCTCAACTTTGTTTATTTTTTTCAATAAATTATTACCATATTTCCATTTGGCCTTCCCTGGTGTAGTGCCCACAGTTTTGGATTCCTTTGTTAATGAAAGGTCTTGCCAACTAAACCTGATACACTTCTTCGAGAGGGTCACCAGGGCTATGGATGAGGGGAAAATGGTGCATACTGCCTATTGTGACCTAGTCGAAGTGCTTGATACAATACCTCAACTCTGGTATCATTGACAAACTCTCAGAACAAGGCATAAATCACTACAGAGCTCACTGGATTGCTGACTGACAGACAGGACTGGAGAAGTAAGGATTGCTGAGACCACCTCCACCAGGAGAGTCCAGTCACCAGCAGAGTACCCCAGGGCTCCATGTTGGGCCTGCTCCAGTTTGGCATCTACTTCTTGGAAGTAAAGGCTAATGTCAAGCCCTATGACGCATCAAGTTTGCACAGGAACGTAAACTGGGAGATATTACAGATTCCCCCCATGACAGCAACAGCCTACAAGAGGGTCAAATACAAACAAATGACTGGTGATAAAGCCACAGATTAAAACTTATCATGAAGAAATGCATTACAGTGTCCTTTGGGAAATCATCCACTCAAGCTAATTACTCGATCGATAAACACCCCTAAGAGTTGACCCAACAGTTAGGGAATCTGAGAACACAGGTAGGAATTCATCTGACCTTTGACAAACATGTAGCCAGGACAGTAAAAAATCATTTTATGTCACCTAACTTATAAGCAAGGGTGTGGAATCCAGGTCCAAAGAAGTTATAGTACCACTCTACTCAACCCTCATCAGAACAATCATGCCCCCTTTGGCATGTACCTAACCAGGCACTTGCAACAGTTGGAAAGCCCTCAAAGGTTCTTCATAAGCAGAATCCAGGGTACTGATAACCCTGCCCAAAACAGATCGCCTTAAGGCCATATCTCTGTACTCATTCTCCTTACAGTTTACTGGACGGCGATCTATGCCTAGCACATGGCATCCTCAGATCCAGTTCTGCTGGCTCTGTTGCACATATGAAAAACAAACGGCATCAGAAACACTAGATTTAAGGACCTAAACTTTGCCTGTGACATAAACAGAATATGTTGGAGAGACTGATATGTGTCTCTCAGTATCCCCGTGCTATGGAATCTATGTAAACCAGAGTTCATCCCTAACCCTAGCCAAAAGGAATCTTGATCACTGGATGGGGAACTGCAAATTCACCCACAGTCAAGCAAGTAAATTAATCCCCAACTAACACCCCCCACCACATAACCTTTTAATATCTATTTGCTAACATACCCCAACTTACAGTTATTACTTAGTTATTTGTCTTTGTTTACTGAGAAATACAACTGAGTAATACCCATTTTCAGCAGAGGCCCAAGCAGAAAAAGCTCCATTTGTTTACATTGCATTATACTAAGTTCCAGTTAAACACAGAGTAGTCACATTTATAGGTTCATAGATAGGTACTAGGCTATTGGCCCTAGGGCCTATATAAGCCTAGCCAAAAAGGTACCCTGGCTTTTGCCACCCAAGAAAATTATTTTCCTGTGCCCCTGTCGAGCAGAGCCACAGAGGTGATCCCGGGATGAATTTCCCATTCAATCATCAAGATTTTTCTTGAAGAGTGCTAATAAGGAGCTTTGTTTGATATAGACAGGTAGTTTGTTCCAGAGTATGGGAAGTCTCTGGGACATGAATCTATCCCTCCAGTATGTTCTGTTTATTGTAGTGACAGGGTTTAGGTCCCTAGAGAGTTTAGCTTGGAGGAGTTGGGATTTCTTTAAGTGGAGCATGTCCAACAGCTCTGGGTTTGACATAGCTTTGTATGTTAGGCAGAGATCGCCTCTGAGTAGACGATATGCGACGGAGTAAAGCTGGCGTTTTTTGAGGCGGTCTGCTTAGGGCATCTGTTTGAGGCCGGTAATGCTCTTTGTGAGGTAGTTCTGCAGCCTTTCCAGTTGCTGTAGATGTCTTGTGAGGTACATACCAAAACGGGCGTTGTACTCTATAATGGGTCTGAGTGACAAGTAGAGGGGAACAATGACCCCCTTTTTCCTGGATGAGAAACCTTTTGTGATGAGGTGTGAAACGTTGAAGGATTTCCTGACTACTGTGGCAATGTTATTATCAAAGGAGTGACTGCTGTCTACCTGTGTCCCAAGGTCTCATCACACTTTCGGTGTTAAGTTGACTACCACCTATGTGGTAGCTCATGGGCACAGAGTTTTTACCACAGGGGATGACAATGCACTTTTTGGCACTGAGCTTGAGGCCATGGCTTTGACACCAGGCATCTGTCTCCGTGAGGCCCTTTTGTGGGATGTCTACATCATTAGGAGTTTCGATTATGGCTCCTAGTTTGCAGTCATCTGTGAACTCAGTTAGCCAAAGACCTTCTGTGTTAGCCTGTACTTCAGAAAAGTAGATACCAAACAGGAGAGGACCCAGGACTGAACCCTGTGGTACTCCACTTGTCACTGGTCTGAAGTCAGACTTGGAGTATGCTACTTTCACAGTCTGGGTTCTGTCAGTGAGCCAGTTGGCAACCCATCTTGTGACATAGGGATTTATACCCAGTTTAGTGAGTTTATCTATAATTCCAGAGTGGGGGATGGTGTCAAAAGCCTTGGCAAGATCTAGATAGGCTGAGTGAACCACCTTACCCTCGTTTGCGGCTTTGGTGACTGCTTCAAAGAAGTCTATCAGATTTAGGAGACATGATCTGCCTTTTACAAAACCGAATTGTGAGAGGTCCAGAGTTTGGAGATTACCAATGTCTTTGTGTATAAGATCCATGATGATACACTCCATGGCCTTGCAGACCAGGCTCGTTAGGCTAATGGGGCAGTAGTTCCCGGGGTCTGTGGTGGCTCCCCCTTTATGGAGTGGGATAACTGTCACTGTGCGCCATTCAGTGGGCACAAAGCCTGAGGTGAGGCTATGATTGAACATGGTGCTTAGGTGGGGTGCCAGTTCATTCTGCAGTTTGTGTAGAACGCAGGCTGGGATGTTGTCAGGTCCCATAGATGCTGTGTTCTTGGCTTTGGAGAGTGTGGTTTTTATACCTGTGCAGTTGTGATTACAAGAACTCTGCATTCTTCCGGTATAGAGATGGGCCCTTTACGGGGTGAGAGGGGGGTATAGTTAGCACTGAACCTATCCGCCAGGATGTTGGCAATATCAGTTGGTTCTGTATATTTGGTGCCATTGTGCTGTAACTCAGAGCAGATCCGAGTGTTGCCATTGAGATTTTTGACATAGCTACAGAATGCTTTGTGGTTGTCTTTAGAATCAGTGGTGATTTTGTTTTCGTAACTAGCTTTGGAGGAGTTTATGAGGGGTCTCAGCTTCTTATTGAGGCTGACCAGGGAGTTCCTCCAATCATGGGATTTTACTCTTTTTTGCAACAGTTTCTTTCTTCTGTTGTACAGTTTGTTTCTGGCAGGGGACTACCAGATTGGCTTCCTTTTTTTGGAGGATAGCATCTTGGTTCTGTTAGGGACAGCACGATCCATGCACTCGTGTAAGTGCTTATAAAGTGCATTTGTGTAGGATTCAGCAGTCGTACTTCTAATGTCCGTCTGCATGGGTGTAATGAAGTTTGCCACTTCTGTCTTAAAAAGCGAGAAGTTGGCTTTAAAGAATTTTTTTTACTGTGGTTTCCCTAATTGGGGGGGGGGGGGATGTGGATGTCTAGGGTGATTAGCTTGTGGTCGAATCTGACCAATGAGGAATTGACCTCTGGTGTGGAACACCGGTCGCCCATGTTGATAATGACAGGGTCTAAGATATTGCTGCCCCTGGTGGGCGTGTGGATAAGTTGATAAAAGGGACTGGAATTTATGAATTCCAGAAAACGTTGAGCAAAAGAGTTGGCACAGGAGTAGTTTTCCCAGTTAATGGTAGGGTAGTTGAAATCGCCCATTATTAGGGTGTTGGGTTGTACCTTAATATTTTCCAGTGCATCAAGAAATGAGAAGTGGGAATCCTGGGGCATGGTGGGAGATCTGTAGCAAGTTACAATTTGGATTGCAGTCTTGCCCAGAAGTTGGTTGTACTTGGATAATCTTGGATGCATTATGCTGAGCAACTAGCCTGGAGGTGTGGATATCCTTAATGAATATGGACACACCTCTGCCTTTAGTGTTTCGGTCCAGGTTAGGTGGCCAAAGGTGTGGTATGACTTATAGCCTGGCAATGCAGGGGTGGTCTCTGGAACCTTGAACCAGATCTCTGTCACTGCACAGGTTTCTATGTTCTCCATTTTAAGGAGTGCCTCGAGTGAATGCATTTTGAGCTTTACACTTCTAGCATTGAGTAGCATTACCCCCAGATGTTGCTTGGTTGTACCTGTTAAGGTGGTGAATTTGTCATTTGAACCTTGCCTAAAAAAAGGCACTATAGGGGTGGCAAGAGCCTTAGCCAGTATCCGGAATTCCAAGGGTGACAGGTGCAGGCCATCTCTGGCAAAGCATAGTGGTCTGTCAATCATGTCATCCCAGGCAGACAGATACTGGATCCCCTTAGAAAGACACCAGAAGCTAAGCCAATTGTTGAAGTCTATCATTTTGTCCTTGTACTGTGGTATCATTCACGGTGATGGTAGGATGCTACTCAGGGCTAGGGTCATACCTGCCTGGGCTACATGATCGGAGAGCTCCTCCATGTCTCTTTTCATGTAGTACAGGGAAGTATGTCTTAGGTCATTCACACCAACATGGACAATGACAGAGTCACATTTGTACAGGTTGTGGAGTGACCTGAGTGCGTGCGTTATGTGGCGGATCCTGGCACCTGACAGGCAGCTGACAGTAACTTTCTCCTTTTTTAGCCTGGTGAGTGGAACATCAGTGTGCCTGACTATAGAGTCACCCATGACTACAGTGTTGGGTATGTTGTTATGCCTTATGGGCTGTGGTTGAGTGGCACACTGAGTTTGTGGGCTACGTGTCATTTGGGTTGTGTTGGGGGGTGGAGGTTGCTTGTGTTTCTGCTTTGGAGGTCTCTGTTGCTTGAGCAGATTTTTATTGAGAGCCTCCATGAATGTAGGTGTGTGTTTTGATGGTGTAGGTTTTGAAGGACTATGTGATGAGTGTGGTGTGGTGCAAGTGTTTACCTTCTCCTCTTGACTGTCTAGTCCAGTCTTGGGTGAAGAGAGCTTTGCTTCTAGTTTGGCTACATAAGTGCATCTCTCACAGGTTGTAGTGTTGGGTGGTAGGAGGAGAGGGTTGTCTGTGTACATGAGGCAATTGCTGCATTGCCCCAGGATGCCCAGATTCATCCGGTAGACAGGAGAAAACACCGGGAGCTGACCCTTAGACATGCCTGGATAGGTGCTTATTTATTAAGTACTAAAAACTGTTTTCTTCTAGACAAGTGAGGAAAGTTGAGTGCTGTAGTAATTTGTAGTTTATTTAGTGCTTACAATGAGTTCTGAATCAGTGCTGAGCTTAAAGAAACAGATTTTAGTGCTAAAACTAAAAAATTGGCTAGTTCTAAGAGAAAATTTGAAGGGCAGACTTCCGATGCATAAAGTGTATATGTTTGTGTCTTTCGGCTTTTCCCGGTTAGGGGTCGCCACAGCGGAACTCCAGTCCCCTAATGATTGGCAGTAGAGTTTTATGTGCTGGCTTGCCGGGCCTAACGCACAACCTTCAACGAAGGAACGCCCATTCACACACGTCGCCACACAGAAGACGCTCTGAGAATCGAACGGGCAACGTCTGTGAGGCGACAACGCTACCGCAGCACCACCACCACAGTCTCATAAAGTGTATATAAATATATATATTTTTTAATATAACAGTAGCAAATGAGCAAACTGATTTAAACCAATTAAAAGCTAAAAACTGAGCCCTGTTCCAGCAGTCTTCGATCAGACAAGTTCTAAATGCACACTCCTGCCACTAGGGTGCAAAAAAGATGGTCTGGATTAGTGCTCAAGTTATACAAACAAAGCTAGATTCAGCAGGTCTGAATTTAGTCTATGCTACAGCAAACAAGGTGTACCAGTTTCAGAAAAACAGTTCAAATAAGCAGGCACAATAAGCCTTTAACCAGAAATTATCTATATTAATAAACAAACAGTAGTTACATTTATACATTCAAAGACCTTACAGAGCTGGAAGTTATGGAAAAGAAAGTCTATGTGCAACGTAGTGGATTATACAGGCAGCAGTTGCATATAAAAATTGCTTTGTCATTTCAGTGAAAGATTGAGGGCATTCTGTTTAAGGAGAGTATTTAGAGAGTATTGTATGGTAACACAAAGTCTTAACTTTGTGATGAGCATGTGCAGGACAAGGACTGGTTAAGATGTTGTTTAAGCAGTGATTTAAAACTAATGGGTTTTCAGAAGGTGGGATTCAATAAAGTCCACATAGGCTCCGTGTACAGCCTACATGGAATGTGTCCGTGTACACAGACATGATCTTCCCTTGACAGCGGGCCATGCATATTAATGGTGTGGTACACCTAAGGGAGGAACAAACAGTGTGGATATTGAATCCATGTAACACCGACCCACATACCGGTCAGCCAGTTAACCTGACTGAAAGGGGTTCAAGCCAATTTACTGCACTAATTTGAATTTATTTTAATTTATTTTAATTTTTATGTGCTTGTTTGCACGATGCACCATGTTATTTAGTTATGCTTAGCTCATAGAAACCAAATGTGTTCAATTTTTACTTTTTTATTTGCATTGTTTATGAGATGCGGCACGTTATTTAGCTACATGTAACACTGCACACCCATGTATTAGACATACCCCAGACATCTAAAAATAGAAAATGAATGCTTTTAATTGTTGTAGTTGTGCAGTGAATAGCACTGTGCAAACCCACGCGCTATGCTTACAGTAGTACCTTTACAGTATATCTAAAGATGCATAATCTCCCTTCACTACTCTACTGGCGAGATAGCTTAAGTGATGACCTACAGTGTAGTAGGTCCCAGGTTCGGGTCCTGGGCAGTGATACCTTTTACATATACTGCTGTGAAACTGTATCAGGTCACTGAAACATCGGTTCACTTTAAATTCAATTATCGTTATATTTAGAAAAGGTGTGCGATGCTGAGCATAGCTTCAACATGGGTAACGGTCCCTCCATCAACATGGGTAACCGTCCCTCCATGTTTGCGTGTTGCTAAGCTTCACTTAAACATGGGTTGTGTGAGGTTGTGCAACGCAGCATGTTTTTCAAAGTTTCAACATGAAGCGCAATGGCTTGAATGCATCCTATTTAATGGGCAGTCGGAAGGAATTGCACAGTATTCCTCGCAGCCTGATCTTGAGTGTGGATATGGGTATTGTGGGGGGAAGGAGTGCACTTTTGGGCACAGTGTTGGGGTGTTCAGGAGTCTAGGATTTTTACTGGACTTCTGGTACAGCATCATGGACCCTGGCTGCTGAAGGACAACTATCTTGGCTCAGAATGCAAGTCTGAGGCCTGGGATAGTTTGGCCAATGACCTGACCAGTGCAACTGGTATCCCTCTCACTGGTGAGCAGTAGTGTCTTCACCATTATGATGACCTCTATTGATGGAAGAGGGGTATTTGGATCACTGGATCAAAGAGGCACAGGCAGGGAACGCCCCACAGATATGCAAGTATGTTTTCTACTAATTTATAAATATACAAGCTGAATCTGTGCAAAACTGTTATGCATAATGGTTTCCCTCTTTTACCAAAGTTGCAAAAGAGAGTGCTTGCAACATGCAGTCCCATGCAAGGCGTTTGGCCAGGATGAGGTTTCCAACATGATGCATATGTTTGAATATACTTAGAGAAGAGAGGGGCACATAGTAAAAGCCTTTGTTGGAACTGTACTGATGACATGGCATTGATCTCCAGCCCTATTACACGTACAGAGGATGTAGAGTACACCAAGGGTGTAATGCTGTGTGATAACTAGGTACAAAGGTCGCCTGGCTATTTCCTTTGATAACAGTTATAATAGTACACTGCTATTTTGTTGGCACTACTGTTTATACATATTTGGAGGGGGGCTTCCTGTTATGGGGCACACTACAATGGACTCCGGTGTTGGGTGTGTGAGCATACGTGAATATCTGTCATGGCACAAACAGGAATATGTCACTCCTGTTACTATTCTATTTGCATCCACACTCTTTGTATGTTTGGCACACTGTTGAATATGAGATGTGCAATCAAATGGTGAATACTGATAGCCTTCCATTACTGCTGTATCTCTACATAGTTTACTTGTACATATGTTATCCTTACATGTGCCCTAATTTCTTTGTATTTCAGGAAACATTATGCATGCATGTTGCAGGTCACCATTTTCTGAGGTGGAAAACGACCTCATCATTGAGGCGTTGCGACAACATTACCAAGTCATGCTGTTCCGAGGGAGGGCAAATAGGTCAGAACGTGCAGCCTTGTGGGATGAACAGGTGTATAACATCAATGCCATGGGTCACCAAAATCATTCCTATGAGCAGGTGCAAAACTGTGCCATGGATATGGTTAATGCAGCACGGAGACACACAGCTGACATGGCCAGGGATTGTCAGGTCACTGGTGGTGGGGCTGCAGCACAACCTCCTCTCACAGCAACAGAATTCCTGGCAAACCTTGCTACACAGAACAGCTCCCAGGCATCCATCACCCAATATGTTGTGGACGTGGGTGCTACCTGTTCCTCTCAAGAGAAGCTTCCAGGTATGCTTAATTAGATTAGCAGTAGAATACTGTTGCACTCATCCTGTCAAGGTCTACATACTTTTACATGGGTGTCAAGTGTTTTCTTAGGGGGGGTAAGCTAGCTGCAGTTTTAAGCTCATGTAGAGATTGTCAACCACATAACTTTTAACATAGCAGTTACTGTAGGTGTGAGATTTTTGGACGTACTTCCCGTGTTACACTGTAACATGTGGTGCTGTTGCCATTACCTCTCCCTCAAAATTTTTCAGGACCATCAGGAATTGTAAGAGGCTGTGCTCCTGTTGCTGCTGGTAAGCAGACAAATGTTTTGTCAGAGATGTAGATATATTTCAGTGTATTACCTAAAGTGTCATCCCAGGCATGCTAGCTGGATTGATGGGCTGTCTGCATAACTGCCAACTCTACAGACATTTTCTGAATGTCCACAGTTTAAACTACCTCTGCCTTGTAGGCATGACCATAGAGATCGACTTGAAAGTATTGTCAGGACATTACTGATGTCACAACTTGTATGCACAATGTCCACAGTGTACATAATTTATTTTTTGCTCATAAGATTCTTGTTTACTGAAAAAACTATTTCCAAATAATTGCAGATTAGGGTTTGAAAATAATGTCCACATGTTCTACTTTGTGAGGTTGGGAGGTATACAAGTGTGTAATAGTGACAGCAGTACATACAGCTCAACATATATTGCACCACAGTACTGGAGAGCATAGTAGTGCAGACATTAATACATTGCTTTTTCCTTTTTATCACAGGTGACCAGGGAGGTTGATCTTTGTCCCCTACACCACCTGATGTCAGCCTCTCTTCAGACTCTGATGATGATGGTGACCGAACTGAGGCACAGCTGGGGGTTGCAGAGATTGAATCAGACACAGAGGTTGACATCCCTCATCCACCCTCATTATCACCGCACACAGCCAGTATGCCTAAGCATATCCAGTCCCGAGGCCACAGATACTGGACAGTTGGAGGGTGGGGACATTGAACAGGGAAGTGTGGCTTCTGTGACTGTTGACATTGGCCATAGCCAAACTGTTGGTGAGGTTCCACACAGGTGGACTGATAGGCGTGGACGTAGGAGGCCTGCTGTCCCTCCATCACCTGTTGCAGGTGTCTCATCATATGTTTATATGTTTAGGGCAGTCATGGAGGCAGAGGCATGTTCAGAAAGGAACTCCCAATGAATGCTCTGGGTTATAGATGCAGCACAGTCTGACATCCGTGACTGCTTCCACTATGTTGCTGATACCCTGGATTGGCTGACTGACGCAGTGGAAAGAGGTAGGTTCGAAACAGATAGCACACTATCTGTCTTACAATGCATACTGTCTGTGATGGACCGTCTGGAGTTGGGCATCGGTCTTGTGGGTGTAGGTCAGCAACTACATTTGCTGAGAGTCAATGTGGCCATGTATAATCAAGCTCCTGTAGTGGCAGTACATCCGGCACTCCAGAGGGGAGTCTGCTGTCAACACCAAGATATAGCAGGCCATGAGCTTGTGGTCCTGGATGTTCCCATGGAGAACACATGCTCAGCAGACATCAGCCCATTGAGGACACTTGCCCAGCAAACATCAGTCACCCTCAGGTAGTAGCACAGCATCTGACCTTTGGCATGGAGGTGCCAGTGCAACTCCTGAAAGAGCCAGTTCTCATGTTCAGGGGTGGAGACGAAGAAATGTCAAGCTCTACCATGTACAGCTCACAGCTGTCCAACATACAGACTTGTAGGACTAGCATTAAGCTTGGCTGCTTTCATGCAGACTCACACACCACTGTCACATTGAGGGCACCTACAAACACACACACAACATTTCCATGGTCCATCTTGCCTGCTTCCATTCCTGAGTCTCTCACACGCTTGCCAACCTATTGGGTCAGCCTAGGCCTCCTGCACCTCCACACAACTGCCTGTGCAAGTGATAACTCTGCCACATCCCCATCATATTTTTCATGGGTGCAGGGAAATAAAGCTGTGTGTCTGATGCACAGGGTGACTATCTACATCAGTATGAATTCATTTTATCTATTGGTGCTGTTGACATGCTACTTGTACTGGTCATTTACAAATATTTTACTTTGCCATTTATACTGTGGATAGCATAATCATTTTTGTACATTACAATGGATCTCAAAGAGGTCCACTAGGTTTTGTAGGCATAATCTGCCCTTGACGAAACCAAAGTGAGTTTGGTCCAGTGTCTGGAGATATACATCTCTATTGATCATTTCCATGATATTTTTTTTCCACGGCTTTACATACAAGCCTGGTGAGACTTCTGGGTCTGCAGTCTCCAGGAACTGTGTATGGTCCACCTTTGTGCACAGGGATGACTGTTGCTGTTCTCCATTTATGAGGCATGAAGCCTGTTTGGTGGCTAAGGTTAAATAGTAATTCCAGAGGCTCTGATAGGTCATGTTTCATGCTATTTAGAAGGCATCCTGGAATATTATCTGGGCCCATTGATGCAGTGTACTTGGTCTTAGAGTATTAAGGACCTGTTCCCTAGTGATAGTAGGGGAACTTATATTTGATAATATTTCCTGAGGGAAGGTTGATGGGGAGAGAGGGGTAAAGCTGGGGCTGAATTTATCAGCCTGGAGGTTTGCTACAGCTGGCTCATTATAGGTGGTTCTATTTACAATGAGATGTGCACACAGCTGTGCATTGCCTTTGAGGTTGCGGACATAGCTAAAGTATGCTTTATGGTTGCCCTTGGCCTGGGCATACAAACTTACCTAAAGTTTGGCTTTGGTAGACTTTATTTGTACTCTGATTTTTTTAGTTTGATGAAAGTGCTTTTATCCTGCTGTGTGCTGCACCTCCTACATTTTGCCATGAGTTTCTTCCTTCTGGTATATAGCCTATTGATTCTGTGATTCTACCAGGGTGGCTTGATTTTGAGTTAGTTCTGTACTTCTCCCTGGTGGGTATGGCTGCCTCTATGCAGCTACTAACATGCTCATACAAAGTTTCTGTGACCACTTCTGCATATACTGCAATGTTCTAAGTGTTTATGGGGGATTGAAATTTTGTCAGGTTATCACATAATAGCTGGAGGTTAGCCTTAGAGTAGTTCCTAAATGCTCCATGTTTAGCTGGGGGTCCATGTTTTATTTTCACTTCAAAGGAGACCACTTTGTGTTCTGACCTTAGCAGGGAAGACATTACAGTAGCGGGTGGGCATGACTCTCCCATATTGGTGAGGACAGTATGGTTGCAACCCTGGTTGGTGTACTGGCTATCTGGTCCAAGGAGTTTGTGTTTACAAAACCAGGGAATCTATGTGCCTGTATGATTGGTGTCATACATAATTTACAGTTAATGGGGTAATTAAAGTCACCCATGAATATGGTACTGTTAGATGGTCAGCGTTTCTAATAAGTTTAAATACATGGTATGGGTTTCCTAGTTCATACAGGGGGCCTATAGCTTGCATGGAAGTAGTACTGAATTTTGCCTATGGTGATTTGAACAAGGAGCAACTCAACTGCATTATCCTGTTTGACCAGCCTTGAAGTACATTTAGTTTTGATATACATAGAGAAACCTCCACCTTTAGTCCCTGCCTGTAAAGCAGCCGGTCTAAAATGTGTGGAAGGTATAATAACCTGCACTGTTGGTGTGCTGTTCGCAGCTTTATGCCATGCGTCAGTGACCGCACAGATGTCAGCATTTTACAGGGAGAAGACATCTTCTAAGGAGTGGAGCTTTTTGTTTAGACTCCTAGCATTTAGCAGTAATACCTTCAGATTTTCTTGTTTTTGATTTGCTATGTTGGAAGTAGTTTCAGATTGGCACTGCCTACAAAAGGCACTATGGGGGAAGACAGCTTTAGCTAATATTCAAAAGCCTAGAGGGGAGAGGTGCAGACCATCCCAGCCAAAGCAGCCTAGTCTGTTGAACATCATCTTCCATGCTGACCAGTATTGCACCCCCCTTTAGAATGACACCGGAAACCAAGCCAATTATTAACGTCAATGATCTATGTTCGTATTGTGACATCACCCTTGGAGAAGGTGAAATGCTGCTCAATGCAAGGATCACACCAGCCTGGGCCACATATTCCGAGAGCTCAAAGATGTCTCTCTAAGTAGTCTAGGGAGGTATGTCTCAGGTCATGTACTCCCACATGGACTGTGACTGAGTCATATCATAGAATCACAGGAAGTTACTAAGCTAATGGCCCTAGGACCTGTACAAGCCTAGACAACTTCTACCCTTATTTCCACAATCAGCACCAACTGCCCCTGTCCAAGGGGGACACAGATGGAACCCCCAGGGTGAATTTATGGTTACACATACACTCGTCCACACTGCATGTGAAAAGGGTCAATGAGGTGCTCTGTTTGACATGAAGTAGGAGTCCATTCCAAAGATGTGGCAACCTCTGGGAGACAAATCTGTCCCTCCAGCATTTTCTATCAATGTCACATATCAGGTTAATGTCTTTAAAGTGAGTAACTTGTGTACATTTGATTTGTGGATTTGCAGCATTTCCAATACAGCAGGATCAAAGACTGCCTTGTATGCAAGGCACAGACCACTTCTAAGTATTCTGTATGAAAAAGAATAAAGTGACAGTGATTTCAGATGATCCACATAGGACAGATGCTGAAGACCTTGAATTATCCTTGTGAGAATCCTTTCTGGTCTCTCCAACTGCTGCATGTGCTTGGAAAGATACATACCAAAAGGGACACTGTACTCCATTATTGGCCTAATGAGGGGAGAATACAGAGAGGTTATAACTTTTTGTCTGGACACAAAGCCCTTACTTATGAGATGAGCAATACAGAAAGTACTTCTTACCACTGTGGAGACATAGTGATCAAAGGTAAGGTTGCTGTCAACCTGTGTGCCCAGGTCTCTCACCAGGGAGTGCATACTAGGGTTTTGTTACTGATGTGGTAGTTAGCAGGAACGTCACACTTATCGATAGGGATGATGATAATTTTTTTTGCATTGAGGTTAAGGTAATGGCTTGGGCACCAATCATTTTGTTTCTGTAAGATCCTCTTGTAGGATTTCGACATCGTTTGGAGATTCTATGACTGCTCCCAGTTTGCAGTCATCAGCAAACTTTGTCAGCCACAGTCAGTGAGCCAGTTAGTGACCCATCTGACAATACAAGGGTTGATACCTAGCTGTGTAAGTTTGTCAATGATGCCTGAGTGGGGGATAGTGTCAAATGCCTTGGCTAAGTCTAGGTAGGCTGTATGCAGAGATTTCCCCTTGTCCAGGGCCTTGGTGACTGTCTTGAAGAAGTCCACAGGTTTAACAGGCATGATCTCCCTTTGACAAATCCAAACTGAGTAGGGTCAAGTGTTTGGAAATTACATATATCTTTGTTGGTAAGGTCCATGATGATTCACTCCACTTGACGGACAGTCAGGCTAATAAGATCTACAGCTACCGGGGTCAGTGGAAGCACCACCTTTGTGCAAAAGAATAATAGTGACCTTTTTCCATTCAGCTGGGATGAAGCCAGTGCTTACACTATGATTGAAAAGAGTACCCAATGGTGTTGCTAATTCTTGTTGGAGCCCATGTAGGATGCAGCCTGGGATGTTATCAGGTCCCACAGATGCTGTGTTTCTGGCCTTAGGGAGGGTGTTTAGAACCTGCTGTTTAGAGATACAAGGTAGGGGACAAGTGGTAGGGATGTCATGGGATACGTGTAGCAGGGACAGGGGAATGAAGTTTTCACAGAACTTGTTGGCTATTGGCTAACAGGTTAGTTATGTCCACAGGCTCAGTATATGTGGTATCATTAACCACCAGTTCAGCAGAAATCTGGGTCCTTCCTTTAAGGTTACAGACATAACTAAAGAATGCCTTACGTCTGTCCTTAATTGAGGAAGCTAATTTGGATCTGTGGTTTGCTTTGGGGGACTTCACAAGAAGTCTTATTTGCTTTTTTAAGCTTAGGATGGAGTGTTTTCCATTTTAGATGTCACTCCCTCTTATACTTAAACAACAATTTCTTCCTCTTATTATAAAGCCTGTTAATAGCAGCTGGCCACCAAGCATGTTTGCTCTTCCTTGAGGAGCTTGTTTTGGTCCTATCAGGTACAACTGAGTTAATGCAGTTATACAGGTATTTGTATAAAGCACTGGTGTAGAACTCTGCATAGCTGCCCATTCTATCTGAGGGGACAGGTGCAGTACAGCTATTTATACCATCCCATAAGAGGTAATAAACTAAAACACTTCTCCAAAGCAGACTTGCTGCTGGGGGGTGGAGGGGGGATGTCTGTGTGACAGTAACTTCAAATGAAACTGATATGCAGTCAGATCTCAATAGAGAAGACCTTAGAGTGGGGGTGCTACAGTGGTCCTTTATGCTGATAAGCACCAGACCCAGGATGTTGGCACCCCTTGTGGGGGTGTCAACCAGCTTAAAGTCGAGAAACCTTTGGGCAAGAGAGTTAGAGCACGAATAATTTACCCAGTCAATGGATGGGCAGTTAAAGTCACTTAAAACCAGGGTGCTTGGATGTAGCTTGATAAACTTAAGTAGATCCAAATAAGCAGAGTGGGTGTCCTGATTCATGGATGAGGTCCTGTAGCTGGCAATGACTTGAATAGGTGTCCTGCCAATAGTTAATTGCACCTGAAGTATCTCCAGGGAATCCTACAGTTTAACCAATCTGGAGGTGTATTTATCTTTAATGAATATCAATACACCGCGTCCTTTGGTTTTCATGCCTTCAGTTTGTGGTGTGAACGTGTGGAAGGAAGTGTAGCCCAGTATGGTTGGGGTGTTCTTCACAGCCTTGAACCAGTTCTCCATGACTGCACAGATATCCAAGTCTTCCAAGGTGAGGACTTCTTCCAGTGAATGCAGTTTCATGTTAAGACTGTTAGCTTTTAAGAGCATAACCTTGAGACTGTTTTTATATGGAGTTTTCAGGTCAGGAATTTTGTCCTTGAGACACTGCCTAAAAAAAGGCACTATGGAGGTGGCAAGAGCCTTGGCTAGTAGCCAAAATCCCAAGGGTGACAGATGATCATCTCTGGCAAAGTATCGAGATCTGTCGATCCCATCATCCCAGGCTGACAGATACTGTATCCACTAAGAATGACATCAGAAACCAAGCTAATTATTGAGGTAAATTATCTTCTGTGTGTGTTGAGGCATCATCCTAGGTGAAGGCAAAATACTGTTTAAGGCTAGGGACATATCTGCCTGAGACTCTCAGTCCTACAGCTCAGTCTTGTCTCTCTTAATATAGTCCAGAGAGGTATGTCTCAAGTCATTCACACCAAAATAGGCTATGACAAAGTCACAACAGTACCTGTTTTGGGGATACGTGAGTGCATGTGTGATACGACAGATCCTGCCACCTGACAGACACCTGACCTTGACCTTATCCTTATCCAGCCTGGTGAAAGGAACATCTGTGTGTCACAAAATGGAATCATCTATTACTAACATGTTTTGTGTTTTGCCTTAAGGGCTTGACAGATAAGACACTGGTGCAAGAGCTATTATGTGTGTTGTGTTCTGTAGTGGAAGTACTATATGTAGAGTGCTTGTGAGGTCTCTGGAGGTCTCTGGTGCTTATTTATGTTTCTGGTGAGGACCTCTGCATATGTAGGTATGCGTGATGTAGCTTTGGGTGGAGTGGGAGGTGAGGTGTGGATGTCGACAACCCGCTCATTGTCATATATACTGACTGGTGTGAGAGAGCATGTATTCAAAGCTGTTAATATAATTGCATCTCTGACTTGTTGAGTTTGTGTTACTTATGGTCCACTAGCATGAGTGCATGCATAATGTGGCGTCTCCTAGGCCCTGATAAGCAACTGACCGTGCCTTTCTCCTTACTCAGCTTGGCGAGAGGGACATCAGTGTGTCTCACAATGGAGTCTCCAATGACTAGAATGATGGATTGTGGGGTGGCTTGCATTGTGGACTTATAGACTGAGCCTCTATGGGATGCAACTCAATTTGTTGATATGGGTGTTGTTTTTACAGAGTGCATTTGGGGCTGCTAAAGGTATTTGTTATCTGTACTTCGACTATGAGGTCCGTGTGATTTATGAAGGTTACATTTCAGTGCCTCATCATGTGTCTGCTTTGAATTGTACGTGATGTGTGCGGCATGTGTACTACTGACTACCTTATTGACATTAGGAGTACTTTCATGTGACAGCTTTGGCTCCAGTGACATTGACCCTGTATAAACACTTTCTCTCACATACCATATCAGTTGTTTGAGAATGAACTGGTTGTCAGTAAACATGAGGCAATTTCTACATTGTCTCAGGATGCCCATACCCACCCAAGGTGGTAAGGTTCACAGTGGGAAAGTTCATATCCATGGCAACAGACTCTTTTATTGATTAAACATGTTGTATTGAGAATATCAATGTCATGAGTATCTGTTTTGCAACTATAGGGACAGTGCTTGCCACTGCAGGCTAGTTGTCCTGTGTGCAACTCAGTATGGGAGTAAATTCCATCATGCTTTCCTAGGAAAAATGTCATTCAAGGTATTGGAGTCTGTACAGAGCACTGCCAAACACTTGAGGGGAAACTAATACACAGACCTTGAAAAGTTAAGGATGAAGTATTTAAGCAGTTATTCTGAAGTCAGAAACAAATCAAGCCGTGCTTAATGAAAACAAAGAATTGTCAGGAACATTGAAAAGAGGGGAGTCGCATGAGAATGACTACTGACTGGCAACTACTAACAAAGACCTCACTCTGCTGGGATACAATGCTCCTTTTCTTCTTCTCTCACCAGAAGCAAAACATTGGCACCAACCCCAAGTTAAGACGCAGGCCACAGCCTGTTTGTTGATCCACACTCTTGCCCCAGATGAGGCAAGGGTCTGTAGGCTTGTTGTAGCCTTTTCTAGGTAGATGCCTTGAATAGCAACCAGACCACTTGATTCAGTTTTTCATGCATTATGCCTTGGGTTCCGAGGTTCATAAGATATAACTAGGGTAGTGACCTGATAGTGATTAGGAGCATAACTGCTGCATCACAATATAATGTTTAATGTCAGGTGACACAGACGTCCAGGGTTGGCCTAGCAAGATCCACAGTGGCAGTGATCCATGTTAGATAACAGTTTCACAGCAATTCATGCAGCCTGCCCTTCAACAGGGTAATGGAAGTGATCTGCTTGACATGGATGTGAGGCCTACTGCAGAGGAGTATCCACCTTCAGGATATATTCTTGTCTCTCAGGCAAGTCCTATGTATGTTATACTGTACATTTAGGTTCCCAGAACACAAAACTGTAATCCCGCATTATTTCACACAACATCCAGTTGCTGTCTGGTTGTTTGAAAGGCATTACAGCCTTGGAAGCCCAAGTACTTACTGCAAAGGTGAACAAGTTTTTTGTGAATGCACAGACATCCACATCTTCAATGCAAAGAGTGCCTACAGAGTGTGTTTTTACGCTGTCAACCCCAAGGATGTAGTAGCATGACCCTTACTTTGCTGGAGTTGTACACTGTCACATTTGTAAGTATGCTCTTGTGAACCTGCCTAATAACAGGATTATGGTTCAGGCAAGTGCCATATGCCTGGCAAAGCAGTGTACTCAATCCACCATGTTATGCCACACTGTCATGTACTGTTTTACCTTAGCATGACACCATAAAGTTAATAAAATCTTACATGTAATCATCAGTCAGGCCACTGCCTAACCATGGCCTGTTTTGATATATACACAAGCAATAATCTATTACTAATGGCATTACATTAGCAGTGTCTGCTGAAGAAAAGTGGACAGCATCCCATAAGCTTATGTAAAATGCTCTAACATCCACAAACACCATGTTGGCTGCTGTGAGAATATAACCCCGACCTAAGTTTACAGACTACAGAACACAAAATGTATCGTACGCATCATGGCTCAAGTTTGACATTAACATGACTTTAAGTTATCTTATAGTAGATGACATCAGCAGGCCTTGCGCAGGACAAAAGTTTGGAGGCCTGCATCAAGTGCAAGGCCCAAAACAGTGCAAAAACATGCCAGTTTGGAAGTCAGTGAGGGACACGCACACACACACACACGTACACATGAAGTGGGCTGGAGTGAGATTAGAACCCCTACCTATTTAACTTTACAGACTACATAAGACAGTACTTAATGCACGCTCCACAGTTCAAGTCTAACATTAATATGGCTTTAGTTAATCTTATGGTAGATTACATCAGCAGGCCTTATGGAGGACAAGAGTTTGGAGGCCTGTAATACCTGCAAGGCCCAAAATGGTGCAAACAAGAGGCACTGTGTAAGTCAATGTGGGGCTCACACATATAATCTCCTTCATGGAGTAACACACACAGTTGGCTTCAGAGATTAGAAACCCTACCTAAGTTTACAGACTACAGAACAGTGTACGTAACACATGAGCCACAGCTCAAATCTGACATTAACAAGGCTTTAGGTAATCTTATGGTATATGACATCAGCAGGCCTTGCAGCAGACAAGTGTTTGGAGTCCTGCATCAACTGGAAGGGCCAAAAAAGTGAAAACCCATGCCAGTTTGGAAGTCAATGTGGGATCCCTACTTGTTCTTTGGGGAGATACACACACACACACACACACACACACACACACACACACACACACACACACACACACACACACACACACACACACACACACACACCAAGTGGGCTGGAGTGAGATTACAACCCCTATCTAGTTTTACAGACTAAAGATCACAGTACTTAACACAAGCACCATGGCTCAAGTCTGCTTTATAATTGATTACTGGTGATCTAACCATATTGGACCTGAACAACTTGGGAGCCTGCAGAGTCACATTGCATCTTACTTCATCTGCAGCTAGTAGGTTACCAGTCAGATAACTGTTTTGTAGCCTAGCTATGTGACAACAGTACCGGTTTTGGGCATATGTGCCTGTTTGCATTTGGATGGGCAAGCCTGTGGCCAAAATCAATTTGCCCTGTCCATGAGTGAGCACACATCATTATACATTGCACAACTTGTTCAGTTGTTGATGTATGTGTAGTGAAATCCAGTAGACACAGAGAGCTGTAGTGAATGTTGGTGTTGTTGCTGGTGTAGATACAAACATATGGTTTCACAATATATGTATATATTCGTATACTGTGCCATATGTTTTCAAAGCTTCCACATGCTGTCTTAGGGAGACGTGGTATGACTCTCCACTGTCCAGATGTTTGCATCAGGTACACAGGTTTGACTCATATTTATGTGTGTGTCACACTAAACTGTGGTTTGCTGTCAAATGTGGCATTTAAACATGACTTAAGAAAAGACTGCCAGAAATATGAACTTCAGATGTCCTGATAGTCCTACAAATGCAACACACGTTATTCTATGCGCTTCCACATTTTGTAAGTGCATTATCTAATGTTGAGCCCTGACTACTGGTCCTTTGTTCAACATTATATGTGGCATAGTGCAGCTTTACTCTCCATGATTTGGGTATGTACGGCAATACATACATACACTCACGCGCACACACACACACACATATATATATATATATGTGTGTGTGTGTGTGTGTGTGTGTGTGTGTGTGTGTGCGTGCGTGTGTATGAAATGTATGTGTGTATCTATGTACATAGGGAGAGACAGAGATGTATATGTGTTTAAATATATAGACATATATATATATATATATATATATATATATATATATATATACGCACACACACATACACATATATAGATATTTATATACTTTTTTAAAAATAAAATGCACATAGAGCAATGGATTTGCACTCTGCTTAAGTGTACAGGCATGTGCGGTGGCATTTTTGGATTGTTTGGGCATTGCTAAGCAGTGAGCAAGTCGGAGGTAAATTACCTATATCAGAGACATATCGTTCCATATACTGACTCCAGCCCACACCTAACTGTACTCAAGGCCAGGATTTTGTTTGTTACACGGTGTGACCTCTATCCCTGATTCTGCACTGCTGCGCTTTGCGTAAACTGACTAAGACTTTTTTAATAGGTCTTAGACATGCAGTGCAGCCCACAAGTGTGCAACTAATATGTGATGAAGTTTAATAACAGTATAGGATACACAGAGGCACAGTCTGTAAAGCACAGCTTATAACTACTTCACATTCAAAACATTTGGATATCTCGGGATAAGAACTCTGAACACCATCACACAAGCTGCCTTAGTCCTGTGAGCCATATAAGCTGCTGGACAAAAAGTGGATCATTCATCATGCAATCACCTGCATAAATATGCACATTGCTATTCCTCAGTTACCTAACATATACAGTGGATATAAAAAGTGTACATACCCCTGTTAAAATGCCAGGATTTTGTGATGTAAAAAAACTTTTCCCACCTTTAATGTGTCCTATAACCTGTACAATTCAATTGAAAACTAAACAAATTTGTTAGGGGAAAAAATATAAAAAATAAAAAAAACATAAAATAAGCTGATTACATAAGTGTGCACACCCTTAAACTAATAATTTGTTGAAAATGTTTTGATTTAATTACAGCATTCAGCCTTGAGTACACACCTGCCATCAATTAGAGAGACTCTGATTAACTTCAAAGTTCAGCTGTCCTAGTAGGATTTTCCTGACATTTACTCAGTTGCCTGCTACAGCAAAAGCCATGGTTCGCAGAGAGCTTACAAAGCATCAAAGGGATCTCATTGTTGAAAGGTATCAGTCAGGAGAAAGTTACAAAAAAAAATTCCACAGCATTGGATATACCATGAAACACAGTGAAGACAGTCATCAAAAAGTGGAGAAAATATGGGGACAACAGTGATGTTACAAAGAACTGGGCGTCCCTCCAAAATTGATGAAAAGAAAAGACGAAAAATGGTCATGGAGGCTGCCAAGAGACCTACAGCAACACTGAAGGAGCTGCAGGAATTTCTGACAAGAATTGGTTGTGTACTACATGCGACAACAACCTCCCGTATTTTCCATATGTCAGGACTATGGGGTAGGGTTGCAAGACAGAAGCCTTTTCTTTCACAGAAAAACATCCAGGCCCGGCTAAAATTTGCAAAACAATACAAGTCTCCCAAAAGCATGAGAAAAAATGTGTTACGGTCTGATGAGACCAAGGTTGAACTTTTTGGCCACAATTCCAAAAGGTACATTTGGTGCAAAAACAACACTTCGCATCACCAAAAGAATACCATCCCCACGTCGAAGCATGGTGGTGGCAGTATCATGTTTTCGGGTTGTTTTTCTTCAGCCGGAACTGGGACTTTAGTTAAGGTGGAGGGTTATTATGAACAGTTCCAAATAACAGTCACTTTTAGCTCAAAACCTTCAGGCATCAGCTAGAAAGCTGAAGATGAAGAGGAATTTCACCTTTCAACATGACAATGACCACAAGCATACATCCAAATCAACAAAAGAATGGCTTTACAAGAAGAAAATTAAAGTTTTGGAATGGCTCAGCCAGAGCCCAGACCTAAATCCAATAGAAAATCTGTGGGGTGACCTGAAGAGGGCTGTGTGCACAAGAGATGCCCTTGCAATCTGACAGATTTGGAGTGCCTTTGCGAGGAAGAATGGGCAAATATTGCCAAGTCAGGATGTGCCATGCTGATAGAGTCCTACCCAAGAAAACTGAATGCTGTAATTAAATCAAAAGGTGATTCAACAAAATATTAGTTTAAGGGTGTGCACACTTATGCAACCAGCATACATTTTTTATATTTTTTCACCTAACAGATTTGTTTGTTTTTCAATTCAGTATAGGACACACAGAGTCACAGTCTGTAAAGCGCAACTTACAGGTTATAGGTCACATTAAAGGTGGGAAAAGTTTTGAAATGATTTATTGTGGTCTCATTTTTATATCACAAAAACCTTGCATTTTAACAGGGGTGTATACACTTTTTATATCCACTGTACAATGTAAGATCAGATTAGATGTTACTGTCCTGAGACTGTGTGGCATACTAACTGTATCAAATGATTATATAGCATAGATGAGTTAGTGTTATGGCAGTTACAAAGTGACACTGCTGTTTTGAGGAGTAGGGGAACAAACCCCATGTTCTGCTAGGATACACACTAAACTGACTATCATTTAACCTCACTGTCTAACATCTCCCTTGAATGATGTACCAGTAATCTGTTCCAGTAGGACTGCATGAATATTCCATGCATGAGGCCTACTGATTACAAATGGATACAAGGTAGTGGAATGGGTGTTTGTAGTCCCATGTAGATATAATTTCTGTCCAAATAGCCCTCTATAGTTACTTGCATACTGTACCAGGTCCATAGCTAAAATGATATATAATAATCCACTAGAATAATGTGTAGGTTACAGACTTACCTTGGAATTGCAGCAGTTGACAGAAATGTAGTTCAGGACTGACTCTGATGCAAGCAGAACACAGACAATACATGGATAGGTACAGGAAGTGTGTGTTGGCTGGCATCAATATTAATATATGAATGGGAGTAGGAGTAACGTGTTAGTAATCAACAACAAGGAGGCAGGTGCCCACCAGTACCAGAAACCAAAACACAAAACCAGGGCACATATAGCAGAGGTCCAAATAATCGAGACTGTGGATCAGGCAGACAGCTGTTTATTAACCATAAACATAAATGCACTCCAAAAATAAAGAAGTTTTGTACTCACCATAACGTTCCATGTTTGTAGTCCATCTCGTCCTTCATTCTTACATATGGGTTCGGAGCTGATCCTCGGCTCTGACTCGGCCTATTACAAAGCTCAAAGTCTCTTAGTTGGCTCGTGGCTAGGTAGGTATCCCATAGTGCACTAGTACAATCCCCAGATCTTGTTTGCTACTAAACTATAGAAAGACAGAACTAAGGTTATCCAGAAAGAACAACAATAATGAAAGGTCTCCACCCTATCAAGGTAATACTATCCTGTCTCCAGACCCTTCCAGGATGGGGGTAGGTGGGTTCGTAAGAATGAAGGGCAAGATGGACTACACACATGGAACGTTATGATGACTACATAACTTCTATATGTTCTGTAGTCCTATCTCGCCTTCATTCTTACATATGGGACAGCGTCCCTAGCACCTTATTCTTGGGTGGCTCACGGAAAATGCTCCTGAGTACCATGGAACTAAAGGAGGCTCTACCCCTAAAGGTCAGGTCCAATTTCTAATGAGTAATAAAGATATGAGGGGTAGCCTAGGTTGCTGCTGCACAAATATTGTCAATTGGAACTCTGGCTTGGAAGGCAGCAGATGTAGAATGAAATTGGTTAGAATGAGCCTTAATCTTGAATGGTAGAGTTTTCCCATTGGAGGAGTAAATAAAGGAAATACAGCTCGAAATCCAATTTGATAGGATCACTTTAGAGACTGGCAGACCTAGTCTAGAATCAGAGAAGGATATGAACAATTGGTCTGAATTTGAGTTCCTTAGTCCTGTGAAGGCAGAACCGTAAATGCCTGTGAACATCCTATTGATGAAATTTGTATTCTGCTGCGTTAGAATGGTTAGGGGAAAACACCGGTAACTCTATAGTTTAGTTCAAGTTATTTTGAGAGCAAATTTTAGGGATAAAGAAAGGATTCATGCGAAGAGAAACTCAGTCTTTGTGGAAAATCAGATAATGAGGCTTTATAGGCAGTGCTTGTAACTCTCATACTCGTCTAGCTGATGTGATGGCTACTAGAAACAAAGTCTTCCAAGACAGAAATTTCAGCAGACACGAATGAGCAGGTTCAAAGGGCAGTGAAGTTAGCTTGGACAAGACAAAGTTCAGATCCCGGGAAGCTACTGGTTCCTGAAAGGGGGATCGCAGCAAAGTAGCACATTCAAGGAAGGTTTTACACAATCTGTGTGACATCAGGTTAGACTCATGTAGACCCAAATGAAAATTAGATATCGCTGCCAATTGGACCCTAATTGTGGCAGCAGCAAATCCCTGATGGAAAAGTTCAGATAAAAATTCTAAAACCATTGGGATGGATGCAGTGTAAGGATCTACATTCCTTTCTTCAGCCCAGATAGAAAACCTTCTCCATTTGCTAGTGTATAACTTCCTAGTGGAAGATTTATGTGAAGACGTGAGTACGTGGGTCACAGCAGGTGAAAAATCATGAAGCCTGACTAGGGATGGAATTGGAGCAGCCACGCTGAAAAGTTGAGGGTGTGGAGGCTGGGGTGAAGGAAGCCTGACATGTGTCAAGAGGTCTGGCACTGGGTCCAGAGTCCATGGATCGTCTAGTAGATGAGGCCCGAGAAAGGGGAACCAAATCTGACGAGGCCAGTAAGGAGTGATGAGAATCATTTTGTTTCCCAACAGCTTTGCTTTCTGAATCACCTTGGATAAGAGAGGAAAAAGAGGGAAAGCATAAAGGAGTCCCAGGGGCCAATCGTGAACAAGTGCGTCTCTCAGTGACTCCCCCAGAGGTAGGATAAGGGATAAGTAGCTGCTATAGCAAACAGTAAAGTGATAATAATAGAAAAAGTTTTCAACTTAGGCACGGCCAAGCAAGAAGCACTTCTGAACTCGTATACGCAGCAAATGAGATCTGGGGATTGTACTAGTGCACTATGGGATACCTACCTAGCCACAAGCCAACTAAGAGACTTTGAGCTTTGTAATAGGCCGAGACGGAGCCGAGGATCGGCTCTGAACCCATATGTAAGAATGAAGGCGAGACAGGACTACAGAACATCAAGCGTTTTCGTCACAAAGACTTCATCAGATGTTATGTTTTCCACTGTCAAGCCCTCCTTTTAAATTTACCAACCCCCTCCCTAATTAAAGTTTATTAACCAATTAAATGTTTAAAAAAAGAATAAAATGAGAAAGCATGTGTAAAACCTTCAATCATATATGGGTAACAATAAAAAATATTAAACATGAATAAAACCAAAAACATTACAATGTTTTACATAGAAAAAACGTCTATAAAAACATGTATAAAAGACAGGTGTGTTAAATACACTAGATAGCTGAAAAAAATGACAAGACAAACTAATATAACCATGACTGCCGTCTAACCAAAAAATGAATGCTAAAAATCTTTAAACTTTGCAGCTCTCATCCTGAGAACTGGTACAATAGAAATGTGTTTGTTCAACACAGGAGTTCTAGTAGCCTCCAAAACGAACTGCCAGTATAGTTCCCTAACCTCAATCTGGTTTTCCCATGCCCCCCCCACCCCGGGTCCTGTTCTACTTTCTCCAAGACAAAAAACTCCAACTAGCATTCTGACAAATAAGAGAATGTTTGTAAAGGGTATTTTTAATGTCCTACTTCCTAATCTCATTGAGGTGTTCGTATATTTTCCTTTTGAGAATACGAATAGTTTTACCCACATAAAATGCCCCGCAAACTTTGCAGGTAGCGAGGTAAATTACTCCCACGGTGTCACAACTGGAAAATGTAGTAGCCTCAATGGTTCTGTTTCTACTTGAAATGTTAACAGAGTCCTGGTTAGTAATGTAGGAGCACTGTGAACAAGTCCCACATTTGAAAGTACCAGTTCTTTTCATGCTGACCTGAACTTTTTTGTTCTCTAGTATCTTTTAAATTCCTACCTTTCCTGTAGGTTAATTAAAGTGGTGTTTTAAAAATAACTTCTAAATCAGAGTAACACTCAAATTTCTGCCAGTTTCTAAAAATTGGGTCTATATTACATGAACAAGCGATCAAAATGTCGAGTACAACATACTCAACACACTTTGATCGCTCGATCATGTCATTGAAATATAAAAACACTGAAAAACACAAAATCGAAAGATTTTGTTTGTCCCACACCTAACATACAACACACACACATACAACCAATTCATACAAACCCCTACACACGCATCACTCAAACACCTACACAAACACACATACTTTTAAATCAAAGTGGGGGCTTCGTCCCCCCCACCCTCTGATGTGGGGGGCTATGCCCCACCCCCCTAACTAAATATACCAACTCCGAGATCGCTGTACATTGGGGAAAGGGCAATTTCCCGGTAATCGCAAAGCAACTTCTGACACAAGCAATTACCGGGAAATTGCCCTTTCCCCAAGCGATTACCGCAAAATTGCCCTTTCCCCAATGTACAGCGATCTCGGATTTGGTACATTAAATAAAGCAGCTTCTTACGAAGCCATTCCAAACAGTGCAGTGTGTTTATGTCACACACTACATTCACTTGGAGGGCCAACCAAAACATTTCGGAACTCCAAATTTCAACATTTGGAGTGTCTGATTACAAGAACGTTCGATCAAAGTATGTCGAGTATCTTGCACTCGACATTTTGATCGCTTATTCATGTAATATAGACCCCTACAAATTATGTCCCTAATAGTACTAGCATCACAGAGCTGTAATTCATAACAAAATTCTCCCTTTGACCTGTAAGGTCATTAGTAGCAACCTCTGTATGGTTAGTGTTTAAGATATCCTCAATGGCCTTCCCTAAAATAGGTCCAAATTTATTGGACCTACCATATTGCACTTCATTCATCACATCGTCTATTAAATCAGGGGGGTATTTTCTTGTTAGGAACATTTCTCTTAGTTTGTAACAGTCCATCTCAAAATCCGTGTTGTCAGAGGTCGTCCTGGAACAACGTATAATCTGGCCATTCGGAATACTCCTTTTTTGTCTATAAGGATGTGAACTGGAAAAGTAAAGGTAGGAGTTAGATAAAGTGTCCTTACGATGTATGGTGGATTTAAACTTCCTTTCCCCTTCAACCTTTTGTATGGTCACATCCAAATAGTGCATGTCCTTGTAGGAAATGCAATGAGTACATTTCAAAAATTCTGTGGTCTGGTTGAGATAACAAATAAATTCATTCAACTTGCCCTCCGTTCCCATCCAGAAAATACAAATGTCATCCAGGTAACGCCTGTGATATTTCCAAAATCTGGGATACACTGAGGAAAATACAAATTTGTCCTCCCACACTGGCAAAACAATGTTGGCATAGGTGGGGGCGCAACACACCCCCATGGCCACTCCCTGTGTCTGCTTGTAAATCTCACCCTCAAAGAGAAAATTGTACTTTACTACCAAATCCATCAAGTCAGTACAAACCAAACTATTATGCGAGTCTCCATGATGATTCAAGGCTACCTCAAACCACTCCATTCCAAATCGGTGGGGTATAGCGTTAAACAATTCTTATATGTCCAAGGTTACAAGTACAAGGGAGTCATCATACAGATCATCTGTTACACTCCTCAAAAAGTCCCAAGAATCCTTAAGTACCCTCCCCATGTTGGTCCAAATTTTTTTTAACTTAAGGTCCAAAAATTTGGCCAAAGTGTATATTTTAGAACCCATAGTGGCCACAATCGGCCTAACAAGGGGGTTGTTAGGATCCTTGTGGACTTTAGGGATCCCAAAAATGGAGGGTAGTTTTGGTTTGTCCATGAAAAAATATCCATAAGTGTCCTGGTTTATCAAATTTTCGTCCAACATTTCTTTTAAAATTAAATTTATTTTTCTGTAAGCTAAATGTATTTCATTCCTTGAAACTCGTGTGTACCTATTACTATCATTCAAGATATCCAACATCTAGCCAGAGTACACTATGCTGTCCATGAACGCTACCCCCTCCCCCTTTGTCGGGTTGCATGATTCTAACATACTTGTTGTCCCAGAGTTCTTTCAACAATTAATTTTCCTCTTTGGTTAAATTGAACTGTACTCTTTTGTTGTTTAAACACTCCCTTATTTCAACTTCCACTTTGTTCTCAAAATTCTTAAGTTGGGGGTGTAAAGAGGGGTTTATAACAATTTTCTTTTTAATGTCACTGGACGGGTGAACTGGTCCCTTACCCTCAAACATGATTTCAAAATTTTTCTCCCTCAAAAACATCTTGAGGTCAATCAAAATGCTAGAAATTTGACTTCTACAACTGAGTATAAATGTAAACCCTTTGATAAATAAATCAAAGTGCTTATCTGCAACTTCTACTAAAGTCCTTCCAAGTGTGCCTACATCCTTCCACCTGTATACATTCTGTAGATGCATTAAATCTGTTGGTTTCACAAATGTCCACCCTGTTTAGTACTTCTTGTGGTTTGGGGCTCCCACTTGGTAATATTGTACAGGTGTCTTTTGCCTTAACCTCTCGGATCTCCTTAACTCTCCTGTCACCATGAATTCCCCCCCTGGTGAAACCTGGGTTTGTAGTGGTCAGACTTAGGTTTTGGATAGGCAATCCTGTCTTTGTACTCTAACAGGTCCCTGTCAAGTTTCCTGCATTTCCTCTTGTATAACAGGTCACACCTATCCTCTGTACTTTTCTTGATGTCAAAATATTTAATTTTTTCCATTTCAACGGAAAACATTAAATTGGTGGTAATGACCTGATTGAGTTTTTCAATTTCCCCTTGCAAGCTATCCATTTCTCTCTCTCATTCTCTCTAATGATGGCTCTCATGATGTCCTGTCCACAATTGTCAAAAATTTAATCAACTCATCATGAAACACTGTACCCTCCTTAACATTGTTAGGATACTTGTAAATAAGACCCTTGGGTACTATTCCCCTAGAAATACACTCTCTTAAATAATTATTATCAATACCCGGGTTTTTGTATCTTAAAATACCATCATGTAATTGGTTAACACTAAAACTATAGGTACCAAAGTTAACTTGTTGGCCATTAGAGTGATTATCAGAGTGCTTGTACTCTTAAAAAAAAACAAAAAAAAAACACAACTGTGCTTAAGCCACCAGTAATATTATCCCCATTGCCCCATTAACACATTGTCCTGCTGTTTATCACTGCAAACTGATATGCGGCTGCAAGCTGCTAAACAGCAGTCACCTGGTGCTGCTTGAGCAGGAGTCTGTTTTTTCCTTGGACCCAAAGTCCCATGGATGTTCCCCTGTGTTGAATGAACTATGGAGGTGTTAATACTCACACCAGTGTCTCCACAGCCCTCAGGTCTGTTATCCCTCCATGCTGGAAATGAACTGGCTGACATAATTTCCTGGTTGGGCTCCATGTCATCCAAATTACGAAAACGCTTCCTGGTTGCATGGCAAGGTGTGTGATGCTGTTAAATCCATAACAGGAGATGCTGGCAAGAGATGATCCCCCAAATTAGACCCCACTCTTTACGAGTGCTGGGTAAACAGTTGAACCAATTGTGTTAGCTGCCCTTCCACCCGCTGTAGTCTCTCGTTGAATTGTACGACTTCCAAAACCCCTTCGGGTCTAGGGTTAAAGCCAACCTCTGAGTCCTCCATGAGAACAAACTAGTAACCGACAACAAGGAGGCAAGTGCCCACCAATACCAGAAACCAAACATAAAACCAGGGCACAAATAGCAGAGGTCCAAATAATCGAGACTGTGGATCAGGCAGACAGCTGTTTACTAACCATAAACATAAACGCACTCCAAAAAATCAAGTGTTTTCGTCACAAAGACTTCATCAGATGTTATGCTTTCCACTGTCAAGCCCTCCTTTTAAATATACCAACCCCTCCCTAATTAATGTTTATTAACCAATTAAATGTTTAAAAAAAGAATAAAATGAGAAAGCATGTGTAAAACCTTCAAGCAAATATGTATTTAAATATGTATGTAAAATTATATAGCATAGATGAGTTAGTGTTATGGCAGTTACAAAGGGACATTGCTGTTTTGAGAGGTGGGGGAACAAACCCCATGTTCTGCTAGGATACACACTAAACTGACTATCATTTAACCTCACTGTCTAACAACTCCCTTGAATGATGTACCAGTAATCTGTTCCAGTAGGACTGCATGAATATTTCCATGCATGAGGCCTACTGATTACGAATGGACACAAGGTAGTGGAATGGGTGTTTGTAGTCCAATGTGGATATAATTTCTGTCCAAATAGCCCTCTATAGTTACTTGCATACTGTACCAGGTCTACAGCTACAATGACATATAATAATCCACTAGAATACTGTGTAGGTTACAGACTTACTTTGCAAATGCAGCAGTTGACAGAAATGTAGTTCAGGAATGACTGAATGGGAGAGTAGGAGTAAGGTGTTAGTCAATAGGTTGTCAGTGAATGTGCTATGCATGGTCTCTTAGCCAAAGCCATGGTGGACAAAGCATGTCTACATTTGCCTACAGGGACATCAGCAGGAGCTTTTTCCTCCAAGTCCTCCTGCGACTGTGGTGACCTAGGCACTGGTAGGTGGCAGTGTATCCCCTCCCTTTGTTGATCCTGCAGCAGCTGTTTCCTGAGGATCAGATTGTGTAGTAGTACATTCTGTGAGTATTTGTGTACATGTGCATGAAGTATACTGCAGGGCTCCACTAGATATATCGAGGCACCAGAACCGTGACTACAGAAGCCAAAACACATGCTCTATGATGTTCCTAGTTTGTGCGTGTGCCTCATTATGGCATTCTTCCTTAGGTGTGTGTGCATTTCTGATGGGTGTCGTCATCTACAGTTCCAGGACGTAGCCAGCATCCCTCATTAAATGGCACTGTGAGATGTCCCCCCTAGCAAACATCTGGTACAGCTGTGATGTGTGCCAGATATGGGGGTCGTGATAATTGCCAAGGTTCCCAACACACACATTCATGACAATCCCCTGGGCATTGCACACAACCTGGCAGTTGATGGAGTGGTATCCCTTGCAGTTAATGTAGATTCTACCCTGCTCACCAGGTGGTGCCTTGATGTGTGCGCATGAGTGCAATCTATGGCACCCAGTACTTCAGGGTAGTGTGCTACAAAGCAGAAGGGCTGCATATTGCTGGCCCTCACACTTCAGGGGAAAAGGGGAAAAATATGTGCTTACTAGCATGTTGGAGCATAGCATCCAGGAACTGGTGGAGTACCCTGGATGCAGATGCCTGTAACATCCCCATCATATCCCTAGCTGGTCTTTGAAAAGTATCTGTAGCTAGTATCCTACAGACTACACATATCTTAGTTTCTATTGGGATGGGTTCCCCTCTGTTAGCTCTGGCTCTGAGTTGAGGGCGGCAGAGTTCACTGAGTTCTTGTAATATGTCCCTGTCCACCCTGCAGCGCTCTACAATCTCCACCTCATGTAGCTCCTGGAAGGTTACCCTAGGCCTGAACACTTCTCCTTCTCAGCCTAGGCCTATTGTCAGCAGCACCACCAGCACTGACTTCAGGATCTAGCACATACAGATGTAGAATAGCTGCAGCAGTCCCTAGCATTATCTCAGTTAAAATTTCCAAGTCTCTACTCCAATGGTTCAGAGTATTCAGGGAACAGAGTTCTGGAGTAAGTCCACCACATGGGATTGGCTAGTTATGATGCAGTTCACCTGCTTAGGATATAACTGACATGGTTTAAAGGCCCTACTTCAGTGCACGACACAGCCCTGTATGCAGAGTCATGCAGCATAGCTATACAAAACTGTACACTATTAACTGAATATATCTAGTTTCCATTTATAGCTGGCTACCTCATGACTGGGATGTTGGTGGTCTGGTCGTGTGAACAAGGTATGCGATACCCAAACAGTTTGCAGCAAGTAGCATTCTGCGCAAACATGCACACTAAGGACAAAATATCCTACAAGTGACATGACACACCCCCCGATGTCATCCACACCCAGTGGGAATATAAACACCATGCAGGAGCATAAATGAAGAGTTGAAACAATACCGATAATATTTATAACATGGAAACAATGTCACAGGAGATTCTCAGATCATTGGGATTTATGTTGATGCCTTCCCTCAGAAGATGACAATGCAGATGTCACAGGGAGAGGAAGCAAAAGGGGGTAAACAAGTGAGAAGGTTAGCTAGGCTAAAAGCAGCTCTGTATAAAATTTCCCTCCCTAGCATTTTTCCAGATCCAGATACCAGATCACTCGTTAACAAAATGGATGAACTTTGATTGGATATTTTTTCATACAAAACTACAAAGAATTGTTGCCTTTTGATTTTTTTCGGAGCTGTGGCTGAATTACAATATACTGGACACTGCAGTTGAGCTAGCAGGTTGTATGATCCACCATATCGATAGAACACTTGATTCTGATAAGAAAATAGGTGGAGGACTGTATGTTTATGTTAATAATGCTTGGTGTACTAATATAACTACCACCAAGAAGTTATGTTCTCCGGATGCGATACATTTAATGTTAAGATGCTGGCCATTTTATCAACCAAGGGAATATACAGTTGTTATTGTTATTGCATTACATATACCACCTCAGGCTAATGTTAAGTTAGCGCTTGAGGTACTGATTGATGTTATTAGTAAACAACAGAACTTACACCCTGATGCAGTTCTTATTACTGCTGGGGATTTTAATCAACCGAATCTTAAGGACAAACAAACTGATATGGTACATGAATGATGTATTTACACAATGTCACTGGACGCAAGGCTCTCACATAAAAGTAAAGTCACTAAGGTTGTCAGTAGTACACATGCTGCACTAAATCACACACATTTCAAAGCAGACATATAGACCCACATATGCTGAGGCACTTAAATGTAACCTTCCGAAACCCCAAGGACCTCCTAGACAAAGTACTCACAACAAATAACCTCAGCAGCCTGAAATGCACTCTTTCAAAAGACCCACATCAACACATAAAGGTACAGTGTAGTTTTAAGCCCACAAGGCAAGCAACCACACAATCCAACATTCTGGTCATTAGAGTCTCCATCGTGAGACACACTGATGTCCCCTCTCACCAGGCTGAGTAAGGAGAAAGTCAAAGTCAGTTCCTTATCAGGGCTAGGATCCACCACATTACATACACAATCACGTCACTGGACCAGAAGTACCAGTATAACTCAGTAATAGTCTACATGGGGGTAAATGACATGAGATGCACCTCCCTAGACTATATGAAGAGAGACACCATGGAGCTCTTGGAATATGTGTCTCAAGCTGGTATGAGCCTAGCACTGAGCAGTATTTTACCCTCTTCAAGGATGACGGAACAATACGAACAAAAGATAACTGACTTTATTAACAGTCTTAGTTTCTGGCATCATTCTAAGGGGGGTGCAATGTTTGTCAGCATGGAAGGAAATGGTCAACAGACCACTGTACTTTTCCAGGGATGGTCTGCACCTCTCCATGCTAGGCTTTTCAACATTAGTTAAAACATAGTCTTCCCCCATAGTGCCTTTTTTAAGCAATGCCACACAAAGTACTTCTGACATAGCAAATCAAAACCAAGAAAATCTAAAGATATTACTGCTCAGTGCTAGGAGTCTAAACAAAAAGCCTCACTCCCTAGAAGCTCTCTTCACCCTAGGAATGCTGACATCTGTGTGGTCACTGAGACAAGGTTTAAAGCTGCGCAGAGGACACCAACAGGGCTAAGTTATAATGCCTTCCACACATTTAGATCAGCTGCTACACAAGACAGGGACTAAAGGTGGAGCTGTCTCTATTTACATCAAAAATAAATATACCTCAAGGCTGGTCAAACAGAGCAACGCAATTGAGCTGCTCCATGTTCAAATCACCATAGGCAAAATACAATATCACTGCCTTGCAAGTTATAGGTTCCCCTCTATGACCCAGGAAACCCATACCACGTATTTAAACTTACTGTAAACACTCACCATCCAACCCAATACCATATTCACGTGTGACTTTAATTACCCCACTATTAACTGGGAACCCTATACGACACCAAATATACTGGCACAGATATTCCTGGATTTTGTAAACAAACTCCCTGGCAGGATAGTCAATACACCAACTGGGGGCAACCATATTGGATCTAGCCCTCAATAACATGGGAGAGTGCTGCACACCCCCTACTGTAGTGTCTTCTCTGGTAATGTCAGACGACAAAATGGTCTCCCTTGAAGTAAAAATAAAACTTGGACCCCCAGCTAAACCTGGAATATTCAGGAACTACTCTAAGGCTAGCCTCCTGCTATTAAGTAATGTTGTTTTTGTTCTTTCGGCTTTTCCCGGTTAGGGGTTGCCACAGTGGAACTCCAGTCCGCTAATGATTGGCAGCAGATTTTTTACGGGTGCCAAGGTGCCAGCTCGACGTCCAACCTTCAGCAAAGGCACACCCATTCTACCCATGTCTTTTGAACGCCACTCGACCACGGGGAGGACATGCAGACTCCACACAGAAGGCGCTCCGGCTGAGAATCGAACAGGAGAACCTCTTAGCTGGCAAAACTTCAAACCCCCCATAAACCCTGAGAACACTGCTGTCTATGCAGAACTGTTCACAGAAACCCTGTACAAGCATGTTAATAGCTGCATAGAGGCAGCTGTACCCACCAGGAAGACGTACAGAACTAACTCAAAAAAACAAGCCATCCTGGTGGAAACACAAAATCAACAGGCTGTATAACAGAAGGAAGAAAATCATGGCAAAATTTGGAGGTGCAGTACCCATCAGGATAAAAGCACTCTTATCAAACTAAACAAACTCAGAGGGCAAATAAATTCTACCAAAAACAAATTTGAGGTAATGTTGGCCTCCCAGGCCAAGAACAACCACAAAGCATTCTTTAGTTATGTCTGCAACCTCAAAGGCAATACACATTTGTGTGCAGGGCTCATTATAAATGGAGCCACCTATACTCAGCCAGAAGATATAGCAAACCTACAGGCCGAAACATTCAGCTCCAACTTAACTCCTCTCTCCCCCTCAAGCTTCCCTCAGGAAATACCATCAAATACAACTCTCCCTGGTATCACTATGGAACAGGTCCTTAATGCTCTTTCTAATGCCAAGAACACTGCATCAATGGGCCCAGACAATATCCCAGGATGCCTTCTAAATAGCATGGAACATGACCTATCAATTCCTCTGGAATTGATATTTAATTGCAGCCTCCAAATAGGCTTTGCACTTTGTGATATAGGGAAATACTGCCAGCCCAGCTATCTGGGATTCTGTAAATAATTCTATGTCATTTGTGAATACTGATATGATTTATACAGAACTGTATGTTATGTACTGAGCTAAAATGTAACCACAGCATGCCCTGCTGGTTTAGAACAGAAATGCATATAAACTATATACCTGTGCAAATCTATGTTTTAACAGTAGAAACTAGAACTTGCAAAGCTTCAAGAAAATAAGTTGAAACTGAATGGCTTTATGATTGTGCTATAAATGTTCCCTCTCAGTTTCGGTGTAGCAGACACAATGTCTAGAGCTAGGAGTTTTTGTATTGTCTTGAAAGAGAAGTAATTAGTAGGTTTAAAATGTAAATGTGTTTTATTGTTTTACGACTTCCAAGATCTGCAAACATCTGAGAGATATGTATTTTTCACACAGAAATGTTAAATTCAGTTTCTGTTTAGAATGGGAACCGAAGTCAGGTGACAAAAAGTGATGTCATTCAAGCTAACCCAGCAGTAATATTTGATATTAATTTAAGAACTCTCTCATAGAGAGACTGGGCATTTTGTCTTTGACCTGGAAACATCCACTTATCACCATCTCCACTTGCCTTGCTCTCTAAGTAAGGTTTTTAGGGCATAGTAATGCTTTTAGATATAGTTAGGAATACAGTAAAGATTAGTTTAGATGTTTTTTGTATTTATTTGAGACTGTCCAGCACTGTTGTTTTAAATACTTTCTGTGATTTTGAACTCTGAAGTAACCGTGTTTGATTTACTGAGTATCGTCTTGTTCTTTTATTACTTATTATTAAATACATTTAAAGTCATCTTTGTGGCTGATATTTGTGAGATATATTTAAGTTCTTAGAGTACTTGCATATCTATTTGGCGACACTGTGCAGGCCACTCCCAATAGCCTTGATCAGACTACCATTTGGATTAATAGTAACATTATACAGTAGGATTGGACACCCTTTGTAAGAGCCTTATAGTAGCTGATAAGTAGGGATTCTGGTGGCAGTGATAACTACCTTATAGTCTGGGCAGAAGGGGGCATAACTAGCAAACCTGTGCCAGCCTTCCCCAGATATATGTGTGTGTGTGTGTGTGTGTGTGTGTGTGTGTGTGTGTGTGTGTGTGTGTGTGTGTGTGTGTGTGTGTGTGTGTGTAAAACAAATCTCAAAGTTTGTGTGTCAACTACTTGGGCAGGGACACAAAGCACTGGTTGGACAGATAAGAGTGTTAGAGGACTTGGCTTACAACCCTGGCTAAGGTCTCAACTCTATAGCTGTGCCATTGAGGAGTCTTATTGGGGATCTGGGGAAAGAGGCAGAAACCAGCCCTACACTGACTGCGGTCTGTGTGAGCTCTTAACGGAAATTGCACTTTACTTTGTGTGTACTTGTCATCCTCCCATTGTGTACATCCCCCACTGTTGCCAGTGGTGAGGATTGAGGCTCCTCGATTACTGGGCCAGTGCAGGGGCATCACATACCTCATGAATGGAGAACAGCAACAGCAATCTCTCTGCACAAAGGTGGGCCATCTGCGGATCCTGTAAACTACAGACCCATAAGTCTCACTAGTCTTATATGTAAAGCCATAGAAAGAATTATCATGGAAATGATCAACAATGATACAGTAAACTGCAGACAGTGGACACAACCTAGTTTGGTTTCGTCAAGGGTAGGTCATGCCTAATCACCCTGGTGGACTTCTTTGAGAAAGTCACCAAAGCAATGGATAAGGGCCAAATGGTTCACACTGCCTACCTTGACCTAGGCAAGGCATTTGACACAATACTCCACTCGGGCATTGTTGACAAACTCAAGAGGTTACGTACAAACCATATGTCACCCGATGGATAGCCAACTGGGTCACAGACATTACACAGGAAGTTAGAACTGGGGAGTCTACCTCTACTAGAGGCCAGTCACAAGTGAACTCCCAAAAGAATCAGTCCTCGGACCACTCCGTTTTGACATTTACTTATCTGAAGTCAAGGTCAATGTTAATGGTCTCTGGTTTACTAAATTTGCAGATGACTGCAAATTAGGAGCTGTCATTGAATCCCACACTGACATAAATGTTCTCCAGGAAGGGCTGATACAGACAAAAAACTGGTGTCAGAGCCATGGACTAAAACTAAATCCCAATAAATGCATAACGGTATCCTTCAGGAAGTCATCCACACTGGTAACTATCATACTGATAACACACCCCTGAGAGCTGACCCAGTAGTGAGGGACGCACACAGACAGTAATCTGGCCTTTGATCATCACGTTTACAGTAGTGAGAAAAACATTCTATGTTGTGCAACTTATAAACAAATGTATGGCATTCTAAGTTCAAGGAAGTCATTGTTCCACTGCATTCAGCATTCAACAGACCTATCATAGAGTACAATACACCCTTTGTATGTACCTAACTAGGCATATCCAAATGGAATGTTCACAGAGGTTCCTCACTAAAGGAATATATGGCACAAGTAAAACGTCCTGTGCAGACTGCCTCAAGGCCCTATTCCTGTATTCTGGCTCCTACGGTCTTTTGAGGGGAGATCTATGCCTGGCATAAGGGGCATTATCAGACAAAAACACAAACGGCCCATACTCTTAAGTCAGCTCTCCACTATTTAATGAAATGTCATAACTCTCTCAAAAAATCAATATATCCTTATAATTAAAAGGACTTAAACAAAAACAAAGCACCCAAAAGTGGATTGTTATAATCACAGCAAACCGGTTTTGGCATCAAGCCTTCATCAGTGCAATAACATCAGTCATTTCAATCACCTTAAATACAACTCCCTTTGTTACTATTAGCTATTAAAAATGTTCATTAAGACCAGGAGCAAATAAAGCACCCTATTTAATAATCGACATTTTCTCTTAATGATCTAACAAAGAATGCCATCCAACCTTATTCAAACATATTCTATCAATAATAAAAAAGTAAATTTTGCTGAGGCATGCTTCACCTAGAAAACACAAGTGGAAAAAAACTAAGGGTAATGCTGCTCAATGCCAGAAGTCTAAACCTCAAGATGCAAGCCTCAAGCCCTCCTCAGTATGGAGAACATTGATGTCTGTGCAGTGACTGAAACCTGGTTCAAAGCTCTTGAGAGCACCACAGCACTATCAGGTTTTACCTCATATCATGCTTTCCGTCCCCAAAACTTGGACCGAACCACAAAAGGAGGGGGAGTATCCATTTTCATCAAAGATACCCACACCTCCAGGTTAGTGGCAACGCATGAAGCATCGGAGACTATCCAGGTGCAACTAACCATAGGCAAAACTGCCTTACAGTTTGTAGCATGTTACAGATCACCTTCTGAAACTCAGGAACCCCACACAGCCTTCCTGAAGACACTGGAGAGTATGAATGTCTCTCCAAATACCATCATTTTGGGAGACTTCAACTACCCAAACATAGACTGGGAACATTACTCAAGCCCCAACACCCTAGCCCAAAGGTTCCTAGAATTCATAAACTCAAATGCAATGGAACAACTAGTCACCATTCCCACAAGAGGAGACAATATACTAGACCTGATCATCACAAACATGGGGACAAAATGCTCCACACCGAAGTACATCCCTCCTTGGTAAGATCAGACCATAAATTAATCTCACTGGAAATCCACATCCCGCCCTCACCCCCTGCACAAAAGACCACAGTGAAGAACTTCTCAAAAGCAAACTTCACACTTCTTAAGACTGAAGTGGTATCTTTCAAGGCCCCTGGGCCAGTGGAAACCACAACCCACACTGCTGAATCCTTTGCAAATGCCTTCTATGGGCACCTTCAAGAATGCATGGATCATGCAATCCCAAATAAAACCAAAATCCATTCCCCCAAAGGCAGGCGCCCGGTCTGGTGGACCCCTGCCATAAACAAACTTTACAACAGGAGCAGGAAGCTACTACATGACACAGCAAAATCCCTAAAACGGAAGGCATCTCTGATCAGTACTAGCAAAAAACTATGATCACTCATAAAATCATCCAAGGCCAACTTTGAGAGAAAAATCGCAAAAGACACAAAAGACAATCACAAGGCCTTCTTTAGCTATGTTAGAAACCTGGGTGGAAACTCCCAGATATGCTCAGAGTTAGTCCAAAATGACACAAAATACACTGAACCCACTGACATTGCCAACATTCTGGCAGACAGGTTCAGTGCAAATTTCTCCTCCCCCCTCCCCCAAAAGGAGAAATAACTATCCCAGCAGAGTGTAGCCTCCCTAACATCTCAGATGCCCAGGTGAGAGCCGCCTCTCTAAAGCTAAAAACACAGCATCAATGGGACCGGATGGTGTCTCGGGCTGTGTGTTACATGAACTCCAAGAGGAACTAAACCCACACATAAGGCTGCTGTTTAATCTTAGCCTTACTACAGGATACGCATCCAAAGAGTGGCGACGGCAACAGTGGTCCCACTTCACAAAGGCGGTGCTTCTACGGACCCTGGAAATTACCGCCTACAAGCTTGACGAGCCTGGTCTGCAAAGCAATGGAGAGGATCATTATGGAACACAAACAAAGACATTGGGGACCTACAGACATTGGATCCTACCCAATTTGGCTTTGTCAAGGGCAGATCCTGCCTTTGAACTTGGTCGACTTTTTGAAACAGTCACTAAGGCCATTGATGAGGGCAAGGCAGTTCACACAGCCTACCTTGACCTTGCAAAGCCTTTGACACAATACCCCACTGGCATCATAGACAAACTCACCAGCTTAAATGTAAACCCATATGTCACAAGATGGGTTGCAAACTGGCTCAAGGACAGAACCCACAGGGTCAGAGTTGCTGGAACTATGTCAGACTCTAAGCCAGTCACAAGCTGTGTCCCACAGGGCTCAGTCCTGGGACCCTCTTGTTCGGCATTTATTTTTCCGAGGTACAGGCAAACATAGGAGGATTGTGGCTGACAAAGTTCGCAGATGACTGCAAACTGGCGCCATAATTGATGCTCCAGCGACACAAACATCCTTCAGAGAGGCCTCATAGAAACGGATAATTGGTGCCAGAGCCATGGCCTTAAGCTGAACGCCAAAAATGTATAGTCATACCCTTTGGGAAAACAAGGTACCGACAAATTACCACATAGGCGGTAATCCATTAAGTACGGAAGAGGTAATCAGGGACCTAGGGACCCAGGTTGACAGTAACCTCTCATTTGACACTCACATTGCCAAAGTGGTTAGGAAGACCTTCTATATTGCCCACCTTATCATGAAGGGTTTCACATCTAGATCAAGAGAGGTCATTGTGCCCCTGTATTCTTCTCTTATCAGGCCAATGATTGAGTACAATGCCCCGTTTGGGATGTATCTCACCCGACACCTGCAGCAGTTGGAAAGACACAAAAGTTCCTCACCAAGAGGATAAAGGGTCTTAAACATATGTCATATGCTGCCTGACTGAAAAAACTCCAGCTCTATTCAGTCGCATACCGCCTAGTCAGAGGTGATCTGTGCCTGACATACAAGGTCATGTCCAATCCTGAATTAATGGACATGCTCCACCTCTGAAAATCCAAATCCATCAGAGCCACGAGAACAAGTGACTTAAACCTCAACACAGAAATAAATAGAACGTGCTGGAAGGACAGATTCATAACCCAGAGGCTCCCTACACTCTGAACAGAATCCCAGTCCATGTTAGGCAGAGCCCCTCACTGACTCTATTCAAGAGAAATCTTGACGAGTAGATGGGAGATCGTAGGTTTACCCCGGGGGTCATCTCTGTGTCACTACTAGACAGAGGCATAGTAAACTAAACCCTAAAAGGGCGTAGTATTCTCATCCTAAGGGGTGGTGTAAGCCACATACACTCTGGCTAGGCTTATAAATGCCCTAGGGCAGATAGCCTAGTACAGACCTATGAACCTATATACCTGTGCAAATCTATGTTTTAACAGTAGAAACTAGAACTTGCAAAGCTTCAAGAAAATAAGTTGAAACTGAATTGCTTTATGATTGTGCTATAAAAGTTCCCTCTCAGTTTCGGTGTAGCAGACACAATGTCTAGAGCTAGGAGTTTTTGTATCGTCTTGAAAGAGAAGTAATTAGTAGGTTTAAAATGTAAATGTGTTTTATTGTTTTACGACTTCCAAGATCTGCAAACATCTGAGAGATATGTATTTTTCACACAGAAATGTTAAATTCAGTTTCTGTTTAGAATGGAAACCGAAGTCAGGTGACAAAAAGTGATGTCATTCAAGCTAACCCAGCAGTAATATTTGATATTAATTTAAGAACTCTCTCATAGAGAGACTGGGCATTTTGTCTTTGACCTGGAAACATCCACTTATCACCATCTGCACTTGCCTTGCTCTCTAAGTAAGGTTTTTAGGGCATAGTAATGCTTTTAGATATAGTTAGGAATACAGTAAAGATTAGTTTAGATGTTTTTTGTATTTATTTGAGACTGTCCAGCACTGTTGTTTTAAATACTTTCTGTGATTTTGAACTCTGAAGTAACAGTGTTTGATTTACTGAGTATCGTCTTGTTCTTTTATTACTTATTATTAAATACATTTAAAGTCATCTTTGTGGCTGATATTTGTGAGATATATTTAAGTTCTTAGAGTACTTGCATATCTATTTGGCGACACTGTGCAGGCCACTCCCAATAGCCTTGCTTGATCAGACTACCATTTGGATTAATAGTAACATTACACAGTAGGATTGGACACCCTTTGTAAGAGCCTTATAGTAGCTGATAAGTAGGGATTCTGGTGGCAGTGATAACTACCTTATAGTCTGGGCAGAAGGGGGCATAACTAGCAAACCTGGGCCAGCCTTCCCCAGATATATGTGTGTGTGTGTGTGTGTGTGTGTGTGTGTGTGTGTGTGTGTGTGTGTGTGTGTGTGTGTGTGTGTAAAACAAATCTCAAAGTTTGTGTGTCAACTACTTGGGCAGGGACACAAAGCACTGGTTGGACAGATAAGAGTGTTAGAGGACTTGGCTTACAACCCTGGCTAAGGTCTCAACTCTATAGCTGTGCCATTGAGGAGTCTTATTGGGGATCTGGGGAAAGAGGCAGAAACCAGCCCTACACTGACTGCGGTCTGTGTGAGCTCTTAACGGAAATTGCACTTTACTTTGTGTGTACTTGTCATCCTCCCATTGTGTACATCCCCCACTGTTGCCAGTGGTGAGGATTGAGGCTCCTCGATTACTGGGCCAGTGCAGGGGCATCACATACCTCATGAATGGAGAACAGCAACAGCAATCTCTCTGCACAAAGGTGGGCCATCTGCGGATCCTGTAAACTACAGACCCATAAGTCTCACTAGTCTTATATGTAAAAATTATCATGGAAATGATCAACAATGATATAGTAAACTGCAGACAGTGGACACAACCTAGTTTGGTTTCGTCAAGGGTAGGTCATGCCTAATCACCCTGGTGGGCTTCTTTGAGAAAGTCACCAAAGCAATGGATAAGGGCCAAATGCTTCACACTGCCTACCTTGACCTAGGCAAGGCATTTGACACAATACTCCACTCGGGCATTGTTGACAAACTCAAGAGGTTACGTACAAACCATACGTCACCCGATGGATAGCCA